>NC_143013.1:17698922-17998922 GCF_055824585.1 Amblyomma mixtum
CAGTACAGATGCAGCAGAACACAAGAAAAGATGCACGCAGAGACGGCAAAAAATAAGGCCAAAAGAAGTAGCACCCCGAGCACCACAGTTCGGTGCTCGGTCCAGTGTGTTCAGCACCAAAGACAGACAGAAAATGATGCAAAAAAAAACAAGAATCTTGTGTATGTGCCGTGCACTTACAATAATCAATTAGTAAATGGTAATTAGCGCCATAAAAGCGTTAAAAGTTACTAGGATTATTTGTCTTGTCAGTCAACAGAGGAATGAAACTGAGCTGCCCGAAACATCTGCTACGCTATCACTTCTAGCTTAAATGCAGTGTTTTCCCCTCCCGATAGTATATTCATGCTTTTTGGGTACAGACCACTGCTGTCCTATCCATGTTATTCGCTACCAAGGGTATTAAACACATGACCTTTTGTACCTAAAGATTTCAGCACCATGCCTGTAATATATATATTTTTTCACCTTTCAGTATTACATACCTTTATTACACCTCTGCATCACATGCAGTTACCAATGTTCATGATTTCACACTAAGCGGTAGCTCACCACGTCTTGCTCATTGTAAATCAGCGGCTAGACATACTTCATGTGGAAGTCAAGGCGTAGTAGTAGTCTACCTTCACACTAACCCCTGCAGTGAGTCACTACGACTTTCTACGCTTCTGAGGCATGATGTAGTGTTACAGGTAATATTCATAATATTAACCCCTTAACCGTTTTGGACGAGCTCTGCTCGTCCTTGCCAAGGCGTCCCCAAACTGTTTTGGACGACTGTAGCTCGTCCTCTCTGAATAGGTTCTCTTCCTCGTTTCGGACGAGCAGTGCTCGTGTGTGGCTTAGATGACATTTTGCTCGACAGATGGCAGCACTGACCTGTTAATTTCGTTTTCTTCTACCGCATAAATGTTTTTTTTTCGTATGGCAATCTGGATTTTAAAAATGGCATCCGGCGGAGGCGACGCGTGTTTTGCTGGCCCGTCTTCTCGGAAAAGACGCTCTTCTTCGTCGTAATCTTCTTCAGACGATGGTGACTGAGACACCGAAGTGTACATTGTTTCAGGGAGCGAGGACGACAGTGCTTACGTTGTGCTTATCAGTTCTTCCGATGAAGAAGTGGACAGCTCAGAAACGAACTTTGCGAGCGCGCGTCAGTGCATGAAGGTCAACGTCAGTAAAATCCCTACATGACCCCCTCGGTTTTCTTTTCTTGCAGTTCCCGGTAAGATGTTCACTATAAGCTTGCCTGATGACTTGCTTGAATATATTTATCGCTCATTACCAGCAGGAAGTTGGTTTTCGTAATGTCAGAAATAGTAAACTTCAATATGCTAATTTGACTTCGTGTTTGCTTCAGATATTTTTTAAAGATCGAATTCGTGCCTTTTATTGCAATAATATTCGAAATCAGGAATAAAAAAGTAAGCAGTTTTGTTAAGAAATTCGTTGATATAACAAAACGGTGAAGGGGTTAATGAGTCATGAACGGTAGCAGCCTGGAAGAGCACGACATGACATTGCACTACGCCTGGACTTCGATAAAACAGTGTAGTTGGCCGCCAGGATGGCCAAAACATGATGCTCGTTCTACCATACAGCCACATCTGCAATTTTCTCAGACCCTCCTTCCTTGCCCTCTCATTTCTGGCAACTGGTCTGTAGAAAGTGAATGTCTGCCAGTATGGTGAGATCAGTTTGAGACCTCTGTCCTATTCAGTTCCATGCAAAGGTATATCAAGAGTGCCTTCACTTGTTTTATTGCTGAATGTGCTATTCCTCAAGAGGGAAAGGCAGCGGCTAGAGGGGAAAGTTTCAAAAGTTATAAATGTTAAATTATTTACTACATGCTATATGCTGCGCATTATAGTGTACTACAACACAGAATTATTCTACAATTACACACATCACTCTGTACCTTCCTCCTAGCTTCACCCAAACGCATAAATGTCCATTTGAGTTCCTGCTAGAGCTAGTGCTGCTACTAGTGGCTCCTTCCTATACTTTAACACACTTTATGAAGGTTGTGTAAAATGATGTGCTCATCCTGGTCGTGAGTAAGGACCCCCCCCCTTCCCACCAAAGAGCTCCCATACAGTGCTTGAAGCTTCTGTGGGTGCAGCTGAAGAACACAGGAATTTTGCATGCTCTTGGTTCAAGCGGGGGCCATACAAGAGAGTATCACGTGCAAAAAACAGAGACCTACCTCTCTCTCAGCATTTGGAAGGCCGATGCAGTAAGATCGAGATGCACGGGCAAGAACACATGCCATGGCATAGACTTGCATCGCCATGTCTGCTAGGTGGGACAGCACCACCTGGTGCTCAATCACTTCCTGTAACATGTGGAACATTTCTAAACTCCAACCTTCCAGAAACATGCAAACACGCACGAAAAAATAACTAATATGTGTACACCATCCCTTGAGAAAATGACAAAGGTTGTAAAATAAAAAGTGGTTCTAATGACTGCCTACCAGATAATGAGAATGAGCACCTAACCTTCAGCATTACCATTATTGGCCATAAACAGAACACAATTATGCTACCATTCTAGCTCCTACAGGAACACAAGCAGTGCAAACTTGGTTGTTGTGTAGCAACTGTGGCAGCGTTCCTGCATGGTATATCGCAAAAAATCTCCACACTGCTGCCTCCCTTCTACTAACAGCTGCTCAGGCAGATGGAGAGCCATCACAGGGCATCCTTGGAAATTCCATAGAAGCATGTTTGGCATTTCAGAAAAATGCATTGGACAACGATGTGCAAATTTTTTCACATGCTGTTCTACTATGTTTCCCAGATGGTATGTTTCGTTTTCGAAGTCGTATGAAGAACGCAACAATGGGGCTCTACTGCATAAATCACCTGAGTGAGCTCAGCTGACATTCTTACTGTCTGCTGATGGTGTGTGGATTACCGCACGGGATGCTGGCATATCAAATGCTGTAATTTCCGGTATACAGTCTGCACCCAGTGTATCGCCTGCAGAGCTCAATTTTTGATGCAAAAAAATTATTTTGCTAGACTGTCCGCACCCATAATGTGTAACAACAAGTTGTGCAATCCTTGCATAAAAATGCATGTGTATATTAGCATGATCCAGGTTCTCGGATCAGAAAAGGTCTGTAGCTTTTATGTCGAAAGGACATTCGTCATTGTGTTCAGTATATTCGCTGTTACCGTTCTCATCAGGTACAGATGTCCGCAACCCAGCTTTGGCAAACTCATTGAGAATAACTCAAGAAGGGATAATTTTCTAGGATTCCATCACCCACAAGCACACGTCTGCGTAGGTTCATATTCTTCGAAATTGAGATAGCACCTAGTGCAAGCAAGCATGTGTAAAACCAGTTTGCTATGCAGTGGCAACAAAACCACGGCACTAGTATTAAAATATTTCGTGATAGAATATTGAGTTGGGAATTTCATGCATATTGGGTGATAATAAAAAAATGTACTGTATAGTCGACACCTACAGAAATTCTGCAAAGGGAAAAATTTGAACATTTAAACAAGTATAGCCTGCAAACTGTGGACCGCAAATCACGCAAAGTATTTAAATTATTCCTTTACCTCTTACAGCACTGTGAGGTCGGATTTCAGCTAAAGTGATCTCTAAAAAATTCAACTTAGGGCTGAAGCTCAGACTGACAATCATATCATTTAAGCTGGTGTGCCTTTAATGCTGATCCAAAAGATGCGGGCTCATACCGGCCATGACAGTTGCATTTCAAGGAGGCGAAACGCTAGCAGCTTGTGTACTGTGTGATGTCAGTGCATGTTAAAGAACCCCAGGTAATCGAAATTATCGGAGCCCACCGCTATGGCATCCCTCATAGCCCGAGTCGCATTGGGACGTTAAACCCTTAAAACCATAAAACCAATGTCCCCTATGGTCTTATCTGTACATTAATAAGCATCAAAGGGTACCACTGTCATTATCAGAAAAGAAAAAAACAAAAGCAGAGGTCAAGCAAAAATTACATATGATGCACAGTGCTCCTCAAAGTAGGCATATCAGTGCAAAAAAGCCTACTACTATATAAACAGTCACATTATACTGCACTAGGCAGGAAAGGAAATGCAACATGCATATGCTAAAATGAGCTTGAATAAAATGTAGCAGCAATTTTTTTTTTTTAAACTGGCCACTAGCCTTTAGTTGAGCTCATGTCACTTCTCAAAGCATTGCATGTGAAAATGAGAAAGCGGAAAAAAATGCAATTCTTGGGATTTTTCGAACTTCAAAAATTAATGACTGCACAGTTCTTCTACTACTACTACTACTACTACTACTACTACTACTACTACTACTACTACTGCTACTACTACTACTACTGGGCGAAACCTAGGAATGGGCACTTAACAGCTGTCACCGTAAAAGCTGTTATTATGAGCAAAGGTTACGGGGACTGAGGGGAATTGGAGCAGTTCCAGATGGAATTGTAGAAGGTTGTACGTATGCCACAAAAAGAGGCAATTTGCGGGATAGCGTGTGGGGTAAAAGTGTAGACTGGGAAAAGTAAGGGGGGGGGGGGGGGGGAAGGCACTGAGAAAGGCAGGGCAGAAGATAAAAAGAAAAATCGAATTAAAAGACAAAAATAAAATGATTATGAAGTCTATGGAATGCATGCGAAAAGAAAGAAAGAAGCATGCCTAAAGTTCTGTCTTGTAATCTATAAAGAAAGTTTCAGAGCTTGCTGCTCCTTTGAAGAGCAAAGCGTAAGACCAAACATCACTCGACCCTATTTAATGGCTTTTGCAGGACAAGACAGGGATTACAGACCTCTCAAGCTATCCAGGGACAGCTTTTTTTTCTGCAGTCCCCCCAATGCGTATTTTTTATTTTCACAAGATGGCAAATAAACAATTTCAGTATCGCACACAGCTCAGTATATAGCCCGCTGTCCAAAGCACAAATTTATAACACACTTGCCTTGCCATACTTTTGCAGCACAATTTCTACTATGTGCTTGAGGCGTTTCACACAGTACTCAAGCGTATCTGCTCCACCCTGTAGGAAGAAAGCAACTTGAGATTAGTGAAAAGCCAGCTTTGCATCCAAACAGCCTCTGCAGCGCATGCCGTTGTAACTGTGTTAACGGTAACAGCGATAAATATACATTCCTACAGCACAAGTCTGATGATGTGGTGTTTACGTCAGCACAGTTATAATTTCCCAGTATCATTACATTAAACGGAGAAGTGGTGTGAGAATTAGGCTACAGCGCTTGACCTCATCATCATCATCATCAGCCTGACTACACCCACTGCAGGGCAAAGGCCTCTCCCATGTCTCTCCAATTAACCCTGTCCTTTGCCAGCCGCGGCCACTGTATCCCCGCAAACTTCTTAATCTGATCCGCCCACCTAATTTTCTGCCGCCCCCTGCTACCCTTGCCTTCTCTTGGAATTCACTCCGTTACCCTTAAAGGGACACTGAGGAGAAATTGAAGTTGACTTGCATCGACAGAATACCAGCTCCTGATTACAAAAACGCCATTCATACTGACAACAAAGCTCCTGTAACATAGAAAAGAGCAAGAACCAAAATACAGGTATCGCCGCCACAGGCCAAACTCGCAAGTACAAGCTTCATGGCGTCATAGCACAAAACAGTGTTGCTAGAACCAATAGTTCTAGCAACACTAGGACACGAGAAGCTACGAATCACTGAGGTGCAGCAAATGCATGCGCAAATCTCCTTGACGTCGCCAGATGGCGCCACGTACCCGATAGCTACGCGCGCTCCTGCAGCGCCGGGACCAATCAGCGCTTGCTCTCAGCGGTATGGGGGCTCCCGGTATTCCGCTAACGGTAACAAGGTACACGTACGGTATGCTAAAGGCGTCTATTTGCGAGAACTTCGTTGACGACTTCGAGAACGGGATCCATTGTAACGCTGGCAAAACGCCGGTGCAAATGTAAACGAAGCGACGGCCGCAATAGCCGGTAGATGCCTTCAACGTGCGGCCGGCGGTAGCTTTCTTTTCGGCTTCTGCTGGGCCGCACTGCTGGCCGCCAGAAATCACGGAGTCTGCGTTACGTCATGTGAATGTCATGTTTCACGTCACTTAGTTCTGTGTCGTCATAGCAGAATCCCAAGTTTGAATCAAAGCGGCGCGAAAAACTATTTCAACTTCGAATCCAAATTTCTTAGAAATAAATGCATCTTTCGCTGCCGGCCAAGTGGCAACAAAGCCATGAAATGCCGAACTATCGGATTTTGCTATAAAAAAAATATTAATAGTGCTCTCCTCAGTGTCCCTTTAAGGACCATCGGTTATCTTGCCTTTGCATTACATGCCCTGCCCAAGCCCACTTCTTCCTCTTGATTTCAACTAGGATATCATTAACGCGCGTTTGTTCTCTCACCCACTCCGCCCGCTTCCGATCTCTTAACGTTGCACCTATCATTTTTCTTTCCATAGCTCGCTGCGTTGTCCTTAACTTGACCTAGCAGGATGTATTATCTTGAAGCTGGTCATCTAGTGGATTTTGGCAGAGCTACAGCCCCCTCAGCATATGCCGCAGACTCCCTTTAGAAGATATGACAGCATTGTAACAAATCCTCTAAGTCTTGAAATCGAAAGAACTACACAAATGTTCTTTTCCAAATATTATGTTTTTTTAGCCGAGGCAGTAAAGGCATTATCACACTAGAGAGGAAACAGATGTGAAATACGGTCTGGCGTGGATAGATCCCAAGGTTATTTTTTTACAGCTTTTCACTTTCTTGAAATCCGAACTGATAATGTTTTACTAGCCATCGTGTTACCCAGTTGTGTAATTTCCCAGTCGTGTAATTTCATGGATTTCATTTTCCATGACCACATTATAGGTTGCACACTGTTATGCTGTCTAATAGAGTAGTATACATTTCTGTGCACACTATGTTTTTTTATATATAATGTTGAGTCAGACTAGTTTTGATTTCAGTTACAAAGACCATACACTGTATTGAAAAAAAAAAAAAGGCAACAACATTTGGCCATTTATCTTTTTCTTAACTATTCTTTTCTTACTGAACAGATATTCCATGAATATTCGTTTAGATATACTAAGCCATTTTTCCTTCACATTCGTATTAGATAACGTATTTAAAAATTTCGACATTCCCACACCCCTAGTTACTCTCCTTCCCGCTTGAAATATACACGGACTAGAATGTGCTCCAGTGGCTTCTTTCATCAGTTGTCTATGGCAATTCATGCGCTGCTAATTTTTGCCAGCAGTTTTTTCTTTTTTCAAGTTTTTGTCTACACCTTTTTCCACATTTCCTTGGGAAAATATCAGGAGTGACACAGAAGGCTCTCTCGGTATACATGCTGGAGCATTAGCGATATACATCCATTTCAGCAGAATTCACTAAGTCAAGCATTGCAATCTATGAATGCATACCGTGAATGGGCTGGCCATGTATGGCGACATCAATGGTGACTTCTTTTCTCTCATTTTCATACTTTTGCACCAGCATTCAATTTTTCATATGTTGCTCCAGAAAAACTAATAAAAGCCGCAAGGTAACTTGTTTTATTATACTTGGAGCAGTGTTATTTTTTACGAGATTGTGAAGGAGAACTAATGAAATTGCTCAGTGCAAAGTTGTCATCACCCGTAGCATTATGGTAAGACGCATGGCAAGCTGCCATTGAGTATTTGATGCTTACACAATTTCATTTAATAATGTTGTTCTTTTTGACGAGATTTGTAATCAAACATCCCTGAAAAGTAATTTCTTAACCTATGCTGTAGATCCTAGGCTTATGAATAGTACTGACTGTCACTTCTGGGTCAATCAGCACAATTTTCTGAGTGTTTGAAGCCACCTGCATAGACCTGCATACCTGATCGTCATTTATGCCTTTGCTACATGCTAATGTTAACAGTTTATGCAAACAAAGTTTATAGCTTGCTATGCAGTTAAATTTTTTGTACAACTTGAAGCAAAAGTTGAGTGTGTTAGCATACATTTTATATGGCAAACAATTCAACAGCAGCTAACCTGCATGGACGGATGCAGGGCAGTGTAGAGGTTCAGGTCAAGGACTGGCTTGTCGTCGGCATCACGACGCCTCTCCCAGATTTTTTTCAGCGTCAGCATTGGATGGGCCAGGGGATTCCTCAGCTTCCTGCATTTCAAAAGGAATTCTTGTACACTGTTCATGCTTAGCTGTGCTTTACTGGCCCTTCTTTGTTCCTCTATCTGTGCCTTCTGTTCTGCTTTGATGCTCCCAGCCCAAAGCTAAAGGTCTGTTCAGAAAACAAGAGGCAGGAACAGTGCACCAGATGCTTCAGCGACACGAGAAATACAGTCAAGCCCATTTACAATGAACCTGACAGTGTTGTGAACTGCATTCGCTGCACCCGAGGTTCGCGGTAAGTGGACTTCTCATTTCACAGCCAGAAATACGAAGTCCAATGAAACTGGCATTTATTTCTTACAAAAGTTTGTAATGCATGTCAGCTTCTTCAAAGGAGGCCATATCACGGCACTTTCCGAACTTTCAAGAGCGGTCAATACTTAATGCTAGTCGATGAGGCCCTAAGTGGCAACAATTAAGCTGCTTTAAGAACAGGATGTCACTAATCGTGGTTAAAGTGTTCATGGCAACTAGCGGCAGGTTATTCCCCTTGTCACTGTCATGAGATTCGTGGGTGTCCAGCAGCACTCGTACTTTGCATACAATGGCTTCGTCAGTGTACGACCCTGCAATGCCAATGTCATAATCTGCACCAACGAAGTCATCTCAGGCGAAATAATGTCCTCCCATCTGTGCATCGACAATGCATTGCTACAAATCCACATGCGTACAATCACGCGGATTTTCAACAGAGTTCTCGGGCATTCCTTGCCCCCTAAAGTATGCTTTATGGGAGGAGAGGAGGGTACAACGAGAGCGATGGAATGTGCCACGCTCCGTCTGCAGTAGCTGCTATGAAAAGCACCACCTGAACAAAGGCTCAGTGGCGGAAGCGCCAAGTCAAAAGATTCCTATCGCTGTGCGTGCCACCTAAGCCGAGGCCAAGTGCCGCTGATGTTCAGCACTGCATGTTCAGTCTCCAATTGCCTGTGCTTCAAGTGCAACAACAGCCGCGCTCAAATTCCGCAGTACCAAGTATCGTAATCATCCGGTGAGTTTCTGCCTCTTTTTTTTTTGTACTTAACTGACTGATATTAGTCGCAATTTCGTCAAGTTGCCAAAATCCGCACTTCACAAAGTTATTTTTCAAATTTTTGGATGTTTTTTAGGGAGCACCACAAACTTAAAGAAGTGAAAATTACAGCACCAGCCTATGTTAGAGTTGTAAAAGCCTCTGCATTTCTCATGCAGGTGCACCGGTTTTTGTGCTGGGTGCACAGTGAAATAGGAATAAAATGTACTCACAAAACAAGCTCTGCCAGCTGCTTCCCCGCATACTGCAGTCCCATCAGAGAAATAAATAGCCGCAAAATTTCGTTTGTTCCCTGAGAGAAATGGCAAAACAAAGGCATTATTTTCATCCTCAAAACTGCTTGCGATGCATGTAGTAACAGCAACCCATGTAAATAATTAATTAATTTAAATATACCCTGAGGGCTGAAACAGTATAGCACTTTAATTACTTTAAATACAGTTCCTGATATGCATATGAATACACTCACAGTGGCTCATCAACATTAAATAGCTTTTTGATGGTCAGTACAGTCCAAAATGCTACCAAGCAATCAATGTGACGAATTTGATGTCTGCTGACCATGAGCACCAATAGCATCTCAATTTGTAATTTCTTGACTGCTCATGGTAAGCTCAGCCCTTGCCATCAGTCATCGTGGTTTTAATTTGCAATTACATCAATGTTATATGTGCTAGCAGAAAAATATTTAGCATGCTTTACCAGCAAGATTTTTGCGTTTGTATCGTTGCAGTTTGTCGAACTGAAAAGCCTTTTCGGCTTCCCCTTAGGAACGCCCCTATCATCCGGGAGGACTCAATCAAAAGCACCCCACAACTGCTAAAACTACAAAAGAAGTATCACTACATGCACTCTACGGCTACCAGGCTGTGCTGTTGCCCATAGAGCTAAAAAGGCACTTGCTAAATGCTACAACTGGTGGCTTACCTCAAAGATTGAGAGTATCCTTGTGTCCCGATAGTACTGCTCAATGGGAAGGGACGCCATGAAACCCAGACCACCATGGATTTGAAGGCACTCATTCACCACGTACTGTGCAGCATCCGAACTGAACACCTACAGGCAATGGAGAAAGAAAAGAAAAGGTTGAGCATCACAAGACAGAAGTTAGAGGGACCCTGTGGCCAGCTCCGTACGATTTCTGTTATTAATAAAATTCTATTCTGCATAGGGGTGTGCGAATATCAAATTTTTCGAATACGAATCGAATACGAATACTTGGTTCCGAATATCGAATCGAATATCGAATAATCAAGAACAGATGCATTTAACCTCTACAAAACGTTTATTTGAGCATCCAAGAACATCACAGTTTAACTATCAACGATTAAATGAACACAAAAGGTGTGAGTGGCTGCACAAAAAGCATCAAAGTCTCGAACATTATTCTTAAAAGAGTGGAAATATCAGAGAAGATGGCTAGTACACAGCACTGATTAAGGATAGCTTGCCATAAGCACAAAAGCGCGTTGCTGGGATGAACATAAAAGGTTATCGAGAAGGGTAAACCCGCTGCTCCACATGGTCAGGCAGAAGTAGTTCCCTTAACGACTTCTCTAGTTCTTCTTCTCTAGCTAGACTTCTCTAGCTAGAAAATGCCCTCGGACTTGGCACTGAACTGGCACGTATTGCGAGGCACTTCGTGCACAGCTCTGACTACACCAGCTTCGCAGGTATAGCCACAAAGAAGCTCATCAGTGCAGTCAGCTACGGCATGGCCCAACGTTACGCATTGCTCTAGGCGCCGTCGTGTTGTTATGTTTCTAACGAAAAGAATTGCGGACCGATATGAACGCCGGTGCTCACAATAGAATATTCGGCTAGATACGTACAAGCGTCGGATCGAATATTCGAAACAACACGAATACTTGGATTTCGAATCGAATACGAATACTAAAAATATAATATTCGAACTATATTAGAAAATTTCGAATATTCGCACACCCCTAATTCTGCAGCTTTTTCTGGCTATGTTGATGTTTGTCCAGAAAAAAAATGCATTTACTGCTGAGAGAGTTGGATTTAAAAACTTTCCTGCCACTCGATCCAAACTTGTGATGGCTAGAGCGAAAAGCACGCCGTGACCACTGTTTTGAGGTGAATGGCAGTATAGCCTCCCCTCTGGGATCAATGCTCAAAAAACTGTGTCAAAGCACGCAGCCTACTTGCAACATTCTCTGGTGGTGGTGACACCTGTATTCTATTTTTTGCCCTTTTCTAGCTTATAAAAGCTGTCTTCAGAGAAAATAACATCACTATCATTAGAATGCACTAATTTATCAATACAGAACAACTTCAATTTGCCGTCAGGGTCCTTTCAAAGCCCCAACCAGCTGAGATGTGTGGCCCAAGAGGCATTTTTATTTGATAGGAGTGCCTGTCATCCCCTGTTCTCTTATCTCCTTTCAACTTGCACGTAACCTAAATGCAGAATTCTGCACCTGACATTTACGATTTACATGCACTTGTCAAGCATAACCCCTGGTAAGGGACGCCCTATGTGCAGCTGACATTCAGCCTGCACATACAATCATTTTCCATTCCCTTTATGCTAACAGTGGTTCAATGTAGGCTTTGCTGTGCAGAGTAGACTATTCATAACTTGAGATGTCAGAAACTACAAAATGAATCTGGTTCATTTCATACCATTTGCACTGCTTTTTTTATACGTACACACTATCACGTGACCCTACTAGGCTTGAAATAGGAATTTAGTGCACTAACAAATAATTTTCAGCAACTTGCTATAATAATAAAAAAAATTGAATTCCTAACTAAACTAGACCTAACCTAAGCTGTGACGCACAGTCGCTCTTGCCCATGCATTCTGTTGCCACCACTCATGCAACTGCCAGGTTGTCTAGCTATTCAATATGAGCAATATTCAATATTCAATATTCAATATTTTCTCAACTACATGATGACATCCACGAACTGCCAGATGGTGATTCTGTTGTTATTTTATATGTTGACGCCATCTAACCTTCCACAGAATTTAGCTGCAGGCTCTACTGGTGATGACGCTTCCCAAGTTGACCAGTTCGATGCAGCCATGTCCTTACGGACAGAGCGTTACCACAGACTGGTGAACGTCACTGCAGCGAGTCACGATTTTTATCGCCACGTGCAAGCTTCAGAGCACACTGTGGATGGTTACGTCACCACTTTACCGAGCCGTGTTCGAGGATGCACCTCCGACAACCTCACGGATCTGCGACCAGCTGGTATAGAAGACTTCAAACCATCAAGCCATCATGAGTGCCTCCTAATGAAGGGTTCTTTGCTTACTCTATCGCACACCATGACGATAGGATGAATACGTGTCCTAACCTAACCTATACCCCACACAAGTTTTTAAAAATTGGCTACAGTTACTTTAAAATAGAAACTGCTTTAGAAAATGATTTACAATGCAACTTGCACAGCTCATGACAGGGCAGCTTTTCCAGGAACCCAGAATGGGAGTGTCTGATCGAAAAAATATTACGGTGCAAAGTGAAGAAGAAAAAGGAAAACAAAAAGAACAGGCACCTTCACTATGGCGCACTCCAGGGCACAGTCAGGATCCTCCACGACGTCAATGATGGCAGATGCGACGTATGCCATGCTCTCAATTGCGTACACTAGTGTCGTCATCTTGTACACCTTGTCCTGAAATGAACACACCAGCATGTTGTCCTGTCTTTCGCGCAAACGAACGTCTTTATGTTGCACTAATTTCTTACCAAAGAGAGATTGCCAAACCACCGATTCCAACAAAACACACAAAAGGTTTAAGGCTGAGCACATTGACCTAAAGACCATAATGCTTTTGCTTTTTCACCTTCATGCTTTTGCCTAAACAAGCTATTGCAGTTATTTAACAATTTTTACATGGAGCTTCCCTCTACCTGCGTTGCACTTATTTCAACTAATAAGTTATCATGCATATTTTTCTTACCAGTGCCACAGTGGAAGTCATGAAAGAATATTTTGCCACATTTCGATTGTGCTTTTTACAGTTCATATTTCCATGTTTGATAAAGTAGTAGTGCCAGGACAACAGCAATTAGTACTTAATGACAGAACCAGCCTTACAGCGTAGCGGGGGTTGACCTTACAAGTACTTCCCACACATTACATGTTGGTAGCAAGCTTGTGGGAAGCATTTTTCCCATCACAAGAATTTTTCGCCACCTCGAATCATTTTTGTTAAACTTAGGAAAGAATATGCAACTGTGAAATTTCCTGCGAAAAATGATTTACAGATCCAGATTTTGTCCCATGCTCTGAACGAGCTGCGGGAAGTATACTGCCCACTGGTTTGATGTTGTTAGCAAGCTCGTGGGAAGCACTTGTTCCATCACAGGAGCTTTTTCCCATCTTGTGTCATCCCTGTGAAACTTTTAGAAAGTGCAGTTGTGCAATTTCATGTAAAAAAATAATTTAGAGATCCAGGTTTTTTTTCTCTGCGCTCTGATCGACTATTGTCAGCACTGTTTGAGACGACTTGCCATGACCTGTGTCATCAAAGGCTGTGTAAAATCTTTGAAACAGTTTTGTAAGCAACCTAAAAGCGGCATTTCGCTATGAATGCATGGCTAAAATGTACTGCTGTGACTTTTCTTATCATTTCTCAAGCTGTCGCGAGCAATGGGAATGGGCAGGTGCGGTACAGTGTAGCACGCTTGCATCACCATGCTTGGATGATTTCCCCCTAACCAGTAATGCCATGTACAGCAGAGCACATGGGCCCATGGTAGCATCTGGGTAGTCACTTAAGAATGAAGAGTCTGGACCCACGGAGTGGGGAAAAGACATGATCCACTTCTTTCCTCTACAGCTGGACTCTGAAAAGGAGCTGGCTGAAAAGCTCCTTTTTCAGGTGAAGGACTCTTCTAAGGATGTTTATTTTATTCTCTCAGCCTCAAGGAAGCATTCTTGTGTCTTGTTTGTTTCTTCTTACAAGAAACCCAATAAATACTTTGGCAAAACTTGTGCACCTATAGGCCAGTGGGAAGTTCTATTACCAGGAATTTTTGTTGTAAAAAGTTGATATTTTCACTTTAACATTCGCGCCCATGTCTTGCGGGAAAAATCACACAGAGTTCCCCTGACCATCTAAAAAAAATTCATCCCTGAAAGGGGTTAAAATCTCAACTTTACCACAGAGCCCAAGAAACATTACACAAGCCAATAATCTGAGGAAGAGTGGTCACCTTGATCATGTGAAAGTCGGACAGAGGTTTTTCAAACTGGACACGCTCCACAGCATACTTTGACGTGTAGGCTGAAAAAAAGAAAAGTGCCAACAGTGCAATTAGAGAAAACACGGTAAGCAAGTAATGCTTCTTGGTGTAAAAATTCATTCCATGTTAATCTATACCGCACATCTTGAGCAATGTCCTTGAGTCAAAAAGGGGTTACAAAATGCCAGCTCAACAGAGTGAGCCCAACCACCACAAAGTGACACTTGAGCATGCAAGCAGTAATGGAAGAGGCTAATGAGACCAGAGCTGGAATGAAGACTTACCAATGAGTTCTCTCAAGCCACCAGCCAAAGCTGCTCCCATTCCAAACCTCCCATTGTTAAGAACGTTCATGGCCACCTGAGAGGGGGGTGGAAGAACGTTATGCAACACTGTGCTATTACTAAAGCCGCTCAAGTAAGAAGAAGTAGACCACAGCGTTTGCATTCTCGTGGTCCACTCTGATGGCCGAAGAAAAATATGATTCTTCCCGATTCACGGTGTTTTTTTGGTAGATAAAAATACCCTTGCACCATCTGTGAGACTTTCATGAAATGAAGCCATGCTGCGGTGGTGGCACAAGCCAGTCTAAATAGGATTGACACGCGGAAAACCACATAGCCTGCCCCTCTGTGATTACTTCGCACGCACATTCAGATGTAGTTGTCATAATTTTCCTGATCTTGAATATTTGCCTGGTAACGAGATAGCTAAGTGTCACTACATAATTTTTCTGGTGCCCGCAATACAAAAAGTGAGCATAGTAACAGGACGCCTTCCTGCTGCAGTAGAACGCTTGCTGCATCATGACAGCGCAGTTCTTATCAGGCGCTGAGCATATATTTCTAAAAGGATGATTTTCCTGGACTAGAAGGGCCTGTGTAAACACCAGGCGCTATATGTTAAACACTGCTGAGCACACATTACTAACAGGCACCTTCTAAGCACGAAGAGTTTTGCGTCCGACTTTGTCTAATTTAGAGAGTCCTTATTACAGCATGCTTGCATAGTCACAAGGTGCTTTGATGCCTACAGAAAAATGGGGGAGGGCAATATGATGATTTCACTGGAATTCCATTTCATTCCAAATCTCTTTGCACTTTAACATTGCCCAATGTGTCACAGAAAAGAAAAGAAATGTGTTACAGGGGCCTCGCATTCATTGCACCCCTTCCATCCACCGGTTGCAAAACAGTGCCTGGAAAAGGCAACCTAATTGTTCACGCTTTCCATCTGTACACATGATTAGAAATCTATATTCATGTTTAACGTAGCATATGGTTAATAAACTTCATGAGCTCGGAGAAACCTTTGCCAGTTATAAACCCAAGCAACACTGACTGCCAAACTTTTCTAGCTTGCTTCATGTGCAAGAGCTAAATAAATTGCTGCCAATCGCTGAGTCGTGCTCACCTGCAGCAATAAATGCAGAAAACTGAATATCTAGTTTTTTTTTTATTCACTCGGTCGTTGCGCAAGCGTCTTCATCTTCGATGGCAATGATATTAAATTGTCGCCATAGAGCGCGTTGACCGCCTACCACTCCGCTCTCACGCTGACCGTTTTCAAACACCAGACAGCAATTTCTTTTTAGTCTCTTGCTTATTCCTTTACATCCTTGAGATATGAAAGCCGGGCACAAGGTTGCCACCATCGACTACAAAAATGCACAAGCTTATCATAAAATTTTAAAACACGCACTATTCCACCCAAGCTGCCTACAGGAGGAGTCCTCCATAGTGCCTCCATACTGGATTACTCGAGGTGTCCCCCTAGGTTGTGAAAATTGCCAGTAAAGAACATGTTACAAGCAAATGTCCACCAATCCAAGGTACTGCAGCTTCTGTTATGAACATTGCCAGAAAGGTGGCACAGAAAATGAGTCACAAAACAAAAAACATCTTCAATTATGATAGTAAGGAAAGTGCATACCATAGACACAGGGAACACACAGAGAGTAATCAAGTATAACAAAAGCACCATTTTTAAAACCAAAAAAGCATGCATGTAGTGTTTCCCTTGCTGACAGCCATAAATTATGAATTAATTACACCAGCAGCTCTCAGTCATGAATGCACCAGGGATCCCTTGAATGCAACTAAAGGTGCAACTGAGAAGTCAGGGAAGCAAGAGTACAAGAATTTTGACTACTAATGGACACGTGCACATTACGTAGTGGTGACGACATGCAGACAGGCAAACGAAGGCTTTGGAGGAAAATTCACTAGGTAAACTTGAGCTCTCAAAAATAAAACTTAGTGTCAACGATATTAGCAAGTGCGCTCGACAGACATCGGGATAAGAACGCCCACTGCTTTTGGCTATGCTCTATTTAAAGTTGGCAGTGATCTGTTGAGATAATGCTCCTGAAACACCAGCAATCTCTGACATCGCAGAAGCTGATGAACAGGATCGTAATGCTTGCAGAGAAATCTATGCCTCGTGAGGTAAGCAACGTGAAGCATGCACAACATGCAAGCATGTAAGGTAGGCATGCACATGAACCTTCTGGATTTCAGTACACCTATTTTATTGCACTCTCTTTTATAATCTGCAGCGGTAGCTTGGTATTTACTTCAGCACCTTGGCTGTAGCATTATATGCCTTTCTCCTTGTCTTTTTTGTTTTTGGAGCAGTTGATGCATAGAAACATCTCACACCATGACAGAAACTTGTTTTGCCGAATCACATTTAATGTACCAGCAGCTTCAACTGCAAACATAAGCATGCGGTAAACTCACCTTGAATCCATCACCAACTTCACCTAAGATATTCTCAGCAGGCACTGGCGTGTTGTCAAAAAATATAGATGTCGCTGAAACAGAGTTGTTCTTTTTTTTAGCCATTTCTGTTCAACACCCAGTGTGCTGCAGTGTGTACAATTTACAATATGGAAGTAAGCTAATGCATATGACATCATCACCTTCAATTTCGTCATTGCCATGAAGCCATGTCACAGCACTCAAGAAACCAACAAAAAATTAACTTCAAAACATATTACTTGTTGGGTAAGCCTGCCCCAGATGAGCAAACCAGAAATTAAGTGGCAATGTAGTCTGCGCAACAATCATCCAACCAAGCAGCATGATCAGCCACTACCAATGTGTGCCGTAGTAAATACCAGTACTAGTACAATCGCCAAATACTGCAACAACTGCAGGAATCATGACAAGTTTACTGGCAAATGAGAACCAATATACTGCAAGTGTGTCCTGTGATGAAGCAGAAACATATCCCCCAACGCCAGTGCCACAGTAAACAGATCACAGACATAATGCATGTGGTATTGTAATGTTCTTTGTTGTACTTGGTTTAATAGACAGCATCAGTGCTTTGTAATAACGTTTATCGTGCAGGTGCGTGACTGGCTCATAAAGAAATTGCGGTGGCAAAGTTTTGCTCACTTTCAGGACAAAGCAGTGAGCGTCTGCAATTCAGAGCGCTCATTTAACACCTAACAAAGCGTGAATCAGCACAAAAACCAAAAAAAAGAAACTCCAATCTCAGTAAAAGAGCACTTTTGTGTTTCGCTGCCATAGAAATAAGGCCACAATGATAGGGAATCAAAACCACGTCTTCATGCTCAGTAGCCACAAAGTCCAAGCCCATGGTCAAAACTCGTACACAACACCATGTGCACAACACAACACCATGTGAAGATATACAGTCAAATCCACTTATAACAATACTGAAGTGCCATGGAAATACCATTGTTATAATCAATAATTGTTATAACAGGGTTGTACTGAAAATACCACAGAACACACGAAAAAGTTGACGGTGCTGCTACTGACCATTGTTTAGTTTAGTTTATGGGGTTTAACGTCCCAAAGCGACTAAGGCTATGAGAGACGCCGTAGTGGAGGGCTCCGGAAATTTCGACCACCTGGGGTTCTTTAACGTGCACTGACATCGCACAGTACACGGGCCTCTAGAATTTCTCCTCCAAAGAAATTCTAGCCGCCGCGGCCGGGATCGAACCCGCGTCTTTCGGGTCAGCAGCCGAGCACCATAACCGCTGAGCCACCGCGGCGGCTGACCATTGTTATATCCGATATATTGTTATAACCGGTATTGTTATAAGTGGGTTTGACTGTATAATGCAGTTTTCTCCCACCAATACAAAGATATTGAGCAAAAAAGCATAATCCTATGCTACAATATACATTGTCTGTTAGGGCACTGATATATGGAGGCAAAGTTGAGCGTTCTATTCGTAACCTCTGATTTTTCTCTGAGTGACGCAACACTCAATATACCTCTGCAGCCATACCGCATGAAAAGAAAACTTGCAACTTACTGTTTGATCCCCGAATCCCCAGTTTGTCCTCTGGTGTGCCCGATGTGACGCCCCCAAAGCCCCTTTCTACAATAAATGCCGTCATCTGCTCTTGTTTTTTCCTCTGTGGAGAGAGAAATCCATCCAAGTCAGTCATCAGCACTAGGATGGAATGTAAAATTCATCACATGCACTGCAACAGGTAACAGCATTAACAGCAAAAGCAGGTTCTTCAGGTCTGCACTTTAGACACTCACATAAACCAACTAAGCACCAAAAGTTTGAGCTAACAGCACTTCCACACTTTTTACACTGCATGTGGCTTCCCCTCAATCATGTGTGCTCAACCGAAGATGACATAAAGGTGTAGACATGCCTGCCTATCTTTACATACTTGCTTGCCTAAGCTTGCCTAGTGTAGACACACTCACAAGCAAGAAAGGAGTTGAATGTGTAGCAAGGGAAGCCAACTCAGTGAAAGAGCAGTAAAGAACTTTCAAGACAGAACACAATACTGTTGCGGCCATATCCTCCGAAGTGCATTGAAGTGGGTGGGCATTAAAAACAGAGTGAAGTCCAGAGTACAGCCAGTTAGAAAAGGCAACAAAACTAGAAAAATTGCATGCACACAGAGAAGCAGATTACCAAAGGATGGTGGTTGTTACAATACCTCTTGATGTCGTGCTGCAAGAGTGAAATCTGCATAGACTGGCGCATCTAAGACTAGATGACACTCTCTCTCATGTCTCTCAAGAGCATATACTCTAGTGCCACCTGTGTATCCTCAGACACTCCTCTCACAGCCCATCATGTTTCACTGTTATCCGAAATAAAACTTTCGCATGGTAAGGCCAAAATTCAAGCAATGCTGCACTAGCTAGAAAATGTAAAATAAATTTTTTTTACATTAACTGCCCCAAAGCCTTCATTAAGTGGAGTTCCCAAATGCATACGCTTTAATCGGGGCAGTAATGGGGAGATTGGAAACTTCCTATTATTGAGAAATTCACTATAGAGAAGTTTGTTATATCCAGGCAATCACCTGGATCTAGAAGCCAGCGTACATGCACAACTACAACTTATTATGTAGGTGAGTGCCTAAGAGGCCATAGCCTTTGAGATACATGCATTTAAAATCATCTGCTTTTATTTTTGCTGTGCACTTTTTTCCAATAAAGAGAGTAGTGAATGAGTAACAAGTCCACAAACTGATAGTTTGCAGTTGAAAGATACGTACATCTGCTCCTTCCACTTTGACTTTGGCAAAAACTGTCATAACATCAGCAAAGCCACCATTACTAATGTAAATCTTGCTGCCGTTAAGGTAGTAGGTCTTTTTGTCCTCACTTGGCCTTGCCGTGAGCTTAATAGATGCTGCGTCGCTACCGCTGCATGGAAGAAAACCAAAAGACATGTTAAGCCGCTCACTGTCAAAAATGCAATCTTAATTCAAAGAATTTTTCAGACTTGCCCTACAGGCAGTTCAGTTATCCGATACTACATGACATACTTTTCTTCAAGTACTGTGATTAAATAGCACAAACTCAATCATTTATGCTAAATGAAGGCTACAGCCAGGAACAGAATACAACGTGTCCTGATCTGTGCTCAAGGCAGGAAAGAATAATTCAGTCAGTTTAAGCAGAGCATTGCAGCTTACAGAAAAGAAAGCACTAGGATAAAGAAAACACACTGACGCTTTGGTGACTTGTAATCAAACAATAATAGTGAAAGCAAAACACCTGCTATGCCAGTATCTATTTGCACCACACTTTAGGGGCCAGATAGCACTAAAGAAAGCAACTATATAAGTGAACACGTTCTCAATATTTTCTTTCTGAAGTGCCACATTATCGGACATATCACCACTGAACGAGAGACTAAGACCGAAACACACGAAGATGTTTACGAATCCTTATATAAATAAATAAATAAAAAGCAATGACTAAACTTAATAATAACCACTTCATCTTTCTTGACAATATCCTTACTGTACCTTAAAAATTTCTTCAGACAATACAGAACAGCAGAAAATGTGAAAGCCAGCCAGCCACAAAAGCCGTATAAACAGCGCGGTGGCTAATCCACTAACCTTGAGGGTTCAGTTAAACAAAATGCTGCAATCGACTCTCCGGTAGCCAGCTTGGGCAAGTACTTTCTTCTCTGTGCTTCATTCCCACATAAAAGTATTCCCTGCAAGGCAAACACCAAGCTCACAGACATGTCACGAAAAAACATGTAAGCAAGAAGCAGCCAGTTCACAGCATGGCATAAGATCTATGCTGCAACAGAGAAGAAGAAGCGAAAACAAAGAAACACACAGACACGGACAATGCTGTTCCTGTGCTGTGTGTTCCTTCGTCGTATCTTCTCTGCTGCAGTTTATTAATAATGAACCAACTAGCTCAGCAATCGACCTTATTTAAGCACTATGCATTTTGATGCACCTGTGGATAAGGTCCATGAGAGGGATTCAAGAACTTCCTAAACTGTTGTCAATCTGCAGCACACACAACTGCGCGCACTTGCGAAGTTGCAAAAGGCGCTGTCTCAGGGCACTGTTGTCCTCATACTGCTGACCTAATCAAAACACAACAATGTTGACTCATGCTCATAGCTGATCAGTTTGTTTCATCAGCATCACATACAGCGATAAGTCAAAGAACTGCACTGCAGGGACAATTTGATAGTGCCTATTCTCAGCACTACCACTGTTACTGCAAAACTGCTGAGTGCCCTTCAGTTTGTTATCATTGTGGTCACACCAGCAGTGACAACTCTTGGCTCTCAGCACACAGTAGAAAAAGAACACATTCAACTTACGAGCTGACTATAAGCTGCCTCGGTGGTTCAAATAGGCTCAACATACTGCAAATTCACTAAACAGGTACTGCTAAGAGGCTTGCAAAAACATCAAAGTTAGCTTCCCTGCGTATCGTGGCAAGGGCTGATTCTGGGACATTAATTGGATGCAGCACTAGTGTCCTCAAGGGTTATGCAGATGTCCATATGATTCTCATATGCTTCTGCCCCACACGAGAAGACAGCCGACTCTCCAGCGCTCTTGAGTCGACGGGACTAAGTGCAGCATTCAAGCTGGTGTGTCCACAGACACTTGGCAACATCAAATGCACTGTCTGTGGACACACCAGCCATGCAGTACACTGTGAGTGCTGCATTTAATCCACTCAACCCCCCTGACTCAAGGACGCTGGAGAGCCTGACTGCCTTCTTGCGTGGGGAGCACTGCAGCTGTGGAGTAAGGGCCCCACCCTCCTTTGGCACGTTTTTCTCTGTCTCAATAAATGTTTCCACCCGCACCAGACAGTGCACACACATCTGCTTGGCCTAGACGATGACAGTGCTGCTCCCAACTGTTCTGCCAAAGCAAGGCCCTGTTGTCATTGAACGGGGATTTCCTTTGCACAGGGAAGCTGACCCGTAGGATTTGCAAAATTCATTTCACCACTCAACAAGGCCTGAAAAAGCGGAGGCATCTAGCACATACGAACCATGTTAAAAACAGCCTGAGCGCACGCTCTCTAATCGATGCTCTTTATTCAGGTTGTGGTTAACTTGATTGGCACAGTCTTAACAAATAGTCTCAAAAAACATGGGTCCTAGCTTTCTGCCCACACCTCTACCTTTCAGTGCAGTACAGGGCTGAAAAATAAAAACTTGCCAGAAAGATGGTAGTGCTTGTGACTTAAAATGGTACTTGGTGAAAGAAATGGTTACTACCATTTGCATTTGTTAACCATTTGAAGGTTTTTGCCGTGTATGTACGGCGGCGGTTTTCTGTCCCGCAAGGTCTTTGCCGTACGGGTACGGTTTCGATCTTCCGTTTGAAATTTTGCGCCAAAAGAACAGTGCGTGCTCACTGGGGGGTGCTGCCACCTATTAGGACTTACAAGAAGTGTTTGAATTTTGTGCTGCCTTCTTACGGAGATAAGCAGAACTTATGTCTAGCTTTAGCGCGGCGGCACAGACATGGGCAACACCCCTTTTGTAGTTTTGGTTTCGCCGCGTGATCGCAACGGAGTCGCGCGAAATTTGAGTTTTCTTTTTGTCAGCACTATCTTGCAGGGGCTGCCGAAGTTGATTTCTATCTTTATTGGCGCTGCTCTTAGCTTGCTTATCACCGTTGCTCGCGAGGTATTCTCGCCCTCTGTGGCAACGCGCATACGCGGTTTCGATTCTGCCGCGGGATCGCAACGGAGTCGCGCGAAACGTGTTTTATTTTTGTGGGCACTGTTTTGCAGAGGCGGCGAAAGTTGATTTCTATCTTTATTGGTGCTGCTCTTAGCTTGCTTATCACCATTGCTATTCTATTCTATTGAACATTTTCCAGTTGTGAGTGATGCTGTCACCAAAGTACTGTTCCTAATTTTTTTTTAACTATTTATTCTCGATTATGTACATTTTGTAGATTCAAGATCTGCAATAAAGTAATTTGACCACCTGGGAAAGTTTTCTTCAAAATAACTCGACCCTCAAAGGGTTAATGAAAGGCTACACTGCGTCAATGGCATCAACCTGCTAAACAGTGTCCAAGAAACTCATGTCCTGAGTTATTTTCTTCACAAAAGCTACCTATCGGCCAATTTTCTAAATAGTTTATTAGACCATTGCAACAGTCACCAGACTACCTTCAAGAACCATGGCAGCCACACTACCATGCCACTCAGTTCCTATGCCAAGCCGTCCTATTATGCGACAGACTGCACATATATGTTCAAAACTCACCAGAACACAGAAATAAAAAGAGGAACTGCACATACAGAGAAAGTGCGTTTCACAGACCTTGATACCTATAGAATTGTGTGCAGCCAAAGTGACCGCTAAGGACCCGTCTTTTCCAGTAGCTTCACACATCTTAGCATACTCCGTTGCAGTCAGTCCGAGACCTCCTGAAAAGCCAGCAACAAAACACAATACAGTCACTTGTTTTGAGTAGAGAGCTGGCTATTTAACATTTTACACTGGCCCCGTTCAGCTAAGCAATGAAACAAATGACACATAAATGAAGCATCATTTCACTAACTTGCAAATGTCATTGTCTGTCTTTAGTCAGTATGTTAGGCCTTTCCATCAAAGGAAAAACTGATGACAAAGCACTAATAGCACTCCCTTTTGGTATTCTTCAAAACTAAATAGAGTCTTAAGTACACAGCACTGACAGTTTCTGGCAAACTAAAATGGCACAAAATTCCCACCACAGTAAGAGTCATTACAAAGGAAAGAGATGGTACTGTGTTCTTGCTCTTCATCTAATCACAAAAATGGGGGAAAAAAAATAAATGTCAAGCAAGCTTATTAATCCTAATTTAGCTTATTACTACTATGGGCACCTGTTAATTCAGTCTCTTAATTCGAACTTCCAGTTTATTCGAACTGATGCTTTGGTCTCATCAACATCAAGGGTATTAAAAAGGTTCCCATTAATTTAAACAAATTTTCAGCCTGCTTTTAGACCGAATTATCAAGAATCAACTGTACAAGTAATTAGACAGTGCACTTAGGTCCTGATAAAAGTCTTTGAATGCAACCTATTCCTGGATAATGTATCAAATTCCACAGATAAAACTCGGTTGGGTCAGTGGCAGATGAGGACAACACTCATGCAATATCAGTACGCTACACCTAAAATGCAAGGTGCTGTTTACCGTATTCTGTAGGAACTTGTAATCCAAACAGCCCTAGTGCCTTCAAGCCATCCAATACTTCTTGTGGTATTTGCTTCTCCCTGTCTATCTTGACAGTGTCCACTGAAATGGTAGAACAATGGTCAGTGGTATCCGAGTTGACAGCTTCCGATACACACGTACACACACATACAGAAGAAGTGATCAGGCTCACCGTTCTCGTCAATATACTTCCTCGCTGCATTTGCCATGGCCTCAATTTCCGCCAGCTTCTCTTCTGAAAGCACCTCTGGATATGCAAGCATTGCCTGCAAGAGGTTGAAAGACATTAGAAAAGTGCAGCTTAAAAGCCAAATACACGCATTTTCCTGCTCGCAACTGCAGGCATAATTTTTCCAACTTAGTTCCTACTGGAACTTAACCTCTGCCTGGGTAGGAGGTAGACTCTTCCCTTACTTTGCCCACTGAGCATGGGCCACCACTGACCCATAGACATTGTGCGCTATTTCAAAGCAACTGCTGCCCTTTCTGACTCATTACGCAGTCAGTTATACAGCCTAAGAAGTCAAGTTGAAGTTTTGAAGTGATTAGTAACTTCGCTAAGAAGCGCTGCATTTTGGTGCGGGGCTGGGGAGTGCAGTGCACAACTTTTCTTAGTGAGCATGCCGTACTCCCCGAAAACCGGACACTTTTGCAAACGACCTTGACGCTGTGACGTTCTTGGGCCTCAAGATGGCTGTTTTTCAACGGTACAGTCGGATGTAATTCGAGAACAAAGAGGTGAATGCCTCTCAAAGGAGGCCTTGCAGCCAATGGTGTGGACCGATTGTCATGACATAATGGTCAATCTGCTTGATCCATGGATAATCCCCTTGTGCCTGAAAGCCTCCACTTTGCCAGGCTAGTGGAAGCACTAAGCCACTGGCTGGAGGGTCTCCTTTGAGGGGCATTGGCCACTTTGTTCTTGAGTTGCACAATGAACAGAAGGCAGTGTCGACCCATTTTAATCAACGCCATCACAAATTCGACGAACTCAAATTGTTCATTCTTCAGTCAGGCTTCAAATCGACTAAGGACAGAAAATACAGAGAAGCATTCCTAATCCACAAATTTAAAACACTGCAACCAACAGGGATTAACATGTCCAGAGGAAACCTGGAATCTCTCAGGTACATTCCAGGGTTAGCATAATTTTAAATTAACAAATGTCTTGCACGCGGTCAGACCATTTCCTAGAACCTCGCATATGTATATTATCGCTCTTTGCACTATTCCCACATCATATCTTCCACCCCATTTCTGGCCTTCTCACCCTCTCCCTTTGTTCACTTTTTTTTTTTTCTCCTAATCTCTGGGAAACCATGACATTCCTGTTACCCCCTCCGCCCCACCTTTTGGCTTTCTCTGAACTCAAGCCATTCCCCCCCCCCCCTTACTTGTCCTTCCTTGGAAATGCCCCTCCTTCCAGTGCCAGCCTATGTTGTTTGCCTTGTTCTCATTTCCCTGTACCACACTGACTAATCCTCTTATCTGAGTTTTTCAGGTCCTACAGCGCCTCCCCCCGTCGCAGCCCCTTCAAAGCCTTTGTTCATTACACACCCCCCGGATATAAGTTTTTCCACTATTGCAGCTTAACGAATCAAGGTTCACCTCCCTCCCCTTCCTGACACGCATCCCCTCTCACACCACTTTCCTTCCCCACCCCGGGGCCTTCCTCCTCGGAGCGAAGGCCCTATTTAACCCCTGCCAATGATGAACGCTTTGCCCAGACGAAGACAAGTCTCCTTGTCGAAACGTTGGCTCAAGCAACCTGAGGTTTTCCCCTCCCTTGTTCATTTTGTGATCGCCAAGGACCATCTACCACACCCTCTCTCTACCATGGACTGAGGACAACACAGTGAGCTATGTGAAAGAAAGTGACAGGTGCAACGTTAAGAGGCAGGAAGATAGCAGAATGGGTTAAGGAACAAACGCGGGTTAATGACAACCTAGTCAAAATCAAGAAGAAATGGGCTTAGGCAGGGCATGTCATGCGAAGGCAAGATAACTGTTGGTCATTACGGATAATGGACTGGATTCTAAGAGAAGGCAGGCTTAGCAGGGGGCAGCAGAAAATTAGGTGGGTGGATGAGATTGAGAGGTCTGCAGGGATAAGGTGGCCGCAGCTGGCATAGGACAGGGTTAACTGGAAAGATACGCGACAGGCCTTTGTCCTGCAATGGGCATAGTCAGGCTGATAATGACAGTAGTAGCAGTGAGCCTCAGGATGATGTCAGAGGTTTTAGTTGGAATGATGAGGACCAGCCCAAAACATCAACTGCTGTCCACCAGGAATTACTGTCTCCTGCCCACTTTGAGTCTTGCCATCGCTACAGAGGAAGCTGTTTTGCCTGCAGAAAAAATCTGTCTCCCTTACTTTCCTGGTATGGTGTTGTACAGTGACGCCAAGAGCACCATCCAGGCACCGCCCAATAATCGATAAAAAATCCAAATTCTTAGAAAACACTCCACTAATTTCTAAATGACATCTGCACAGATTCTGACTTTTGATATAATTCAGATCATGTATTTTTGGAGGGTATAAATTTTGTTTTAGAATTCAAATAAAATGTAAAAACTAAACTATTTTGTCATAAATATGCAAACAATGGCGGATTTAGTAGAACAGTTTAATGCCTTTCATTTCTGAATTTTTCTGAATTTTTAACCAACGTGGTATTTGTTAAAGCGAGAAAAAACTTTCTGAAGTTGAGCTCTCATGCCGCAAGTTGCTTCCTCTCCTAACGCTTTACCGAAGAGCACGGCACATGGCATGACACATATATGGCCAGATAACGATTACAGTTTGCCCCCAGCAGTTGTGCATTTTTAGGGTTCGAACTAAGGCAGACGTCACATGACATTCGGCATGTAGTGCGTGATAAGTGAAATCATTTTCACTTTCAAAGTTCGAACGGATGGCGCCAGGTAGCCAAGAGCTGAAAAACGAAAGCATTCAAAGTGCTGTCTCAGGTGGACCGCAGGGAAGGAACAACCAGCCGGCATGCAAACCATAACACCAGTCCTTTTGTTTATGTCCGAATAAGACAGCGCACGCTTCAGAGCACATGTGACGGAGCGAAGCCCTCACGACGGCTTTCGGTAATGCGAGGCATGCTGGTGATGACTGCGGCTCGATCGCGCGGAGGTGTCTCGCTCTCGGGTGACCGAACATACCGTGACCACAGCAGTGTCGCCTCCTCCTTGCATTCTCTACACGTCTGACACAGCTCGGACAACAATGAATGGATGGGGCGTGAACACAAAACAATCCCACTGGTGCATGTGCCGCCACGGCAGCACTAGGAAAATCTTCCCACAGATATCAGGTCGACTACGCAATGTTCTGACGCCTGTCTGCAGTGAAAACTTCACTTAGGAATGAGAACTGTGCATTTTGCCAGACATTGTCAACGGTGCTGTACTCAGGAGTGAAGAGGTGCAATGAGACGACACAACTTGCGGTGCAACACCTCAGCTTCAAGAATTTTTTTCACTTTAAACAAAAATCACCTCAATTAAAACCAGAAATAAAAGGCAATAAACTGTTCTACTAAACCAACCATCGTTTGCACTTTTACTTGAACCACCTCATGGCAAAATAAATGCGAGTTTATGATTGAAAACGCTTAATTCAGTATTTTATTTCACTTCGACATATTCTGTGTCATCAGCTGTAACTTTTTTTACAGGTAAATAAACATTCAGGGAAGCAAGATGGCCATATCTTAATTTCCAAATGGAAGTTGATTTTTTTTAAAATGCCAAAATAGTATAACTTTTACATTTCATTTAAATTCTGAAAAAATATTTATACCATTAAAAAACCATAATCTGAACAATATCGAAAACCAGAATCTGTGCAAATGTCATTAAAAAATTTGTTGAGTGTCTTGCAAAAATTTGTATTTTTTATTGATTATTGAGCAATGCCTGGTTTATACCTTTTCAAAATGTTCTAACTAGGCTCACCTCAACAATAAATTTTTTTCGGCAAAAACATTTTGGGCTCATGTTACATACATTGTGATAAGTTTCCACAAATTTTTTTAAAACAAATCGGAGATGCCCAAGTGCAAAGTCTGGGACGCTTGGCACGAAAAGACCCTATAGTCATGTTCGATTAGTGAAAGTCGGAGAAAATGAGAAAGTAATTCAGAAATATAGCAGCGTCACTGTATAAAGAGTTCACCAAGGAACATACTGCATGAAAATCCGTGAAGCCATTAAGCCACTGCCACGTTACGCTTTCTGCAAGCAGGACAGCCAGGTCAAAAAACAATTTTGAGAAAACTGGCATTTTCATGGAGATTTGAGGCAGTTTTTTGCCACCCACGGTAAAAAAAGAAATTTTTTGAGTCCCTTCTGGGCTGTTTTGGGGGGAAAATTTTTCAGGATAAAATATAAAAGACGTTAAAGGTGCCAAATCTGGTGTTTTATAAAATCCGATTTTTTTTCGAGATTTTCGTCATTTGAATCTTGCGTCCCCCTCTTAAAGGAACACTAACGACAACTCCATCCAATTATTGTTCTCAGTAAAAATTGATTCCCCAACTCTTTCAGGGCATGTTAATGTTTGCACAGTCAGCTAAAAAATTCATTTATGGCTCAGAAAATTGAATTCAAAAATTTTCCCCACACTCGTTTTTTAAACTTCATACGTCCACACTGAGGAGTACTGGTTGCTCACATTTAGAAGTGAATGGCAGCACAGTGTGGCACAGCCTCTGGGATTTGCGCAAAAAATTCAGTGTCAATGCACGGAGTTTACTTGTGAAACCGGCCGGTGATGATTACGCCTGTATTTCCTTTTTTGGTCTTTTCTAGCCAATAAAAGCTTTGTTTCTGGAGAGGGTGGTCTCTTTTGTTGTTAGATTGCCATACTTTATCGATACAGGCTAACTTGATTTTGTCCTATAAAAGTTATTTGGCCTGCCAACAAAACTCTCGCAAAAAAAAAAAGTGTTACGCCCACACAAACACAGCATACTGTTCGCTGTACTCTATTACATATTTTCTGTATTTTCTCTATGTATATAAGCTGTAACAGCAGAGAGTTCTTTCTAAGAACCTAAATCCTTCATGTCTTAGCATTTAAATAAATGCTCCAGATGTTCTATCACTTCGTACAATCAGAAAAAAGTGCTAGAGTACCTCGCATATATTTTAGGTATCCCAGTGGACATAAAAAATTTGAGAGACACTTAAGCTCTGCCTTGCAGACATGGACACTGTTTCCTCCACACCACACCACACACATGTATAGCCGAGCCTTGTTATAACGAAACGGTTTATATCGAAGTGATGGATATAACGAAGAAATGATGATTCCCCTTGGAAGCTCGGTCAACATGGGCTATAATGAAGTAATCACCAGGCCCTATCAACTTTGTTATAACGAGCTTCAACTGTAAAGCCTCACTATAATCAAGCCGTATGAACGTGCCTCACTTTCAATTTCCTCACTGTACGCTTCTCTTTAGATTACCTCTATAGCCTCTCGAGAAAACAGATGACCCAGGCTCTCACTGAGTCTTTGTTCCCCACACCATTGTATCGGCAGCCTTATCTGGGGTCTTTGGATATCAGTGTTCTAAAGCGTGTTAGGCGGATGTGCATTCAGGCAGCTGCTAAAACGTTCTTTTTCAACCTACACACAGCGATGCTGCCTGTCAAGACATTTCTTAATGACAAGGGGACGTTTGTACCCTGGAATGTGAATTGCCGTCTGTGTAACGTGCCTGAGACAATTGATCATTGCTTCATCCTGTGCCGTGATGCCATGTTCTTTTTGGACATACTGCAACGAACTCTAAAGAAGGACATTGAAATTACACCATACACTATTAGATTTCTGCCTGTTGGCAAAAACTTTGTGCCTTATGACCTGTTTGTGTTGATGGTACTATTCAGTCTTTGGAAAAGCCGTATGATGGACAGACATGCCGAGCCACCAAGATCGTCCAAATCTGTGTTTCGTGAACAGTGTGCTTTGGTGAGGAGTGTATATGCTGCACGCGAAGAACCTCCAAGCTGGCTGCCGTGCCTAGATGCATGTGTGTGCCTCCCTGAATTTTGATGGGGATGCAGTGTTGAGTTAGGGCAATGGCGGGCTCCTATTAAGCAGCCCGGTAACTTGGGACGCGAACCAGTTTGATTGGAGTTTTCCCCCTTATTACGGAAGTTCTTCCATGCAATAAAGAAAAAAAGTGCCTGTATGGCCTGGGGGTAGCGTGCTTGACTCTCAACCCAAGAGTCAGAGGTTCAATTCCCGACTAATTACCCCAATTTTTTTTTCTTTCTTAAAAAAATTGGCTTGTCCTCCTTTTCTCTTTTTTGATATTTTTTAGCATTACTCTGCAACAGTGAATATCTGCATGCACTTGTCTCGTGCACATATTCACAAAATCCGAGCAAATCATGTATTGTTATTTAGCTTTGACCATCTGAAATCAGGCTGCAGTGCCAGGCATGAGGATGATGATCCATGTGATTATGAGCAGTGAATATTTTCCAAATGGATTCAGTGCTCCCATCAGGTTCAGCAGCTGACCTGGTTTCCATCCCACCTGTTCTTCAAACCTCGAAACACAAAAGCAAAATGGCACTTTGAAAAAAATAAAAATGCTGAAGCCAGGTGGTTGAGAGGTTTAAAAAAAAATGAGCTTGTTCCACTATGCTGCAAAACGCAAAGGTTTGAGAATTTTTTGCCAAATGTTGGTGGAATTTTTTTTTTAGGCCCCTGTCATAATTTTGCTTTTCTTCAGTTCAATGGGAGCTGAAATTAGGCTGCGACGCAATTTCATGCATGAGGATGATGAACGATATGATTACGTGCAGTGAAAATTTACCGAATGAGTTCCGTGCTCTTATCAGGTTTAGGAACCAAACATCCTATTAGACCTCTTGTGTCCATTCCACCTGTTCTTACATGTCCTAACGATGTTTGAGTCATGTTGCGACCTTCTAATCAGCAGTTTTGTAATATTTCAATCACTTTTCAATTACGGTGCTCCACGTGTGATGCAGCCACCTTTTTGATAACTCCGGAGTTGCTCGATACAGTGCCTATGAACTACACCCAATTTTCCACCGAACGGGACTCTTAATACTGTTGTATTAAAACAAAAAGAGATAAAAAAAAGTGACGGTCCCTACATAGTCAAAGTACACCCACGGGCTCTCAGTCCACATTCCCTGGACATAAAAAGATTCCATATTTCAACTGCACAAAAGCAAAAATATACAACAGAGACCTAATAACAAAAACCCATCGTTTTGACAAAAACTGACAACCCTTTGCGTTTTGCAGCCCAATGCAACAAGCTCAATTCCTTTTGCGAGCTCTGAATCACCTGGCTTTGACATTTTCATTTTCTTCTAAGTGCCATTTTATTTTTGTGTTTTGAGCTTTGGCGAACAGATGGGACGGAAACAAGAGGTCAGTGTCCCGTAGCTAGCTTTGGTTGCTGAACCTGATGGGAGCATTGAATCCATTTGGAACATATTTACTGCTCACAATCGCATGGATCATCATTCTCATGCATGACACTGCACCACAGCCTAATTTCAGATGGTCAAGTGTAATGCACAATGAACAAAGCTAATGAACAATGCAAAATTCGCTCAGATTTTGCAAATATGTGCGTAAGACACCGGTATTCACAGTTGAAAAGTAATGCTACACAATATCAAAGATGAGAAAAGAAAGACAAGCCGATTTTTCAAAGAAAAGTTTCAGGTAAAATACATATGGGGCATGAAATGAGTCATCTTTTCACAGCCTAATAATGGAGCAAATAGACTGTTTGAAAGATAACTTTGGCAAGGAAACGCTTGGGTATAATTAAACATACTTCCTCTTGCAGCTTCAACTGCAAGCCGGCTTTTCTTTTTGAAACGCCTTTTAGTGTGTGGCCTTTTAAGTAACTGTACAGAATGTCTCTGAAGTGTGCTAAGCAGTTGTACTGGTGCGCTTCACATGAATCATATGAGGGTAGCGCAAAAAACAACACGGAACACAGCGCACAAGGGAAGGGAAAAGAGGGGCTTGTTGTGAAATACATGACAGAAGCCAACTGTCACCGAAACCAAGGAGCACAGGGGATGTTTTCTTTTTTTTTAAATTTGTGGTGTTCATCAGTGAGAGATTAACAGGGTAATCATTTTAAAGATAGCTGATTAGAAAGCAGAAGAAAAAACATTCAGATGCTGGTGGTCGGATTTGAATCCACAACCTCCGAATTTCACGTCCGATGCTCTACCAACTGAGCTACGGTGATTTTTTTTTCTTTATTGCATGGAAGAACTTCCGTAGAAAGGAGGAAAACTTCAATCAGACTGGTTCGCGTCTCAAGTTACCGGGCTGCTTAATAGGAGCCCGCCATAGCCCTAACGCAACACTCCATCCCCATCAAAACATCAAAATTCAGGGAGGCACACACATGCATCTAGGCACGGCAGCCAGCTTGGACGTTCTTCGCGTGCAGCATATATACTCCTCACCAAAGCACACTGTTCACGAAACACAGATTTGGACGATCTTGGTGGCTCGGCATGTCTGTCCATCATACGGCTTTTCCAAAGACTGAATAGTACCATCAACACAAACAGATCATAAGGCACAACAGAGTTTTTGCCAACAGGCAGAAATCTAATAGTGTATGGTGTAATTTCAATGTCCTTCTTAAGAGTTCGTTGTAGTATGTCCCAAAAGAACATGGCGTCACGGCACAGGATGAAGCAATGATCAATTGTCTCAGGCACGTTACACAGACGGCAATTCACATTCCAGGGTACAAACATCCCCTTGTCATTAAGAAATGTCTTGACAGGCAGCGTCACTGAGTGGAGTTTGAAAAAGAACGTTTTAGCGGCTGCCTGAATGCACATCCGCCTAACACGCTTTAGAACACTGATGTCCAAAGACCCCAGATAAGGCTGCCGATACAATGGTGTAGGGAACAAAGACTCCGTGAGAGCCTGGGTCATCTGTTTTCTCGAGAAGCTACACAGGTAATCTAAAGAGAAGCGCACAGTGAGGAAATTGAAAGTGTCAGCAACCTCCTTAAGGAATCCCCATAAAGTCCCCTCACGAGCCTGCACAGTCGGTGCGAATAAGTAAGGCAAATGAAAACTAAGCCGCCTAATGAGCACAGCTACCAGAAACGGGTGGTTTGCCGATTTGAAAAAGAAAAAACGGGAAACAAGTTGATGCACGAACAGGTGAACTAGGCCCACTCCACCACCCTCTAAGGGAAGGAACAAGTTGTCACGCCTCATGGGCTCCCATTGAGAGCGCCACACGAATGTTGCAAATATTCTGTGTATTGCTTGCACCTTCCTCCTCGCACAATGCAGGACTTGAAGGACATACGTGAGCTTTGCAAACAAAAATATGTTACAGACCTGTGCCCTCGCAAACACTGAGAGTTCCCTACCCATCCAAGCCTGTGTTTGCCGCCGTAGAGTTACAATTTGTGAATCCCAGTAGGCTGTACTGTTGCGAACTTGGTGTAGGCGGAACGCCTACGGTGATGGCTGTCTAATCTGCTTTTAGAGGTATTCATGTGTAGTGTCACCGAGTTTTGAGAATGTTGACCAGTGCCAGCCTCGTCCATAGTGGCGGACATAGTATGTCCTGTATTACCGCGAGTGCCACTTAGGCACGTGGACGAACGGTGAAAGTAGAAGCTGTGTGAGAACCCTCTTATGCTACCTACAGCATCAAGACTGTCAGAATCAAGGCCCTTGTTAGCTACAAATGCCTTTGGTAGCATAAGACGGTTCTCGCATAGCTTTCGTCCTTGCCTTCACATTTTGATCACATTACAACTTTGCACTTGTGGTAATACAGGACGTACTACATCCGCTGCTATGGATGAGGGTGGCAGTGGTGAATACTCTCAAGGTACGGTTACACTACATATAAATACCCCCGAAAGCAAAAGACTGGATAGCCATCTCCATAGCTAAGTTGGTAGAGCACCAGACCTGAAATTCGGAGGTCATGGCTTTGGATCCCACCACCGGCATGTGGTTGTTTTTTCTTCTGTTTTCTAATCAATTATCTTTAAAACAATTACCCTATTAATCACTCATGATGATGATGGAACGCAACAGTTGTGCAGAAGACAGGACGCGTGCTGACTACCAGCTGCTTATTGTGAAGCAACCCAGCACATTTTAAAGCCATAACGGAGACCACGTATCAGTATGGGAGCCAATGAAGCACCAAGGTAAAAGGCAAAAAGGAAGAAGAAAAGTATGGTTCAGCAATCAGCCTCGCCGCACCTGCCAGCCTTTATCTGTGAGTACAGAACAAACATGAAAGAGAAGTGATTGCGACGTATCACATTCCAAAGGCAGGTGACACGTGTGTCAGTACACACAGCTGCACTAAAAAGAAATGTGTTTCCTGGATCGTGCCTAATCCTTTTCTGTTTCCCCGATCTTGCACGCGCTTACTTTCCTCTTCCCTCGGGGTGCATAACCAGTAAACTTGCTTCTTTTTGTATGTTTCATCTTCGCGGCCACATTAGAACTTTTACCTGTTTGAGTCTGCCTTTGCTTTGATGGTTTTAGTGAATTTTTGCTCTTTTCGGTTTGCCTCCTGGTTACCGTTTATTCTTATTTTTAGTGTTTAGCTGTGTTATTTCTTGTCGCCTCGAAACGCTGTATAAGCTTACATGTTTTAAGAATGTGACTCTGCTTTTGCTTCGCTGTTCTTGAGTGCTCGCCTGTCTTGACTTTTTTTTTTTACACCTCCCTTTGGCTTCACTACTGTCAACCATATAGATGAAAGAACCATACCTTTCTTCTTCCTTTGCGTTGGTGCTTCATTGGCTCCCTGATTGATACTTGGTCTGTTTTATGGCTTTAGAGCATGGTTTGTCATTCCATAATTAACAGTTGGTAGTCAGCACCCTCCCGTCTTCTGTGTTACTGCTATGTTCCATGTCATTGCCCTCGTATGATTCAAATGAACCAACTAGTCCAAACACAAATTTTAATCGAAAGCACTTCACAGTAAGGCATGCTGCCAGGTTAGCTGCATCTTGAAATTTCAAAAAAAAAAAAAAAAACACCTTGGAGCAAATAAATTAACATGCACAAAAGAGACGAGGAGATGGCACCTGTTCGTTGTCTCCGATCGTCTCTTGTGTATGTGAATTTATTTGTGCCAAGGTGTTTTTCTCCAAGTTTCAAGGAGCACTTCTCAAGTGTGCCAATTAACAGACAGCTGGCCGATCATAAGGTCAGAGCTGTGGTTCCAAGCGCAGTTCAGCTTTAGTGGCTTGTAACACTTGCTTTTATCCTTTGTTATGCTGCAATGCAACAAATAACAGAAAAAATACCAAAGAATATGCTACAAATTGTACAATTACACCAAATCGGTAAAATAAACAAGTCTTCTAATTTTCTTGCTACATTAGCAGTGTCCAGACCGCGAAATCAGCTGAGGTTATTTTTCCAAGGCTACAATCCACATAAATTAAGGAATGTGCTTCACAACATTCTATTGCTGTGTATGATCAGCAGCTAAACAAATGACTTTACTAGCAAGCCTCAAGCTCACTGGTGTGTCACTTTCAGATAAGGAAGAAGCTCAACGCCCTAAAAAAAGCAAGAAATAACTTCAGTGAGACAGAATTTTCGTTTCCTCGACGCATGTTTCCTCCCACACGCTCATTCCCTCTTTCTGTTCCTCTCTCCTCGTTTAGTGAACAAGGCTGACCACCCACCCCATTCATTTTTTTCTTTATCAAGGTTGCAAAACGGGAAAAACGATCGGTTAGGCGAACTCAGGTCAGAGGGCCGAGGTCATCGTCTACTACATAAATGCGGGCATTCAGGCATGCACGTGCAGTTCACGCACAGTGCACTCAGAAGAATAAAAACATACAGAATTATAGCCTAGCGCCGCCGATCAGTGCAGAACAACTACAGGTTTTCAGCGCGTGCGAAAATATTGCGCACGGCCGTACTACTATACTTTCCGTTCGTCGTAGCTAGCCGTACGGGCGAACAAACATTTGCCCCAGCTTTTTTTTTTTTTTTTTTTTTTTTGATAGATAGATGCAAATCATGATGCAGCTTAACCGACAATGTTTGACCAAGAACGACCAGATAAATATTGTTGCCGGTTTTCCCCACATCCTTCAATAAAAAGACCTACCGGAAAAGTTGTGACCTGAGGAGTTTCGCGAGTTCCGCACCCTTGAACCACACACAGCGTGATAACTTTTATCGTTGCCTTAGCAGCGCAGATCGTTAACTCACTTTTTCCAGCTTGCCGAGAAAGAGGTTCTTGACGAAAGGTTCCCGCTTGACTTTACCCGTAGCCAGCTCTAGCGGACGCTCATTGATCACTGGTACACCCATGTGCGCTGGTGGAGGACCTTCGTTAACGAGGCGCCGTAGGAGAAGCACGGCATCTTTCCGGCTCCCTGAGAACGTCCCGCAGCGTTTCAGGGTGTGCTTCAGCAGCAGAGACATGTTTAACTGCAAGTTTTTCCGTTTTCCTGCAGCTTGCACGTTTACACAGTCATGATGCGCACTGTTTAGCTTTCCGTTATGTAGCTAGCACGTTTCATCATACACAACGCACGGAGCGATGTAGTCAGTCAAGTTGGTTTTGATTTGAGCGCCACCTGTAAGAAGCTCTATGATGCTGGCATGCTTCCTCCATGGATGCTGGTATAGCAAAAAAAAAAAAAATCGCATAAGCATGAAGCAAGCAACTTAACGCACTCCATTTGCTTAGCAGGCAAACTTTGAACAACAAAATTTCTTAATTTTAATTGAAGAAGCCTTCGTTCATAAAAAAAAAAATGCTAAGCGAGGCTAAGCTTTTGCATTTCGCACTGCAAGTGCCATGGCTAGCGCAGCACTAGATTTTGGCGGCAACTCTAAAGCACCCATATGCTGCAAAACCGTCTCGGTCGTCGATTGTTAGTGGCTATTTATTGATAAAAAATAAAATAACAATGGCAGGAAAAGACGTCGTTAGCCGCGGCATCTGCCATCGAAACCTGCAGCACCTGAGCTGCGGCTAGGGGGAATAAAAAGACAAGGAGAGGACAGCGACACAGCGATAGGGAAAGAAAGGGGGGAGCGATAGTAAGAAGGTATAGGGGCAGGGCGGCAATGTAGTCTATGTACAAATACAGGATATCCATTCGATCCTGCGTCATGACATTGAACAACTGCGCTCAAATCATTCGCATTGTAGTTATTCGGCTTTCGTCAGGAAAAAGCAAGACTGCGAGTGTGATGTCTGGGCCAGAAGTGTGCCATTCGCCTTCTTCATGCGATTGCAGGCCGTCCATGTACAGCGCACCATTGAAGGGCCTGAGCCAGCTGCGCACACATATATATCCCTGCTGAAAATCTCAGCTAGTCCAACTGTTTCCCTGAACAATTCCCAGTTAGTTCCAACTGGGACTGGTTGCCATATCGTCGACTGACCTGACTGAAATCTCAGTCTTAGATGGGAACAATTCCCAGTTAGTTCCAAATGAGAATTGTTCCTCTGCTATCTCTTATTATCTCTGCTAAATGATCACCTTGATGTTATTATAAGGCACTCAAAACAATCGCAGAACAACTGCTCAGCTTGCTGCTTACTTTAGTCTTGCAGTGCAACTGCTGCTACATCCTCACATTCTCAGTGCATGAACGCATTGCTTATCACAAGAGTGCAACATAGACCACTAAAGTATGATTTATAGGGGTTTTAGCGCCCCAAAGCGACTCAGGTTATGAGGGATGCCGTAGTGAAGAGCTCAAGAAATTACGACCACCTGAAGTTCTTTAATGTGCACAGACATCGCACAGTACACGGGCCTCTAGGATTTCGCCTCCATCGAAACTACGGGGTGCATTGTTCACCAAATACATCTGAATGCAGCATGTTAAGATCCATAGAAATGCATATATTAATTTTGAGCCTTTGCTTCAAGGCACAATTAGTAAAAAAAAATTGCCTTTCCATGGCTACAATGAGAGGTTGAGATGGATATCAAAAGGTTATTAATGCATGATACAACATTCTATATCAAGCAGCTCTCGTACAACGTGTGCCAGACAAAGATAATAAAGCTTCTCCTTACAGCAGTCCTACGCATCGCTCCTAATTTTTTAGTGCCTTGCTCTACTGTGTAATGCTGACATGGCTGAAGAAGCAGACAAAATTTGCACCAGACAAATACTGAATTTTTGAGACCAACAGAACTAAAGGGCACTCTACAAAAATGAACAGCATCGCAGTCATGCAAAAGGATCATGGTAGACTTTAAGGTTGCTTAAGTGAACAATAACTACATGGAATAGCGAGTAAAGGTAGGCCCATGCTGTGCCTAGCTGAATTTAGTGGGCCATATGTACTGAAGTGACGACAAGCAACCAAGCAGTACATCCTTTTATTTTACATCATTGAAGGCAAGAGGGAAAACCACTATGCAGTTTTTCACCTCCCGCAAGTTCCACCACCGCCCCAACCGGTGTTCCTGACCCACTGCTGCCACCAGAACATCTCCCGAGTGGCTGAAGGCAAGGGAGTTCACAAACCCATCCTGAAAAAGCAAAGCAGACAAGAAAGTCTTCACACAATGCAAGAACAACAAAGGTGACTAGTCATGTACTCTGAATACCAACAGCATAAGCTCCTCATTCATACAAAAACAAGCTGGAATTTACTAATCATGATGCATGACACAATTAATGGTTTATAAAAGAAACTTCGAGACACCTTCCTCCCTGCTCTTAGCTTCCCACTATGTGTCAGTGATTTATTTTCAGTCACCACATTTGTTTAAAGGTGCACTGAAGAGGATTCTGAACATGTATTTTTGCCGCGGGAACTTGATCCACACGTTCCTAGCATTCTTAGAAACAGTGACTTATTGCCCTGTGTGGCCGATTTCCCCAATTAAAACGAATTAACGTCCGGCTCCCGCCTTTTTTTTTTAATTCTGCCTCATACGGTGGGCGGAGTCAACCAACGCGTGGAGCGCCTTTCACCCAGTCCCGTGGAGGCTTTGCTTTCGCTTTATTTTGTTTTTTAGGTTTCCATGAATAAATAGTTTCATTCGCAGATAATATAGCCGCAAAATAAGCCCGAAGAAATAAAAATACGCGCGGACTATTTGCTACTACGGACTACTACGTATTACTCCGCCGATGGCAGAGCGGCCAGCCGCCACGGGACTGGGTGAAAGGCGCTCCACGCGTTGGTCGACTCCGCCCACCGTACGAGACAGAATTAAAAAAAAAAGGCGGGAGCCGGACGTTAATTCGATTTAATTGGGGAAATCGGCCACACAGGGCAGTAAATCGCAGTTTCTAAGAAAGCTCGGAACGTGTAGATCGAGTTCCCGCGGCAAAAAGACAAGTTCAGATTCCTCTTCAGTGCACCTTTAAGTCTTGTGGAAGTATTGCATTTCCATGAATATAACACGAGGTGCAGGATGAGGAAGTTGATTCCATAGAAAACCAAAGCTTTGCTTGAACATGGTGTCATCTTCCATAGCAGTGGAGTCATTTGATGGGCAACAGTTAAGAAACGCACGCAACACAAGTGAGCGCAGCAAAACAATCCATGCAGTGCCGCTGTGCCTCTGCTTCTTGCAGTCTGCTTTGTGTTTTGCGCTGCCTAGTGCTATGGATGTTCACCCCTTTTTTCCTTTCCTTACTCCTCAATGCACTTCTGCTGTACTGTAGTTGTCCGTACTGCCTTCTTTTTCATTTCACAGCCAGATTTATTATTACTTTTTTTTCGACTCTGCGCTACACGTTTTGCCTCATGGCCATATGGAACTTGAACAGCTGGCTTCTCCTCAAAGCCATCTAAAAAAAACCATTGGTTCATCGCCTAAAGTTGAAACCCATTTGTGTCCAACTGTTGGCCTCGCAATTACGCCATTACCTGTCTGCGGCTTCGAGATGTCCTAGTCTGCGCGCATGTCGCAATTCCATCACACCGCAGGAAGTTTGTTGCCATGGACAGATGCTCTTTACTATATAACAGTTTCTTTATTAAAAATGTCTTTGCTATATAGTACAGTAAAAAGAAAAGTAAAGACATGCATAGAGGGTGAAATGGGACTACAGCTTCTTTACTACATCAGAGTTTACTACAGCGGGGTTATACTGTAAAAAGCAGGGAAGCTTCCTATGTACACTTCTACTCTACACTACATAACGCTTAGACTGTGCCAGTCGGAACATCTTCCAGTTTTGCTGAACCAATTTACTGGCAAGTTTCTTTGGCCATTTCGAACTTAATCTGCAGCCTCCAGAGTCTGCCCAACTCACGTACCACAGGAATGCTCGCAACTTCTGTTAGTTTCTTGCACTCTTCTCCAGTGCTCCACAACTTGATTTCTCCATTCCAAGAGCCTAAGAGGAAAGAAGACAGAACACGCGCAGCTTAACAAACCTGTTTTCACATGAAGGTTAAAGGCCACTTTCATTTCTCTGCGGATTTACCAGTTCTGGACACAAGTAAGAGGCACGCCCCACCTGAAGCTACCAAGTCTGTGCAGTGCACGGCAGCTACTGCGGTGAGCCATAGTGGTGATCCGTCTTGGGAACCATGTGCTTGACGAACCACACAGGTTGGCTTCTTCTTCAGAGCAGTCCAAAGGCTCAGAGACCTGTGTGCAATGTAGAATCGAAAAGCCTTATCTCATGCATTGCTGCAACAAGGTTAGAATGAAAAATAACCATTGGTGACTCCTGCTCCCTCGACCAACTAGACATATCAGGCCAAATCATCAAGAACTGTATTACAGGATATGTTGAAGTTTCCAGCAAATTACACCTTTATTTACTTGAAATATCTCAGGTGGCTGCATGTAACTTGGCTCACAAGCAGGCACTGACCAGGCAAAATACTGATAGATACTATGTGCTGTCAAGCCTGGAAAGCAGTTTTTGAGTGCAAAGAATACTCCGAGAGTCATATTGCAGCTGCCATCTTGGCTGGGGGTGCTCATGGTTAGTGAACATGGCTGTTGTGAAAATTGCAGGCTTGACATAGCCACACTGCTAAACTGTGAAAGCCGTACAACCCGCACAAGCCAACTGAAGACCTGGTTCACATAGCTGCTTGGAAGCAGAAATCATGCGTAGCTGCTCAGGATTCATGCACTGACCAAGTGCGATTGTCAGTGATACAACAAGCACTGCATCAACCAGTCACCAATATTTTTCAAGTAGAACAGCCCCTGAATTTGACCACTGATCGGTAGCCAATGCTGGGCGCAGGTTTGACAATGCACAGCAGAGTGGTTGTGTCTTTTTCTTCTTAAAAAAAAAAACGTACTTGTTTAATTCTTATGCTTAGTGATATGCCCATGCATGTGGCAGGCGCTGTGTTTGGAGCTGCCCAATTTGAGCTGACTGTGGAGGTCACTTTCTCTACTTCGAATTACCTGCCCTCAGCCATTTTTAGCTTGAAATGATTAGCCATTTTTCTCTTAGAAAAACACGCGTACTGGGACCACCAGTGAAGATTTAAGTCCAACACTTCTGCAGTGAGGAGGAATGTTAGCTCGCTGGCTTAGTGGAATCACCCTGGGTGGAATGCAGCACAAACAAGGAAATAATTAGGTTTGGTTTATTGGGGTTTAACGTCCCGAAGCAACTCAGGCTATGGGTGACGCCGTAGTGGAGGGCTCCGAAAATTTCGGCCACCTGGGGTTCTTTAACGTGCACTGACATCGCACAGTACACCGGCCTCTAGAATTTCGCCTTCATCGAAATTCGGCCGCCGCAGCTGGAAATAATTAGTACTACTAGTCTTCACTTGACAACAACCATACAACTACAGGGGAAAAAAACCTTCAAAGTAGTAAAAAAATATCCTGGCCATGGGCCCTTCTCCTTTGTAGCCATATTAATGTGTTGCATTCATACTAATATTAGTATTTCGCTGCCTGACAATGAAAGAATTCTTACCCATCATCACCACCAGAGATAAGGTGCTGCTCGTTGATCATCTTGACACAGTCAACAGAGCAGCTGAAAACCGAAATTCAATATAAGAAACACGAGACCAGTACAAGTTCTGCATGCTCTGAGATCACAATCACCCTCTTAGCACTGCACTAAATGAGACACGCAATAGAAAAATCAGCTTGTTACCTATCCCCCACCCAACTCCCATACCCACTCTCACTTTGTCTTTTGATCAGTGCAGCTAAGGCTAAGATACCCAATAAACATTTTTCTTGGTTTGAAATGTGCTTCTAATATGCCTGCACCATAATGCTCATTTGAGCTGGGTGGAACATGCTTTTCAAAGGATGTAAAAAGATCGCGCAAACAAGACACGATGAGCACAGTGCCTGGCCCCGTCTTTTTGGATCATGTCCTGCCCGTGTGCTGATTCTACTTGCTTTAGACAATGCTTTCAGAAGCCTGCCAGCAATATGCAGTACAGTTGAAATTACTCACACAGTTAGTTCTCAGCAGGGTATTACAAAAACTGAAATTCAGTTTCTGACAGGACAGTACACTACACATACAGATTCACCAAAAACAATGCCTTGTTTTCTGGGTCTCATTCAACCTTCTAACAATCAAATCATTGAGCAGCTCCCAAGTCCTTACAGTTTTGTACTGCACTGACAGCAGTAATAATTAGAGAAAAAGAACTAAATGCATTTTGGCATCTGAAGTCAATCAGAAATCAAGGCAGCATGATTAAAATTGTGTGTGAATGTTCTAGACAATGTCTGTGAAGAAATAATACTAAAGATAGCTCAGAACATGACCATCAGAAGTAAAAGCTAAGCAAGCAATCAATGTGAAAGTGTGACATTTTATGTCATGGATATCAACATAAAAAAAAAATGGCTTGGCAATGTCTGCAAGCCCCCACGGAGTTCAGAAGGGCTGATTTCAGAGGATGGTCTGTCATGCACTCATCTTTAACGTAGCACCTGCTCGCATCTCGTATATTTTGTTCTCTATGTAACAGTAATAAACAATGACGTAATTACTCACAACACATACATATAACACAAACAGGTGACATTTGATACCATGATTATTGGGTCAATAGCTACTCATGAAACCCTCACAAATGAAACTGAACCTTTTTTACACTCTTTCTAGTGACCTCGAAGGTGGACTTGAGATGAGAAAAGGTGGGCGACCACTCACCTGTGACTCTGGTACACGAGTTGGGATTCCTCTGGGATCTTCCAGATGCGCACTGTGTTGTCCCGGCCACCTGCGGTGACAGCACGCTCGCGGGCATAGCTGTCAATGGCTGTCACAGCATCCTGGTGACCAAAACTATGAAGAGAGGAAAGCAGACAAGCCAAAATCACACAAATATCGAAAAAAAAGGCACACAAAAACACTATAACAGCATGCTAGGTAGGTGTGACAGGTTCCCAGAAAAACATGGCCATGCCAGCAAAGTAGAGCATCTATTTATTATTCTCAAGTAAAAATTATGCATCGGGAACTCTCTATGCAAGGTGATTAGTATGATAGAATAGACAACTGCAAGCAACTCAAGGGTGAAATACCAAGGCTTTCTATGTTTTCTTTGCATGGTTCCAAAGCAAACAGACGTCTGACTCAACAGAATGAAAACACGTCCAAGCAACATCTTGACACAGCACAAGAATGAGGACAAACAGAAGCAGTACAGAATACACAGGCACCAAGAAATGCCGTAAGAAGTAAACTGGGCAGCCAGTTCTTTGCTCTTTTCTCTTCTTGACACAACACTCTTTTTACACTGATGTGCTAGGAACAAAGTACTGTTGTGATATCACCTATAGTTGTGTCAACTATGATGCTGAGAGAAACCAATCCTCCGGGCTTCTTTTCCAAGCGCTTCAAATGCACAGAATATGTGTGCCATCACAACTCACAGTGTCTCCACGTAGGCCATCTCATCCAGGTTCCACACTTTCACAGAACGATCCTCTGAGCAGCTAAAGAGCTGATGGCTTCCAGTTCGAAAGGCAACTCCCTGCAGGAAACAGGCACCCAAAGGGGGGAGGGACAGTGCAACTTCAATTTTAAAATTTTTACTCTTGTCAAAAATTACTTTGAGACAACACAGCTGCAAATTGGGCCCACGGATATAAAAATACGCGTGGACTCTTTGCTTCCACCAATGGCAGAGCGGTAAGCTGACACAGGACTGGCTGAAAGCCATATCACGCGTTGGTCGACTCCTCCTACCGTCAGCGGCGAGTTAAAAAAAAAGCGGGAGCCGGGACATTTGATTCGATATAAATTAGAGAAATCAGTAGCCCAGGACAATAATTTGAAGTTTTTAAGGATGCTCGGAATGTGTAGATTAAGTTCTCGCGGTAAAAAGATGAGTTCAGATTCCTCTTTAGTGCACCTTTAACACATATATGCCAAAACTTCAGAAATTTGCAAAAATAAAAATATTTCTCGATACTAAATGTTTATTTCACATCACAATTCAGAACCATCCTTTTATTAGTGGAAATATTTTTCTCAACACCCGAATATTGAACCACAAGATACTAGGCAAATTCACTACCTGTTACGTGTGGTAAACCTTCAAACATTTGACATGAATCACATTTCTCATCATGCACGGTGGTTTCCCTACAACAATGTGCAAAAATTACTCGTTCTTTTTGCAGACTTACAATTTCGAATAACGCACAAAACTAAATGCGCACAACACAATCGTTGCACAGGAAAAGTTTAGACCCTCTTCAACCTATGCTGTTGGGCGCAAGCTTTTACAAAATAAACTTTTAGAGTTACTACGCTAAAACATGCTGTCCTATATACACGACGCTAGGCATATATGGGTTAAAGTCTGGCTAGAACTGCAAGTCGCCAAAGCCAACAACGTGACACGATCAGGTGTGAAATAGTACAGCGTGCTGCATCGACAGTGCTCTGTATGAAGCAAGAACATTCTTGCAGGTTAAGAGGTGCACAGTTTGTATCGGCTTCTTCATTTTCTGTTGTCCCTGTCTTTCTGCACTGACATTATGCCCAGTATGAAGCAGAGCAGGCGAAAACTGCTTTGTTGCCTGCCACTCCCTTCCACTTTAAGCAACCATGAATAAAGCCACACACGGATCCCTGCTCCTGAGGGTACGGCCAGAAACTACAGAGCAGAAATTCTATGACAATAAACTGTTTTCGCCACACAGACCATGCTAGCCACACATGGGGCGCTTACTATATATACTATAAGTAGGTTTAATAAGTAGGTTTAAGTTTTTTATTTTTTGCACAAATGCACTTATCATGTCTTTGTTTTGGCCCAACAGGTGCTCCATACACTAGGTTATTCTCAAACCAGATGCTTCTGGTCTAGCCCCATATCTTTCCAACAGCAGCTGACCTGGGACATACTAGGTGTCCGACATAAGTCACAGGCATCTGATTGACGTTGAATTACAGTGCCTATCTTTATTGTTACTGTTGAGTTTCTTCAGCAGGCAAAAGTTCGGCCAATAAACTGCTTTTCAGGCTGAGAATACAAAAACAAAATTTACTACTGCTGCTGCTTGCAGCATCCATCAATATGCCTCTTCATCCAGCACCCAAGCAATGAGGTGCATACATGGGTATGAACAGAGCATGTTTTTTACATGAAGGTTTTCAGTGTACTTCTCATTACAGTTGTGATGGCTGAACAATTTCAGTGGCAGATGGCTGTCTAGTATGGTTAGTATGAAGCACTGTGGTCTACACACTGTCGCTGTCATACATATAATATATTTACCAATATGCTTGTAGATTTAGCTGAAAAAAATCTGCAGCACAAGTGTGCTATTATGACTCCTCCTTCAAGCTCACAAAGATTCAAAGGTGGAAGCATGGCTGAAGATTTTGAAAAAGTTGGTTTACACAACTTCTGCCGAGGAGCAATTCTTGAAAACCTGACTTCAACAGCAAATAATGGGACATCAGAGGCACGCAAACACTCTTAGTACTTCCTATGATAATCCCTTGATGGACTTCCGTGAATGACTGCACAAACTAAGCTCCTGTACTGAACACTAAGACAGCCCCATTTTTTTTTTCTTTCGGTTGCCAAAGGTTTTGTGGTATGTTAAAAATGAAAAGGGGGGGAGTTGAATATTTTTCCTGAATGCAAAAAACTTGAATTATAATACAGGAAAGAGCTACATACTGGGACAACAATACACACATGCACATTCATCATCGCAGCATACAAATGTGCAACTCAAGTAGCAACTTTTAACGAAAATCCCTGCATAAGATTGGATGACTCACAAAACAAAAGGTGAGATAAATTTCTTGCTTACATAGGTATCAAACAGGCTGCCGAAGAGCGAAAATGACCGCTCAAGAATGACAAAACGGAATGGAAATCAAACAGGTAAGGAGTGGAGATAAAAAAGTTGGCTTGGTTTGGTTTATGGGGTTTAACATCCCAAAGCGACTAAGGCTATGAGAGACGCCGGTAGTGGAGGGCTCCGGAAATTTCGACCACCTGGGGTTCTTTAAAGGCCTCGCCTCAAAAGTTAACACATTCAAGACATACACTAGCTAGATATGAAGTGAATAAGGCATAACAAGTTTGTTTGTTAGTTCAAAAGAAGCTGCATTGAATTTACTTGTGAAAATTATATGTAAGGATAAAAGGTTGTGCAATTTGTCCGACTCCAAGTTCGTGGGCCTGGGTATAACGGTGATCAGAAGCGGAATGCACTGCAATTAACAGTGGACCTACCGTAACAGCCCCTCTGTGACCCTGAAAAACGTGGATCCGCTGCATCGTGGCTGGGTTCCAAATAAATATGACTTTCAGCTGGCACCCACTTGCCTGCGAACAAATAAGACACAAACATCTGATTAAAGAAAAATGAAAGTTTTCCAAATGAATGCCCATATAAAAATGCTGGGATGAAATAAGCTGTGATCATGCACTACATGTTACTGCTTATTTCTGTGGAGTGACACCAGCACAAATGTGAGCAGGCTTATCTAGAGAGGGCGTTCCGAGTAGCACTGAATACAGCAAAGGAAGTGAACTTTCAAAGAAGGCATTAGGTCCAATCAGTAATGCTTGCACTAAAACAGAGAGTTGAGCTACTTGGTTCATTATTCTGAAGGTGTAAAACAGTGCTGCAAAAAAGGGACGAGAAAGACAGGACTGGCACTGACTATCAGCTGAAGGTTTACTGGAAAGAACCATGCAAAATATACTATTTTTCATGTGCCTCACCAAAACAAAACAAAACGCAACACAACACAGCACATGTGATGTGGCACATGAGCTCCTGGTTGTGAAAAAAAAGGATATACTTTGCATGGGCCTTTCCAATAAACTTTCAGCTGATAGTCAGCGCCAGTCCTGTCTTCCTTGCACCTTGACGTCTGAACATGAATGACGTCTGTTATTGACATTGCTCAATGCAGAAATATGAAAGATCATGTGCACCCAGTTCACATAAGCCACCTTGACTCCACTCAGTCTCAACAGTAATTAAACAAAGTGTATAAGCCATTGCTTGTACAGGCAGCACGTGAACTGAATTAGGCATGTGAACACCCGCTGTACTGGACACTGAGTGCATACAGTACTGGAAGAGGCCAAATGTGAAGCTTGATGCACACGGTATTATAATATTACTGTGGTGCTAGCACAAAGGTTTTCTCATTGCAACCTTTGGTTGTGTTAAATGGTTGGACGGCTCGCTTTGCTCACTGCCAATTGAAGAATTTGTTGTGCAGTTGCCTAACCATAAGACCTGTTGATTGAATTGAACTGGTTTTTGGGAAAGGAAATGGTGCAGTCTCTATCTCATATCTCTGTGGACACCTGAATCGCGGCGTAAGGGAAGGGATAAAGGAGGGACTGAGAGAAGAAAGGAAGGAAGAGGTGCCGTAGTGGAGGGCTCCGAAATTCTGTATTACTATTTTGAAGTAATTTATACGTTATTTAGTTTGTTCTGAAAACTGTACCTACTCCTGCTATGTCTCATATATGCGACGACAGTATTTTTATATAAATAAAAGGCAGTTATGCAGGCCGAAACGGTCAGCAAACCTCAACCACCTACACATTGACTGAAGCATGTGCTGGGCGGTGCGCAATAGTAACACAGAAAGGTGGCTGCACCCATCAACCAAAAATAAAGTGAACAGTGGAAATATCAGCACAAAAAAGTGCAAGCACCAGTAGACTTATACAAAGAAAATTGAACAACAACAGGAAGAACAGCGAACTGCAGTTCTCATGTTGTGTAAAACCTTCCCAGTAACCCTCCTTTGCCTCGCAGCTCTAAGTTTCTATCAGTTTGTAAACTCCATCACTTGCTTGCTATTGCTGACAACTTTGCACTCTAGTTCCTTTTTTCATTTCCTATATGGCTCTTTGTTTAGTATGCCCATGGTTTGCAATTCCTCCTTAGCAGGGGCGGACTTATGTGTTCTCTTGGAGGGTATGGTCCCACTTGAACTACGTATTTCTTGAACTTTTGTCATAAAAAAAAATAAGGTTCAGCATGGTTTTTCTATGCAAAACTTCTTTGCTTAGGGTGCAGGGTGATGGCTCTCCCTTTAAATCTGCCCCTGCTCCATAGGGTGTTCTGCATAAGCAACATACCATAGCTGGCGTTATTTGGGAATGTACCGCCTGCATGCGGGACGCTTTCCCTTCATGTTTCATTACCTGCCCTTTGCTTTCTGGTTTATTTCCTTGTCTTTGGTGTACTGCTCTTTGTGTTGATTTTCTGCACCTTACCTCATGTTTTGCCACATGCAAAATAAGTGCTCAGTGGTCACCCGACACTTGTCTTGTTTCTCTGTTTCAGTGCCTTGCTTCTCCACTGCCATGCATACCTCAATGTTTACCCCTGGTTATGATTTTTTGACAAATGGTTGCACAAAGATAGCTAACCAGGAAGTTGCCATCGGAAGAGATGGCGATTGCCAAGACATGGCCTCCATGTGCAGTGTTCGGTTCTTGGCCTTTCTTGGCACCATGCGCAGTGCAGAGCTTCTTTCCTGTGTTAGCACACCCTGCACAGAGGAAAGCAGCTGTATAGAGCAGTCACTGAGAGATCCCATGACATCCTTACATTTTATTATGCTGCCGTCTTTGGAACCACTGAAGATATACTGGCCATCATGTGAGATTGTCACACAGGTTGGTGACATTTTGTGTCCTTTGAGTCTCAAAGTACGTTCATGGTCGACACCTTTCACCTGAAGACAAGAAACAAGCAAAAACATGAAGTAAGCAAATGAGGCCTAGGTTTAGGGTGATTAAGAGACTCCCCAACACAACAAGCAGGATTAAGGGAGTGTGGCAGATCAAAATATATTTTTGCTTACATTTTGGGCGATCCTCTTGTGAAGCTTTCCACTTTGTTCTAACTGCAAACAAACAAGAGTGCACGGCCAAAACAGTGACATGAGGGCGGTGAGCTGCTAAAATGAAATTGTTAACTCGCAGGAGAAGGATGACTACCTACCAGATCAGTGCGCAAACGATGAGATACCACGGCTCGATCTACTTCCTCAGCGTCAAGTTTTTCTTTCTCTGCAAGAATGAAGATAAAGGGTGAGTACGTTCCACAACGTCCGAACTTAAACTGATAGGTTTTGGACAAGTAAACCGGCCGGCTTACCTTGCTTTTCGATTTCTGCGAGGTACTTTTTAGCTAGCCTTAGCTTTTTCTCCTGTTCTGTTTCGAACTCTTCCTCGTCCTCAGAGACGTGACGACCACCAAGGACTATATCGTTTCTGCAGAATTAACATTCGTTGGACGGTAAGGAAAGGAGCAAGAGACACACTGGTGCACTACATAGTGAAATTCGCTAGTTAAAACAGTGCGGTGCCTCGTGGCGTAACGAAAGTCAACACTTACTCCTCTTCAGAATCGCTTGATATAACTTCGTCCGTGATTTTGCCCTTCAAAGGTCCTTTGCTTTTTTTCGCGGCATGATTAGAGTTCGCTGAACTGCCAGGGCGCTTCTACAGGGAGGAAATGAAGCGAACTCAGAGCAGTTTCTATCATGTGCTGGAACGTCAAACAGCATTTCAAGGCTCGTCCAATACACTTGCCTTGCGGTCTTTCGAACGCTGCTGCGACCGACCCCCTGATCCAGCTTTCCTTATGAAGAACGGCATTGCTGCGGTGGACGTTACCGCAGAAGTTCAGAAGTACAGGCCAGGCGCTCCACGCACAAGAAACAAGTATGACACCACGAAACAGCAAACATGTGCCATGCAAGTGCGGCGTGCGTTTCAGACAAAGTTCGAGACGCTAGCCAAAGCAAGACGCATTCAAAGTCGACTCTGATTGGTTGACAGATTGATTGACGTTTTTAACAATTGCTGCGCGCGAGATTTGACAAGTGAAAGTGCTTAGTAAAAAAAAGGCAGCCGTGGTCGCTCGAGTGCGCAACTGCTATCAAGAATAACATTTGTAGTGCCTCCTGAAATCCATAGAGTTGCTGAAATCATGCACTTCCTTCGTGCTATGCTGCTATGTCTACTGTGGCAGAAGGCGACGACAAGTAGCCTCAGTTTCACTAGTGTTTGTCGCCGTTCGTCGAAACGAGCACGAGGTTCACGGCGCACCACAAATCAATGTAAACAGCCGTGTTTTTAGCTTATCTTTTCACATTAGTCAAAACCTTCGTTGTGCAACATTGGATATTAAATTTCCGCTTCCTTATTGTTTTTTGCTCCAGCCCTCAGGGTTGTTGCAACGTCCGCAGCCAAATCTAGGCAAACATTGTAACCATGAACACAGTGGTTACCAAATGTAATAAGGGAGTAATTACTCATTGACATCCACCCATGGGTGGATGTCAATGAGTAATTATTACAAATCCCTTATTACAAATCTACTCCACCTTGGGAGATTCCCCTAAATATTTGGTTACCAAATGATTGCAAACGTGTTGTTATACTTGCTGCTTTGTAACTTAACCCTAATATTTATACTCCATTGTATTTCCTTTATTACATCTGCCCGAACCGTTGTGAACCTATTTATTTGCTAGTGTTGTCTGCGCCACTCGCCTGGTCTCTCCCACAACCGCCTTCTCTTCGGTCCTGCGGCTGCTCATCGGTGAGAAGGTATTCATGCGAATGCTTCATCGCGGGCTAAACCGCTAAACACACACACACACACACACACACACACACACACACACACACACACACACACACACACACACACACACACACACACACACGCACGCACACGCACACACGCACAGAGAGAGAGAGACAGAGATGATTTTACACAAAGATGACATTTGGCGGTCAGTTTCACTCAAACTACGATTGAGTACTTGCCTGATTCGATGAGTCGTAAGTCCGCACCGCATGCGGTTACGCTGAACAACAACAATTTGCAATGTGTGGTTAAACGGATGGATGTTTGCAATGTGACTCTTTTCAAACGGGCGGAGCGGGCACCGTGAGGCTCAGTTTTTGTTTTCAAGCATTTTTCTTAACCTTGACAAGAAACATTTTAGAATTCAAATAAAAATTCCAATAACTTTTACGAAATACCGACTTTGACTCCTTTAATAGTCACTTCCCTGTTTAAGCCACCAATCCTCCAACCGTTTATTACTAACGCGTACCGCGGAGAAGTAACCATCCTTATCCTTGAACCCTATGTAGTTGCGCGCAACTGAAGAACGCCGCGGCGAATGACCCTCAAAGGAGGCTTTCCAACCATAGACGTTGACCTATTGCCACGAAGTCGCGGTCATGGCGCCTTGCGCCTGCTAACGTGGCATGACCGGGGAGCTGGCAGGTGCAAGACAATTGAACACCACGCATGACAATGGGCAGGCGCCTTTTGTTAGAAGGGATCCTGTGAGGGCCATTTACCGCCTCGTTCTTCAATTGTGTTCGACTGTAGTGCCTCAGGTAAGCTTACTTTGTTGGCATCTATATCTGAGAGAACAACAGTCGACAAACAGACGCTGCACAGGAAAGAAAACACGTACACGAGGCTAACTAGCAATACACGAGGCTGACTAACAACAGCCAGTTGTTAGCCTCATGTACGTGTGTTCTTCCCCGTCTGGCGTCTATTTGTCGGCTGTTTTCTTGGATTATGCAGCAACTAGGTCATAAACAAATTCTGCTACATAAATACTTGGATGAATGCTGCGATATCCTAACAAAATATGTTTCTCAATTTACCACACAGACATAACAAAATCAGAATCCCATCCCTCTCAAGAAACATGCATCCGGTACACCATGGGGCTAGACGAAATGACAGAGCGAAAGCTCTACAGAAAAAAAACTAGCCAATAGACAGGACGTGGTTTACACGGACGCGGCGGAGTACCCTAGCAACCAGGGACGGCGGAGACTGAGTCTCGTGCTGCTGCATCCGACAGAGGGACGCAACAGCGGCTGAGGAGGTAGCCATTGCGCTGGCCCTAACTCAACAGAATGTCAGGGTGATAACAGATTCCAAATCGGCTATCCGCAACTACAACGCAGGCAGGCTGTCGAAGCAGTCAAAATTCTGGCTGCCGGCCCGACACCGGCAGAACTAATTAACCTAGTTTGGACTCCGGACCATGAGGGCCTCCGGGGAAACGAGACAGCGCACGCATTGGCCCGAGGACTCACACACCAGGACTCCAATGCGGTCTCGTCGAGCAAAGAGCCCCTTCAGACGGACGAGGAGCTCAACACGTACCAAGATATTCTTAGCCATTACAGATTAGGAAGACAGACACTACCTGGAGCATGCAAGGGCCTCGGCAAAAAGGAAGAGGTCACATGGAGAAAGTTACAGGCGGCGATTTTTCCAACCCACTAGCACCAAGCAGATGACATCCGGCGATCCAAGACCCGAAGTGCAAACAGTGTAACGAAATTGTAGGCATGATCGACGCGGTGGACTTGCCCTAGTCACAACGAACCAGACAGGAATATGGAGTCCTGGGTGGCTTTAATGGTCAGCCAGAAAGAAGAAGAACAAATACAAGTCATCCGTCTGGCCCTGGAAACCGCTGAATCCCAAGGGATCCCAGCCTGCTGAAAGGGGAGGAAGATGACGGCGGTCAAGACTCAAGTATCGCCCTCTGGTTCGGGTGCAAATAGTTATTTCATCATCACCACCGCAGTGCTCATGAGTGCATATTGCATATTTATTTGTGCATATTTGTGCATATTTCTTTTCATAACCATGATCTCGCTTTCCAACAGTCACTAGAGCACTGCCTCTCGAATTATCATAAACAGCCCTTTCTGATTTCGCTACTTCTCACTCTGTTCATCGAGTTTACCAACCTTACATCCCCTACATTGATGAGTCTGTTATAACATTGCAGATGGACCACATAACTTCAACTGGTCGCAATAATTTAGTGAACAGATGTCATTTGCGAAGCAGCGGAGTCAATTTACCAAAGCTGGAACGCGAATAAGGCCTACGATGCTGCTTCCACCTCTTGCTTCGACACCAGGCTGAGGAAACGTGCGCAACACAACTTCGTCAAGCACGTCGCAAGCGTTATGGTCAGGTTTGTGAGGAGCGATAGTACGACGACGACAGCGTTGAACAGTTCCATCGCCTGCTGTCGCAGTTGGACCACGTCGGAGGCATTGGCGTCGTTCTTTCCGTCTGCGGCGGCCGTCGTCAGAGCGGCGCTGGAACTGGACAGCGGGGCCGGACAGGAATTTCGGGGCGACGTCGGCGCCGGGGCCGAGGCGCTCGCCTTGGGGGTGGAAAGCCTGGACGAAGTGAGCTTGCACCGCGAAGGCCACACAGTCCTGTCTCCGGAGCGGCTCTGTCCCAGGGCAGTACCGGGAGGAGGTATGCGCTTCGCCGGACTGCCGCGCCTCTGGGACGTCGCTGCTGTCGTCGTCGCTGTCCGCTGCGTCTCGGAGGTGCGCATCCGGGCTGTGCGGGAGAACATTACGTGCTGAACAGCTGTAGAGTGGCGTACGCACTTACAGTCAGTTGTTTAATCCTACCATGGTAGGATTAAACGACACTGGAATCATGCTTCAGCCATGACCAGAACTCCCGGAAGTTAACAGATCAAGGCGCCGCGGGGCAGCTTTAATTACGACCTGGACAGTAAGCTATCAGTAGCAATTCCCAAGAGTATTTACGCTTGAGGGCGAAATAACGAAATCAAGAAAAACCTGACGCTCCTAACGATATTTGCGGTCCTTTTATATGCATGACTGGGGAACGATGGAGCCTATTGTCCATTTGCATATTTTAGCTCGCAGTACACGAAGCCACCACAGAGATTTAAGATGGCGAAGAGGAGCTGGTGAAGTGCGCGCGAGTAGTTTGCACAGGACGAGGAAATGATTGGCACAGTAAGTTCGAAAAGACGAAAATCCTGAGCCCTCGATGTTAAGTGGGGCGCTACTAATTAGCTATGTCCTCCATTGGTTTAGGCAGCGCTTAGCTGTTCCTACGAATGCAGTGGGTGGCCTGACAATGTGCTAACATCCGAGCTTAGACCCACTACAACTGCCAGGTTTTCATACATGGATCCTATAGCTAAACAAGTTTCGCGAGTAGATAATCGAAGCTTGCGATGGGCTGTCCTTGCACGTCGAAGTGGCCACCGTGTTGGAAAGGGAAGAGAGCAGCTGCGCGTTTGTCTAATCCGCACAGAGCAACTAACTATACTCCCGACGTGCGCTATGCGTGGAGCTACTATCATGACTCCTGTAACGTTACGTGCAACTCATCTATAGCGTATCACCGACAGGTGGCCAGGGATGGCTGTGCCAAATGCAAGTCATCATTCACCATTATAAAATTCTAAACATGTCGACAGCTATTTCACGCATACAAGAGTGACATAAAATTGCTCCGGGTGGTAATGGAGCTTCAATTACATGCGCGTTAAGGTTTCCCTCAATGCCCTCTTTTCAAGTTATTTATTTTGTAACACTGTTTGTAAGTGCCGTCGTATGCATTTCATAGGAACAATATAAACAGTAAAAGCATTACTTTTGTTTTCTGGTGACCTGCAACTTACTTGCCGGAGAGGGCATGAAAAAATGAGCAGTCAGTATCACGGAAGTCCAGGCACTTCAGAATACACGAGAAGGAATAATTCGCTCTTAGACACGCACTCAACACGTTACGTTGAGTAGATATAAGTGCGCCCTTGCGATACTACACGCGCCGCACTTAACACAGTTTTATTTTGATCCTGGCTGCTCTTGCTCGTGACTTTGCATCAGTAATGAAAAATCACCGGCTATTCGCCCTCCCTTGAACTGAAGGACTCATCAGCCCTAGTTTCAAGCACGCTTTGTGAATTCCTGCTGAACATTAGCACTTTGTAGAGTAAGTGCTGAAACAGCAGGCAGATCATTTGATGCCCCAGCTATTAAAGGACACGCAGAGAGAAGATTTCAGGACAAGTCTTTGAGATGGCGGTGCCACTTACACGATGCCTATTTAAATCTTCCTTCCTTCCTTAAAAAAAAAGAAAAAAAAAGACGGCCAACCGCACTGAAACGTTCTATATATGAGACGGGCGTTCGGGACTATGGGAATACGGAGTTCGTATGATATGAAAATATATACGGTAATCCAAACACTTTCCACACGTATTCCGCAGTTTCTCATCCTTCCCGTATACTTGTGCATACGGAAAGTTGTGTATGTCGTCATGTCACACGAGTACATATAAATTCTGACTTGTTCGTATGCATTGTCCATATGGTACGTGTGTGGACTCTGTGTTCCACATTGTTTCCATATTAGCCAAACGGGAAACGCACGGAATTAAGGAAGCTAGTCGCTGCATGAAATGCTCCTCTAGAGAATGGGGTTTCCCCACAGAGAGTTCCTCGATCAACGTACCCGCTCCCTTACATACGGCAATGCAACAGGGTACGTTACGTCTGAAAGGTTCAACAGCGGTACTTCGTAAAAAAAAAAAAAAAGGGGGGGGGGGGGGGCAAATACGCGCTCTCGAGAGTTTTGTTAGTTGCATATCTCACCGCTGCCTGCGTCGGGACCCAGCTTCAGGCGAGATGCCTGCTTGGCTGCTGTCGCCCGCGCGGGCGAATTTAGCTTGCGCCGGGCGTCGGGGGCCGCCTCTCGGGACGCCGGCGAGGGGGGCGTCCGGGCGGGTTCTTCCACACTGCAGACGGACCACAGCGTGTGCAGCAGGGCCATGGCGGTCAGCAGGGCTTGGTACATGCGCTGCACGAACTCCTCGCAGGCCGCCATGGCCCAGCGGCCGACCGAGGGGGGCCCTTCCCCGTCGCCCAGGACCACGGGCGCTTGCCGCAGGAGCAGGATGGCCCCACCGAGGTCGCCGTCGCGCTGCTGGGTCGCTGGCCCCGTCGCCCGGCAAGTGGCCATGATCAGAACGACTCCGCCGCTCCCTCCGCTTCTTCGTCGGCTTCGCGCGGTTTGCTCCCGCCTCACATCTGTGGCGCTGCTATATAGGACACGCACGCGGTTGTTGTTGTTCGTATCCAGAAAAGGGAAATAAATAGCACATACCCGCAGTGGGAGATTGGCCGAAACTGAAAATAGGCGAGGGCTATTGTAGTAGATCGCAATCGAATTTTGTGAGATGACTAATTTACCTCGCGTAGGCACGGCCGCACGCGTGACAAGCGAACCAGTCGTTAGTTATAAGAGAGGCTATCAAATACTGGAACAGCAGCCATTAAACGTCGGACGGTATCTGGCTATTGTACCTCCCCTTGCAAGGCCACCAACTTCCGCTGGTTCGACGCGGAAGGTTACTGCCAGCGCTGGCCTTTTGAAGTAAAATGTCCATCCTAGAATTCATTTAAATAAAGTTCCGTCCCTCCAGTTTTTAGGTAGATATCGCCGTCTTTTCAGAGGGCGGGATGGCTGCGAAATAAATAGATAAATAACCTTTCAACCTTTTTTAAACCTTTTTCCCATTAAACTTTCATATTTGCATCGCACGCGGCAGTGATAGCGACCCAGTTGGTGCCAGTCGATATACCCCTTCACTTTCCTTTCTCAGTTCCTACAGCCAATTACCACCAACAAGCGTCGCTTTGCACTCAGCTTTCATGCCTCCGTTACTTCTGTGGCGACGTGGGCGGGATTTCTCCGAGGCACGCCGCTTTATTAGAGACGGACTGATAAAACGGCGCCGTGTCCACCAGCCTTTGGCTACACGGTGGGCAGTCAGAGCACGTGCACGATACGCCTTGAAGCTTATTTTGAAAGGCATGACGTCACCGGTCCCGAAAAGCCCCGTGCAGTGCTGGCGTCTTCTTTCAGCAGCGGTGTCGTTCGCATCCTGCAAAGCATCCGGCCGACGACCTTCATGAACTGTTTAACGCTGGACGCATCGTGGACTATCCTGAGGAGCACGTTAACTCGAAAGTCAACGAGATATCGCAGCGAGTTGCATGTTCCTCGCGCGAGAACAAGATGACGGCAAGAACGGCCGTGACTACATCGGTGATCTCTGGCGCCAGACCAATGACTGCCACTTAGGCGCCACGTAAGACCGGGTACTGCGGGACTGCATTGTCAGTGGAAATTGGACGTCAACCTGCAATAACCTGACCTCAGCGGATGCGGAAGAATTCGGCTTAGCTATGGAGCTTAGGTCCGATTGCGCCGATCTTTTTTTGAAACCTGCTTGACCCTGAAAACCGAGTCTCAAATCGAAACCTGCGTGAATACCGAAGTGGTAGCGCAGCTAATTAGCATTTGGTCTAGCCATGCGAAATCGTTCGCCATTTTTTTTCGTTAAAACAAGGGCACCAGCTCGGTACGCGGAAGTGGTGACAGTTCGTAATACGCCGTTTTACCTATATTGGTTACATGAAATCGCAAAGCCTTGCTGAATATTTCGTTGCTGATCCGTTGACAAAGCTTCTGTGAAACTGTGGCACGTACCCCCTTTGCCAAAATAACCCTTACAAAAAAGTTTTAGACATTCTATAGAGTGTCTATAGACTTCTGCCAACAAAATCTATAGACTGTCTATAGACAAATCCTAGAGAACAGTCTATAGGCAATACTAATGCCATAGACAGTCTATAGACAATCTATAGATTTATGGCCACGCACTTTTAGTAGACTTTTGTCTATGGACAGCCTATAGACTATGAATAGACAAAAAGCAATATCTATAGGAAGTCAATAGAGTCAATAAGAAGTCTATAGACTGTCTATAGACCATTTTTATAAGGGAACCGAGCAGCAGGTTTTTGCTTCTCAATCATGTGCTGCAGCCTTTACGGCACCTCTAAAGCTCAAAAGGTGTCAAAACGTGATGGCAACTGTTGACCTTACTTTACACAGATGCACAGATTCAGAGCTTAAAGGCAGCCATAAGTGCTCCGCTTTGCGGCTAAGAAGCAAACTACCGCTGCCTGGTTACTTTTGGGAAAGACGGTATACCTACAGGGTGAAGTCGACAATAGGGCTGCTCCGGTCCTTCCTTTCTTCAAAGTGTGCCGACAACAAGTACGCTTCTTACAGTGGTCGCAGCGTCGAGCGTGCCTCAGCTAGTGGGCCGTGACTTCCGCGATCCATGAGTTTGCATCCCATGTCTGCTGAGCGTGTTAAGAAAGAACAAAGTACTATGTGTCGACTGCAACGTGGATTAACTTGCATGTAAAGCACAACAAGGCTGTGAACTCGTTAACCCTTTGTGTTGCTCCTGCCTGAGTAGATGTATAATGGTGTTACACATCGGCCGACCCGAATAGCGAGTGGCATGACGTGACGCACGTCACGGCGTGACTCATTGCTGCAGTTATTCCGCACCGTTCAGTTGAGCCTCACGACCAACTGGCCCATACAAGCCCGTCAGCTTGTATTGTGCTGCAGTTGTTGCCCACCAGTGCTGAAATGGCGCATAGCTGCGATTTAGGCGTGTTCGACCGAGGCGCAGGTAGAGAGAGGAGCTTGAAGACTGAGACCATTAAGATGTTCAGTGTGGGCAAAATGTATTTCAAGTGCGAAAAAATGTGACAGGAGCCAGAAAGGGTGTACTCTGCAGCGGACTCATTTCTGTTCACTTATAAGAAGATACAATGTGTTTAGGAAGAATCCGCCAAGGTGTAACAGAGCGAGTGGGTGTCTTATTTCATACCATAAGATGATGCATTGCTTTACTTATGCCGCTGTGCTGCTACTGTTTTGACTTCGGTTTCACATAAGCTGCATAGGTTCCAAGTAAACTCCGTCTAAAATCTCTTTCACATTTTTACCGTGAATACAACTCGCTTATAAGACAAGTCAGTTTGTTTCATGTGATACTTCAATAAAACTTCTTTTTGGTCTAGTTGGTGCATTGTGCATCGAAGAAAAGGAGCAGCGCCAAAGCATGCAAACACGGACAAAGAAAGGAGAAGACACAAGCGCTTGTGTCTTCTTCTTTCTTTGTCTGTGTTTGCATGCTTTGGCGCTGTTCCTTTTCTTCGATTGTTTCATGTGGAACGCAAATCCTCGCAACGCCCTTTCTGTCTCGTTCTCAGAGATAGCAGCGTCATCGCCCGCACCATCATCAGCACCGAAGCGGATAGCCGCGCAATCCAATCCAATCCAGAATCCAGTCGGCCGTCTTCGGCATGGTCTCCGGCGATGGCGTACAGCGGGAGGATATACCTTGTCCGCCTGGTGGCCCTGTGGTGGCGGGGATGTAATGGGGCGGCCTCCGTGAGCGCCGCCCGGCTCTGCCATGCCCTGGGCATCCTGCTCCGCATCGGCATCATCTTCCTGTTCAGCCTGCTCGTCATAGCGCTCAGCTTCTTCAACTTCCTAAGCCCAAGGAACGTCGTCGCCGACGTCGCCCTCAACCAAGGCACGTGCCCGGCGTCCACACACGCCGCCTTGGCGGCCCGCTTGCTCGCAACACTGTTCTAGCCGCTCAGCGTTGCAAGAAGATAGCTGCCGAAACGATGCCTCAATCAAGCTTTCGGAATATCAATTCTAGAATGATGTACAGTCTTTGTCAAAAGTAACCGGGCTGCACATTTTTCTTCATAGTCGTATATTAAAGCTATTATGTCAGCCCTCAAGCTCTAAATCTCTGTATGGTAAGGAGAACCCCTGTTCTCACCTTCAAAGAACTTTTATGCGAAGCATATTACTAGAGGTACACTACAGCCCTTCGCCGTGGTTACGCGCCGTGCACACCACGTGGTACAGTGACGTCACACCACGTGACATACCACGTGACACATGACGTCTCGACAGAGGAAGACGGAGGTACGGAGGTACACTACAGCCCTTCGCCGTGGTTATGCGCCGTGCACACCACGTGGTACAGTGACGTCACACCACGTGACACATGACGTCACGACAGAGGAAGACGGGGGTCCACCTCGCGCCGTCGCTGTGGTTGCACGCCGTGCAGACCACGTGGTACAGTGACGTCACACCACGTGACATACCACGTGACACATGACGTCACGACAGAGGAACACGGAGGTACACTACAGCCCTCCGCCGTGGTTACACGCCGTGCACACCACGTGGTACAGTGACGTCACACCACGTGACACATGACGTCACGACAGAGGAAGACGGAGGTACGCTACAGCCCTTCGCCGCGGTTACACGCCGTGCACACCACGTGGTACAGTGACGACACACCACGTGACATACCACGTGACACATGACGTCACGACAGATCGCCGTCACGCGCTGGGAGAGGGAGAACGATGCCATCGCCCAGACACCGGAATGTCCTCGAGCGGCATTCCCGCGCATTTCGAACGCGCGTTCACACTCGGTGTAGGTGAAACGCTCGCTCCACCAGGCAGGCGGACGCGGCTTCCGTGGCAATCCAGGCGCCCACCCAACGCGCGTCTCGGGGTTAGTTGGCGTTCCGCTGTAGCCATGCCGTTGTCTTCCCCTACGACGAAGGCTTCTAGTGGTTGTATTAAAATGACCAAGTATTCAACCAAGGAAAGCCATGTATTACCAAGCCTAGCCATCAATATGCTTCGCATCTGACCATGGTTAACCAAGTTAAGCCTCAGCCATTTTTTGATCTTTACGGAAGCCGTGAGGGCTCTGTTATACAAGTGAGAAGCAAGACATGGAGTCTGGTTACTTTTGACAAAGACTGTACATGCTCTAGCTTTCCGTTATTGGAAAGGGAGTGCCTACTGTGCGGGCAGTCGGCATAATAGCTGTCCGTTAGGTTGTCGGCAGTTTTGGTTGATTGGCTCGCTGTAGTCACGTGACGTGCCCCCCCCCCCCCCCCCCCCCCCTGGAGAAATAATTTTTTGTTTTTATGAATGCAAGAAGAATACAGGACAAATAAATATTTGTTTCCTCTGGGAGTGTGCCATCTTTAGGTAGCATCCTGAGATTCTGAGAAGGCAGCGCCTTTTCATTGGCTGTGTGCCGTGATGTGACCGGAATCAATCAATGGGGTCAAACTGTCGACAAAGTTCCCTGCGGGCTATTCTGCCGGCTGCCGGCATAGTGGTCTCGTCCTATTGGAAATGATCAATGAACAAGCAGTTTACGGGACTATGATACCAGCTGCTTTATTGCGCTCTTTTTGTCAGCTGCATTTGATCTAAAATTCTCGTTTCGGTTTCGGATGAACTTGCATGTTCCGGAAAGACCAGGCGTCGTACTGTGAGAAATTTGAGCTGACCGCTGACCTAGCTCATGCCATGCTTTTGCAAATAATAAAAAAGAAACTAAGAAAGAACTTAGACATCCTTATCAAGGTTGCACACTAGAAGACATATTTGTTAGGTCGGCCACACACTGCTTGTTTCTGACTTGTTTACTAAGGACCTCATTGTTGTCACCTGATCCAGGTAGCTGACTCGCGCGGGCTGGGCCAAGCCGGGCCTGTGCAGAATGATTTTCTGTAGGGCCGGGCCCGGGTCAGACCTCAGAAAATAGGTTCGTTCAGCGCTCTAGGCCGCAGCTCCAACGCAGCGCGGCGGGGGATGTTGAGGTACCGCGGCACGACGCAAGAGGGCACTGCACTGGCGGCGCGCAGTACTAAGGGGGAGAGGTGGTGTTAGCAGCAAAGCGTTACTGCTGTCGCTGGGTTTTGAATGCTCGCACTCGAAATCGGAACTGCTGGTTCTTAGAACCAAACCACGCGGTAGAAACGCAAACCTGACCCCACCGACCCCTCTCAATGTATATGTGCAAGGACTTCCGGACAAGGAGGTCCAAACCATACGCATACTCGGCATGTACATACAGAACAATCGCAAAAACACCGAAACAATAAACAGACTCACTGCCACGGTCAATCAGACTGTGCGGCTAATCAGACTGATCTCCAGCAAAAAACGAGGCATGAAAGAGAAAGATCTATGTCGACTTGTGCAGGCCCTCCTATACAGACTAAAGATGTGCGAACAGCTCCCAGAGAGAGACTCGAAAACGCAGTTACCCACGCACATCAAGAAAGCTCTTTTGATCAAACCCCTACCCAAGAACATGCACCCCACGCACCACGAAGGCCGACGAACAGCGAGGGCTCGCGCACTACACACCAAATACAGCCGACACGACAACGTGGCGTACGTGGACGCAGCGGAATACCGACAAACCCCGAGAAAAGCGTTTGCAGTGGTCGCGGTGAACGGGAACGGCGCCCCGTTGGCGGCCGCGTCGATAGAAACCACCTCCTCCGAGACGGCGGAGGAAGTGGCAATAGCCTTAGCTATAGCGAACACGCGTGCTGATATTATATTCAGCGACTCCAAAACAGCCATTCGCAATTTCGCGAGGGGCCGTATCACATCTACCTCACTCCGCATCCTTCAAAACACCCGCCTTCTGATTAGAGAAGTTGAATTGATCTGGGTCCCGGCACACTCGTCTAATCCGGGGAACGAGGCGGCTCACGCGCAAGCCCGAGGTTTCGTCGACCGGGCAGTGAGCGCGTCCTCCGACCCGAATTTCACGAGGGACGGGTTAATCTCATTTCATGACATCACCCATCACTTTAGGCTGGAGAGGCGCGCATATCCCCCTCCCCACAAGTCGTTAACAAAAGCGCAGGAAGTTCATGATGTAAAAAATAGCGCACAGGGAACACACGGGACGGAAAGTAAACGACGCAGACAAGCGCTTGTCTGCGTCGTTTACTTTCCGTCCCGTGTGTTCCCTGTGCGCTATTTTTTACATCATGAACGTTATCCAACTTGCCCAACTTTCCGCTTTGCGCAGGAAGTCACCTGGCGCCGTCTTCAAACACGCTCCCTTCTCAATCCGGCTCTGCTTGCCCTCATGTACCCTGGCCAGTACGATCCAAACTGCCATAAATGTGGTGAAAGGGCCACCTATGACCACATTCTGTGGAATTGCGCAGATGATCCGCCTCCGGCGGAGTTGATACAGCTCCCTTCTCCCGAGCGGTGGGAGGCCGTGCTGGTCAGCTCGGACCCCAAGATCCAAGTGCTGGCAATCGAGCGGGCCAACGAGGTCGCCGCTAGCCATGGGCTAGCGGCCATCTAGTACGTGCCTCCGCAACCTGCTCTCGACGCAATAAATGTTTTACAATCCAATCCAATCCGAACTACGCAGCATATCATGAGCGTTGGTCAGTTTTTTTGGTGACGGCATATTACGACGGCGACGGAAGCGCCATCTATAGCAGGGAAAGCTCTTGAACCTTTATCGATCTAAAAATAATAATAGCAAACAACGTACTTGCGTTCAATCCGGAAATGTATGTCACGAGAAGAAAGGTGTCCAGACCCTTTCGTTGTCTTGATGCCAACGCGTTCGAGATGGTTTTGGCGTTAGCCGCATTTGCCTCACATTGGAGTCATGGCGTGCTCTTGCCCCAGGCACATTTTTCATCAATTCCTTGTCTTTGACGGCGCGGAATGCGACATGTATTTCACGACGCCTGATTTTGCTTCAACTTACCTTTTGTTAGGGGGCCTTTAGAATGCTACTAGTTATTTTCCATAAACAAGTCGGGCGGGGCGGCCACCGCTGTGGCTCTCTGGTTATGGTGATCGGGTGCTGACCCGAAAGACGCGGGTTAGATATAACAGCTAAAGATTTAAAGATTTGGAGGACATCTAATTACCATCTGTGACAATGCCAAAGCATAAGAACCTCGTTGTGTCTTGGTGACTTGCGTAGAACTGAATGAGTTTCTTCACCGTCTCTTTTGCCGCAGATTGCAACGGCGAGCCGCACCACTATCTCGCTGCCATGGATCCCGGCAGGACGGACTGCAACTGCTCCAACTATTGAACTGTGCGCCAACCCGAAGCAAAATTCGCAATCCACCTTTGGGGAAACTCGAGCAGCGTGTACGTCATGGCTAAAAAATCGTCGGAGGCTGAAAATTCACGTCGAACTCTTCAAGACCATCACACAGGAAGACATAGGCGTCAGCAGAAAAATTCTTAAGGTCTCTGCACGCTCAATAGAGTTACACTAGCAAGGACGGTCTACCATGAAGCATTATTATGGCTCGTCAAAGTAATTGAACAAGGACGAATATAAAATAGATTCCTGAGATAAGATGCAATGATTAAAGTTTCCGTGACGCCGAATTGTTTCCAATGGGGCCTTCTGCAGAAGTGGATGTTCTTGTAGTGAACGTATAGTCGCTTCACATCGCTCATCAAAGTCCGCGCTGTTTGACGCGCACGTCTTTGTTAAATTTTCACATAGCAAGGCGGGTTCATCTTGATACCTGATTTTGGGGGTGGCTGGGAAGCTCTGGGAGGGCGAGGTTTCTGAAAAACTGGGAACGAGGGAGGATGTCGGGGAGCATCTCAACGTTTACTTTCTATTATCTATGCTGCTGCCATAATTTGGAACAAACTGCATGGGCCATTCTTCAATCGCCACAATAATTAAAAAAGTTATTCGGAAGTAATCGATAGGTGACTCCTTTATAAGCCCATGATTTTCCTTCTTGTAGGATCACTTTTTTCCCTTGCTTTTTTTGTAACAAATGTCACAAATAGAACCGGAATCCAAAGGGCTAGCCACAGGCCACAAGCAGAGAAGCAGAGTCCTAGCTGCGAGAGCACGCGAGTTCCTCACTTCCTCGTCCTCTAGGCGCCGCCCGGGGACACCTGGCGGCAATATTGTGTTATTTATCATGTATTTCGCTTTTTATTTCTATACAACTATCGAAAACTTTGTTATACATGAAAATAATGTCGAGTTTTTTCGCTATACCTTTTTGTACTAACCGGCCCTATAGTCTTCACGAGAAGGTTAAGGGCCAAGATGATCAGGATGAATCTTTCTTTTTACTTCTGATCTGAAATAAATTCATTTGATTTGATATTTCGAGAGAATATCTTCCACACGACAAGACTGGTGAAAAATGCTTCTTGGACGTTCACTGTTACCTTGTTGGCTCCGAGCGGCGCTGAATGAAGTCGTATAAACAGCATGGTTATTGCATATCGAGAGTGTACTTTCATTCGCTGGTCTTGATGTTGTAAAATGTTTCCCGCTCTTTTCTTTAGACTCCCTGTGGCCAAGCTCTTTCCGGCGAATAAAATGTTTTACAATCAATCCCTGTGGAGTGCTTGCGTTTTACCAGTTGGACTGCAAAAATTCTTGGGTAATATAATGTTTATTCGTAGTTCGCGTGATAAACTGTCAAAGATGGGAACTTTCGCGGTCATAGAATAACGCTGCATTCAATGTTTCCAAGTTTAAAAATGGACAGTACTTAATGTTAAAACATAGAATGCCTTTCGAAAGGAGTATTTGTTTACGGTCACTGATGGCCGAATAATTTGCTTTTATTTCTTGAATGAGGAGGTGCGGTATCTTACAAGAGGGCACACGAGGATAATAACACAGCACAGTTCTGTGTGATTATGCGTCATTCAGTACCAACAAAGGTCAATTTACCTTTCAAGGCGTTCCAAGACAACACCAAACGCTTGCAAAGGCTTTTTTTTTTTTGCCTGCAATAATCACTCACGTTGAGCCTACTTGAAAGTAATAACCATAATTTCGCAATAGCGATTTCAAAATCAACCTGAAACCTGAAATACTGGAGCCGTGCGTGGTTTACAAACTGAAATTCTCTTGAAAAAAATTTTTTGGAAGTCGTTTAGGAGAGACGGTTTTCAAACTGGCCCTCAGAACACAAGTTCAGTAATAGGCTCCTTTAGAAGGACCCTGAACCATTTATGTCACTCCTTTCTCTTCAAGCCTTCCGCTCTCGTAACATTTAAAGCTTTTGGGATGTTACAGAGGGCAGGCCTAGCGTAGAACATGCCTGTTCTTGTTGCACTACCAATCGCACATCGCCGTTCCGCGCCATTTTTATATTAATTTCATTACGCTTGCGCAAGCGCACTGGCCTGATATTAGAACTCAGACCCCTGACTTCCCTTACTTTCGTCGCGCCACGAAAGGCAGGTTAATATGCCTCAAAGAACAGCGAAGGTTCGAAGGAGCACAGGAAACAGCCAACAGCAATGGTTCATGGTCTCTTCTTCGGCGCTGCTTACGATCATTTGCTGTCCGAAAAAAACAGAACAATTAGGAACGAAAATGTCATCAGCGTGCTAGCACTGATCCTTATCCGACGTCGAGATTATTCAGACCCGATGCAGCATCCTTTCCAGATGGCGGCGGGTGCCTCGGCGTCCTTGTACACGAGTCCATCGTAGGTGGCTGAAATGCAAGAACAGAGTCATCTGTGCAGGTCCTATCAAGATTTTGGCTGAGCTATAGACGGATACAACTCGAGAACGAAGTGGCTTTTCCCCGTCAGAGGACCCCCTCCCTCCAGCCAATAGCGTCGGCCGATTCCCATGAGCCTGCTAGAGTGACAATGTAGGAAGTGGCAGATAAAAGGGGACAGTCTCCTCCCTGAATTGTCGGGGTAGCCCATTCCCTGCATACATTGTCACTCTAGCGGGTTCATGAAAATCGGCCGATGCCATTGGCTGGAATGGGGTCCTTTGACGGGGGAAAATCCGCTTTTTTCTTGACTGGTATCGAACTATGGTTGGGCGTCACGTGAGATAGCTGAGGAAAAAAGAATTGGCGCATGACAACGAGGACGCAACACAACCAGTGTTTAATCCCGCTGTGGATCGTAAGCTTACTTTGTCCCCCAAAATAAACTCAGTTCATAGTAGTGGTTCGTTCTGTCTCTTCGTGTTTCGCTCTCGTTTTCTTAAGCCAGTTCGCTCTTATTCAGCTGTGTCCCATACAGGTCTATTCCGCAACTGGCGCATGTGAGAAAGCGAGAGAGCACGCATTCTTACAGATTCACGCTAGTCCACAGAGAACAAGTAAAATCGTCTGGCAATGGGGGGAGACAGCAGGGGAAAGGTAGGTGAATATGTACTGGCTGAGAGAATGGGAACGCTCGCATGCAGCTCCGTAATCGTACTCTTCCCTGCATTCCACCTGCAGAGAGGAGCTCGCAGTGCTACGCCGCTTCCAAGAGGGAAGTCTATAGTGATGCCAATGCGTTTGTGCTATCGCCGCCGTAGGAACTTTGCTGCCGCTTTTAGCAAAATTTGAATCCCAAAACTGATGCGGCACATAGCAGAACTGATGCGGCACATAGCGAAAGAAGGGCTAATAAGTGCGTAGTGCAGAATATATGTGCAAGGGAAAGACACCTTTCCAGTCTCCGATGATGAGGTCCTTGGAGAGGATGTCCGAGCGCGTCATAGCAGGTACGATGAGGCTGGACACGAAGTTAGCGCGGCTCAGCGAGCTATTGGCCGCGCGGCCAGGCATTAGCGCCCAGTGGATGCCGTCCGAGCTAGCCAGGAAGGACTCGCCCGAGGAGTCGCAGGCCAGCATGCGTCCTGACTCCGGGTCGTAGCCCAGCAGGTAGTTGACGAACGGCTCCAAGACTGCGACACCACGTGTACGCACCGATTAGTGATCGACTGGCTCATTAACCCGCGATCATTAACCCGCGTTTGTTCCCTCACCAACTTCGCCCGCTTCCGATCCCTTAACGTTACACTTTTCATTCACACCTATCATCTGCACATCATACAACGCAATTTATTAGGTGGCACCTAAGCAAATTTACTCAACGCTTCCATTTCTTTGCCTTTGAGGACTAGGACATGCGCACTGGAGCAATGCTAAATGTGGTGGTCTTTACTTCAGTATATCTTGCTCTGCAGTATATCTTGCTTAAACCTCCGCCATTTCCTTTCGAACTCAACATAGCTTCATACTATAGCCCTTCAAGTGAAATAACGAGAAGATCGCCGAAACATACTTGACCAGGTCTTCCCACCGTCGTTGGAAGAGTAGCAGGCCATGTGACTGAAACGAGAATAATGGGCCGGTGTTAAAGAGTACTGAGTTTACGTTCCTTCGGCTTGATACGCGAAGCAATGATCCGGTAGCCCACAGAAGCGGGTGGTTGGTAAAATTTAATAGAAAATGCAGCTTGCCAGCGCCTCATCAAAGTGGCGGCACGCGCCATGAAGCGCCATAGCTTGTCGGCTCATCGTGCGGGCTACTTCTCGAACCAAGTCCAAGGAAGGCGAAGCAGAAGCTTCCAGACGAGCACCCCTTTGCGCACGAAATGGCCGCGCCTTCCTCGGACCACCAGGTGACGCAGCGATACATTTGAGCCAGCGATTGTGCGTCCTGGAAACTTCTGGCTCCTATAGTATATTCTACGTGAGGCACTTTGTTTTCGGTTTTCAATCTTTCGAAATTAGGTCAAGGAGGGGTGTGCAGAATAAAATGTTAGATCCTTAATTGAAAACCAGGTGGATTTTATATGCGCAAGGGCGGCTGTTGGTCGCGGATATGTAGAAGTCAGGATTTTTCCACTGAAACTGTTCCGCAAATCGAGTTTTATTTTCTAGAGGAGGAGGCATCCTTAACCAGTGACCCCCCGATTACGGTGCAAGGCGACAAATTTCTCAGTTGAGTTACAAATGCTAGATTAAACCAAGAAAATGTTTGCGAACTCGCAAGTTCCTCTTTATCCTCTCCTCTTTCCGCCTACATCGTGTCTCCAGTCCATGCACTGCTTATTTTCTTTTTCTTTATTTATGATTTACTACAGCACAGGACAGGACGGGGGAGTGTTTCTACACAATGCCTACCTGTGGTCTGACTCCTGAGGGTCATCCTGAGGGTACATTTAGATCTCATCTGGAACTGACGCTTTCTTTTTTTGGCTTGAGGAACAGCAACGAAAACGGGAACACAGACGGGCGATCCCAAACAAATGGCGGGACTATTCTAATAAAGGTCTGCAATAACCCTGTCGATTTTCACACGCTCCTCGTTGACAGCTGTTTTCAATTAGTAAAATACATTTCGGACAGGCTGCTTGCGAGTAGAAACCAGATTGAGCCTGATTTTCAATAAACACCCTTCCGGGGTGCAGGATTCGGGTTGTTCCTGAAAACGAAGAGCCCAAATTTATCGGGTGATTTATTTTTAGCGTTTACAGGTTCTTGTTTTAAAAACTGTCAGAGATGCGTCGGCGCAGTCTGCGCAGGCGGACTGTATACAGCAAGGTGGACGTTATGTACGTGACTGGTCTCAAATATTACGATTAATAAACAAAATTAGTGAATACAGTTTTTTTTTATTTTCGACTTTAGGGGACAAGATTTTATTGCGAAATTGAAGGACGTCAGCATCAAAGAGTAACCAATTTTTTACATTTTATTTATCGGAAATGTGGTTCGAAATATCGAATGTAAAACATTTGCATTTTAAAGCTTGTTGAGTTGGCTTTCCCGCGTAGCACAGTTATAAATTGGTGTCGCTCCCATTTCTATATCAGTAAATACAGAAATAGAATGTGTATTTTATGATGTATGTGCAGTTATCGTGATTTCGGTGACGATACTACGTGCAGCGACACCATTTGATAGCTACGCAACGCGGGAAAGAAAATTCAACGAGCTTTGAAATGCACAGTTTTGGCTTTCGATATTTCGAGCCCCATTGCCGATAAAGAAAATTTAAAAACTGGGCTTGCTTTCGATGTTGACGGCTTTCAGCTTCGCAGTGTAATCTCGCCTCAAAAACAGAAAAAAAAGCTGGTCACTGATATTAGTTAATTATTCGTCTCATTATTGAGCTCTGTCGCGTACATCATGTTTGCCTTGCAGTACAGTGCACCTGCAGAGACGGCACCCACGTATCTGTAACAGTTTTCAAGATAAAAATAAGTAAATCTTAAAAAAATTAGTCCGTACATTACACGGCATCGATGCGGACGATTTCTATGTTTAAATAAGAGCTTACTTCGTTCTTCCATGGAAATCGCAAAAGTAGACAATGTTGTTCGTCGTGTCGACCGCGAAGTGGCGAGTCTTCTTGGCTGCAAAGGGAGTAAATAAGGGCTGTGACTTAACAAAAAATTACTTCAGTTTATTAAATTATTCTCTTACCTTTGATGAACGAAGGAGTAATACAAAACAGAATGATTTGTAGTAAAATAAAACAAAAATTCCGAGGTCGCACAATTGATTGTAATTTATTTTAAAGGCAAAAACTAATATAAGAGCTGAACTGCGATATGTTTCAAAGTAGGTAAAATAAAAAAAAACGAGTGCTGAAATTTGCAGAAAAGAGTCATCGACGACACAACGTTTGTAGTAATCTATCACTGACACAGGTCTAACTACAGTCGAACCTCGTTATAACGAAACGGTTTATAACAAAATAATGAATATAACGAAAGAACGATGATTCTTCTTGGAAGCTCGTTCAACACAGCTTGAACGAAGTAGTCGCCGGGCCCCTTGAACTTCATTATAAGGAGGCTCAACAGTAGCTGAATCTATTGCGTGCATCTTCTGTAATATTTTTCGGCGAGAAAATTGACAGCTTATTTGCACAGAAATATGAACGTACTTCTTACGTGAGAGTACCACGTCTTGTCTTCCTCACAAGCAACTGAAAAAGAGAGGGGAACATGCGGACACAAAATGAATTTTCAAGTGTTGCGCAGCTGTTGCAGATTTTTATCATTCACAGCCGAGAACACTGTTGGAGTGCGGAATCTACCGTTGTCGGAGAAATTTATCAACGGTTAAAACAAGTTTTCAGCTCTTCGTGTGGATTGCAGATATGCGTAGCCGTGTTTGAACTACTAGTCAGGAAAGGAAGCTGTGAAAATTGGACATGACACCGCGCTCTACGTGTGGCTATGCTGGCCATATGGCGCTGTACCGTAGATGGTGCTTGCGTGTGTGTGTCGTCTTTCTTGTGGTCTGTGTCTGTGTGCGCTAAAAGTTTGTGAAAGCCGCTGTCGATGAACACGTATAAGCATAAACACCTCTTATAATGAAAAACAATTGCTCCCATGATGTGAAAAAGGAGGACAAAATAAGATTGTGCCAGGTGAATAAGTGCGAAGATGCCAATTAAATAAAATAAAAAAATCACGACAGGAACTATATCACTAGGATTATACTGTAGCGGCTCCTAGTTTGTCCTAAAATGACCCAAACGACGGGAGTGTTTCAGCAAAGTTGCCTTGAATCAGAATACTGTTGGGCACGAGCGAAGAACGATATGGCGATTGTGCGCGAAGAAAACCCTTAAAATCTGTGGGAGGAACATTATTCCTTTCGTAACATTCACCTCCGCGCTCTTGGTCCAGCTCCTCGATGTAGCAGCCGTACAGCTCGAGCTGCATGCCCACGAGCAGCTCGTCCTCCATCTGCGGGTCGGACGCCTCCTCGATGACGAAGCGGATCTGACGAGCCTGTATCGTCTTCTCCAGGCGGTCGATAGCCACGCCATTCTTGTGGTCAAGGGTCCGCACCTGCATTCGCGACACTCTTAAGTTAGCTAGGTCACTAGACGAAACATAACAAAAGGCTCAGAAAAAAAAGAAAAACTTCTGATTCGTGTCTCCTTCTTGAATGAATGTACTGACGAGACCATATGCTGACGTGTTTTGATACGGTTTTTCTCAAATTGCATTTACTGCAAGTTTTTTCGGATGTAACGCTTACGAAAAAAATTGGAAAATTCGTTTTTGAGAAAAAAAAAATGGCGCAGTATCTGCCTCAAATCTCGGTGGGGAACCTCAGAATAAACGGGTACTTCTACTCCATTAAAAATATTAATTTGAGCGATCGCTTAAGATATAAATATTCATCAACGTTCTGGACACGTGGGCAAAGCAGAAATCTTGAAAGCAAGATGTAAATTAGGGTTTTGGCAGAACGCTATAGCAGTGCTTGCTTGGCTTCGAGACCTTCATGCAGGAGAGTGAGGATTTATGGATTGCTCCTGAAGGAGCCGGTTGGGAGAGGAGGAGTTATATTTGAATCATGTAATTCTTGGACTTATTAATCGAAAAAAAAAAGATTCAGAATTATTCTCCTACGTAAAATTTCTCGCTTGGGATACTTTTATGTCCGCCGCTTACTTGATATCACTGGTTTAAATGGCAAAATCTCTGTCTTTGGCGAATAGGAGTTGTCTTAGTGGTGCAGCGTGCCCTGTATATAAAATAAAAATAATACTGGCTAACAAATCCCAATGCATTTCCCTAGTAGCTTTTGCGCGTGACCCGGAATTTCTGTGCAACCAGCCTACGCGCGAAGAACTCCCTGCCATCACAGCGCCGCTCACAGCGGCCACTCACGTCTCCGTGCTTGTACCAGTCCTGGCCGTTGTCGCTGTAGAGCAGTCGGTACTTGGAGACGCGTCGCGAACCGGGGACGTACACCACCTCCACCTGGGACACCCTGGTGACGCGCATAAAGTTCACCTGCAGGTAGTCGTGCTGCAGGGAAGACTTCACGGCCGGGGACCACACTGCGCCGCAGCAGAGAGACAGCTGAGTGTCGCGTCACTGAAAAGTGCGTCACAGGAAGCACTGGGGCGTGGGTAAGCCTTTTTCAGTGTGGGTGAAGTCTAAAATGTGTGCGGGGTGTGAGAAAGAAAAAGAAACGAGAGCTGCATTGCAGCTCCTACGGATTACCTGCGCAGTTGTAGTTCGCACTCTCACAGTTTTTTCGCGGTTACAGTTTCATTCTACAGGATTTGCTTGTTCACCGCACAAAAGCGGTGAGCCTGTTTCGTTTGCAGTGAAATCAACGTCATTTGTAACAACGACTTTGTTTCATATTATCGAGAATGAATTCACTGAGCGAAATATTGTATGCTATTTCGGGCAGAGAGCCGGAACCATTAATTACTGCGTACTACAGTTGAACCTCGTTAGAACGAAGTTGAAGGTGCCCGACGTTTACTTCGTTATAGCCGTAGCTTCGTTATAGCCCGTGTTGACCGAGCTTCCAAGGGGAATCGTCATTCTTTCGTTATGTCCATTATTTCGTCATAAACTGTCTGTTTATAACGAGGTTCACCTGTATTCACCCGCGATTGTAAAGTGAATATTTTGGTGTTAGTAACAATAAGCTAGTTGAAAATCAATGTGTAAACACATCATCGGATGTTAAAAGATGAGAGTAAATCGCACTGCATAAGCTGACGGGAACGATATTTGAGAACTGTTTGTTTTTTTAGGTTTACCATGCCACTTTTTCATTGAAACTGGTAGGGTTAAATTTTATTCATAATAAAAGCTATGCTGGCCCCTGCGGTGGTAGTGTTAGGACACGCGCGACGCTCCCGGCTTGCGCATCGAGGAGGAGAAAACACCACCACTCCTTGCGCGGCTCAGGACGCTCTCAAGACTCAGCAGTGCAGCCGCAGCTTCTCGACGCTCCTCCGCCCCCGGGGTTCCTTTCTCAGGCAATAAATGTTGCCGCGGTCTTCCTGCTTTGGTACGCCCCAGTGGCATCAGGATTGAAATTAGTATTTCCTGACAATTTTATTTCCTTAGGCCCGTGGTCACCTTAGACCACCTATAAGCACAGCTGCTGCACACCGTGGTGTATACTTGCAAAAGGCGCGGGCGCAGAAGAGGAAGAAAAAAGTACTGCTAAATCTGGCAAAGAGCTTCAGACTGAACGACCAATCCCATGTGTCCGTGCTAACTTGCTAGTGCAGATCGCTTGCAATTGATATCGGGACTGTGCGTTTTTCTTTAAAGCGTGCTTTGCCTGCTCACAGAAATGTAAAAAGGCGAAGCCATTTTTGTTTTTTTTAAAGCGTACTTTGTTTATTAACATAATGTAATGAGGCAAAGCCATTTTTTGCTGAGCAGGAGGCAGATGTTGACAGGTTTTTTTGCCATAGCGCGTTACTACTGCCCTAGAAACGTTTATGCTGCCTGTGAAGTTGTTCAGGTGAGCACGAGTGAGAACAGGAGAAATAGGGGAAGCTGGCATTGGAAGACTGGGCGCAAGTGCAGAGGCTCACTTAGAGAGACCGAGTTCAGAGAGACACTCCGAGCTTATAAAATGCTTAAACTGCAAACTTTAGCAAGAAAAACACAGTGTGAAGATTTGGCTCCCTGGCTGTGTTAGTTTACGGCATTATTCAACCCAATAATACGTGAGCTTCAATAGGCTGCGCTGATGCAATGAGTGATGCAACTTGGTATCCTTGTGCTAAATGTATTGACAGCGCTTCAAAAGATTTAATTTAGTTGGGCGCAGAAACGAAGTTCCCGATGCTACAGGCACTTACCGCTCGAGCCACCTTTCCGGACATCCCACGGCGCGTGGGAACTGTCTGCTGCCGAAGATGCCGTTATCTGGCAGTTCTCGATGGCTCCGCTCTGCATGCCCAGCTCGAATACGCACTCTGGGGAGGCGAATGAGTAAAAATAAAGCTTTGTCGCTATACGTCAAGGTGATAACATTTGTGAAAGGATAAATCAAACAAAAAAAGCCTGAAGCCTGTACTAGTCGTTCCTGTATTGATTGTAACCCAACAGTCGCCGAAACCAAGAAACATAGCGAAAGTTTTTTTTTTTTTAATTTGTAGTCCTCATTGGGCGATAACGAGCCCCTCTTTTCCCTTCTTTTGTCTTTCCTTTATTGGCTAGTCATTTGTGACAGCAGCCAGACAACAATTCTAAGATGGCAAATGAAGAATATCAGGCGGAACAAAATATGGCGGAATGGCAACAACAGCAACGAAAATTACGTTTTTGGAGTCAGCAAATTTAGAGCTCTTTGTTCAATTTGCATGCAATAAGATCGCCGCTTAGCGGAAAATTGAATAAGGTAACAATTCCGAGAAACGTTGCTGCGAATACACTTTGTTTCTAGTAAGGTTTAACGTTGAGCACAGAGGGTACAAATATGCGCGCAAGTACTATGCGAGTTTTAAACAAAAAAGGAGAAAAACTGTTAAAGGAACTACGTGGCGAGTGAAGCGAATCATATTTTCGTATATCAGCGGCGTGCACTGCCGCTCTTGTTGGCACAGCAGCGCAAAACAAAATGCAGTCAACCTCTTTGCCATGCTATCGCTATCCGACGAATACGCGAATCACGATGAAGAGGCTGACCGTTGCTGTTGACGGTGAAGAGCACGTGGCTAGTGTTGGCGCAGGGGAGCCCCTGCATCTGCTTCTGGGGGCCCCTGGAGGTCTGGTCGCAGAGCGCCCGGTACGGGATGGTGGCCAACGTCTCTCCCGTGCCGTAGCCCCGCTTGTTCTCGGGGTCCACGGCGAGCGTCATGTTCAGCTCCAGCTGGTCGGCGAACATCAGCGTGGGAAGCTGCGCCGAACCCCGTCATTGCGTTTCAGTTGTTTGCAACTATAGTTTGTTATAAGATGCAAACCAAGATATTCAGGAACTTTGACATTGTTTTCTGCATGAATCAGCGCTGCTCGTGATGTAAAATTCTTCAAGCAGTATACTAATAGTCAGTATTTACTTCGCATGAAGCTTATAAGAGAGACTGAGGAGAGGAAAGGCGGATGGGAAAGGTTAGCTGGAAGATAATTCTGGTTGGCTACTCTGCTGTACGAGTGGCAGGAAATACAGGGCTAAAAGAGGAATAGTAAACAGAGTGATGAACTACGTTAATGATTGACGCGAAAAATGCGGGAGGCTGTTACAACCTCTTGCGTAATAAGCACGACGTCCGTCAAGAAGTGGAGCTGCGTCTATGGCAAGCCTTTGAGACCAGCTGACCGCGGATTATGTTGTCTGTCAAGAGTCTAGGTAGTACCAAGGTGGTTGCGTGCAAAGGACAGCGCCTGAGAAGTTTCGTAGGCAAATTCACACTGAAGTTCAGCTTCAAACTAATAGGAAGGGGTCGTCAGTCAAGAGCGTACGCTTGCTAGTGCAATAGGGGATATCCAAATTCTGCAAGTGCATTTTTTCGCATAACAATTTTGCCCTAGACAAGACGGCTGACCATGCGTTTCCGGCTGAAACAAAGTAAGAAGTACTAGTTTATTGCTTGATTCTTCCAAAATACGTTTCTTATATTCTATCCACACCATTAGCACCTGTTCTGTAGCCCACGCAGTTTTTTATAGAGAAGTCGGCCATCTTGTCTTTGGCCGCCGCGTAGTTATGTTGAAAAGCGCACTTGCGGAATTTTGAATATCCCCTATTGCCCTGACACGTGAATACAGCTTGCAACTGTGGGAGAAGGGAGAAAGTATTTGACATCAGTGGTATTTATAAGCATAAAAAAATGTGTAGCAGGTGGTTCGCTGACAAGCAATGTTTTTCGATATCGGAGCGTTCACACTCGTAGAGCGCATCAGTAACGTGTGAGCTCAGACTAAATGAGTGAGGTACGGACTAAAGAGTGGTGTAAATAAAACACCGTAGACATCGTCAACCACCTTGGTCACTGTGAGCGTGCTTTCTTACTGGCGGACAGAGACTCAAAGTGTTCTCAGTGGTGACCGAGCCCTCACCTCGATGTCGACGCCGGTGCTGGTGTTCCTGACAATGGGTTGGTAGCGGCTGACCGACACCACGTCGACGAGTGATTCGAAGGTGATGAAGAAGGGCAGGAAGAGCCGGAATATGAGCTTGCTCGGCTCAGATGTCGAGTCTTCCGAGTGACGGATGTACGCGGCAAGTGCGACCCGGTCCCTGCATTTTCGCAAACGCTTTTAAGCGCCTTGCAACGGACAGCGATGCAACGGAAACAAAGTCAAGGGGCTGTCGTAAACTTGATACTCTTTTTGGCGCGAAAGCACAGCGCGCGAGATGAGGGCGGAAAGGAGTTACTGAAGAAACGCAGTGCGGCACTGATTCACGAGACACAGATTTGTGAGAGCTACTACACTTGAGACCTAACACGACCACTTTAGGCAAGCAGTGCGGTATAAGGTCAAGTTCATAGCAAACACGCTATGAAGCGTTTGAAACCTGCTTGCTCTTACTTTTGTCTCTTACCTAAGTTATGGCTTATAGGTAAAACGCGTCTGTGCAATACCATAAGACAATGTTGCGACGACCGTAGCCCTGTAGCCGCATATATATTGGCCGATACTGCCTTTTATTCTCGCAATAGATTCTTGCTTGGAGCTATTTCGCAGGGCTGTTGTCAGGTTTAATGAGGTTTCATGGCATTTTATTCGCTTAAGGTAAACACACGTGACAGGCGAATGTACTGGGAGAGAGGAGAAACCACGCCAACACTGAAGCTCTGGGTGCTGTGAGCTCTGCTGTAATATTTCTCTACCCCAGATAGTATTGTTTGTGCACTCGACTAAGGTCGCTGCTCTTTTAGGGTTCACTCATCATTCTCATCTGACTCTTTGGAGCCCGCGCTTCTTAGCGAAAATGAAGACAGAGTATGCGAAGAATGGCATGTTTCCGGACTAGACGGTGCGGTTTCATTGCTACTCCTAGAGAAACAGGACGGCGAAGTGACCTGTTTGTCTCTGTACGTCCGTGACCCCCCCCCCCCCCAAAAAAAAAAAAAAAGCGTATGTGAACTCCCTTGCGAGGCACTCGGCCGGTGCCCTGTATTATGGAGATGACCTCGGGCAGAATTCTGTTGATCCTTTTAGTTGCTAGCAAAACGTCTCTAGTCTAACTTAATTCTTGAATCCAAGACATGTCATTTTAATTGATAAATGGCAAGGTACCGTCATATTGTCATGTGTGTCAGCACCTCCACCAAATGTTACGCGGCGGCCAGCCGAAGAATGAGGCGTGGTGAACGATGGCTATGTGGTTTAATGGCCGCTGGCCTAGCGCGAGCGCTCCGTCCCGCGCCACTGCCAGCTTCGTCTTCGTCACAATATTTTAACGCTGGATATTACGCCATAGTATGCTTCTAGCATATTTTACTAGTTTATTTTGAATAACGGAAAGTTTTTTAGTTTTTTTTTTAACAATTTGAGTGTCGTGACTATAGAAAGAAGAAAAAAGACACCTAGAACAATAGCCTCGTCTAACAATTCACAAGCGAAAGATAACATTCGCCCAAGTAATAATTTTCTTCAGAACTTGCAAGTCGGCTTCTTTACACGCCTTCTTAAATGCTCTGCGAAAAAGCTTGCCTGGGAATTTCGCGTATTCCTTAAAGTGTGTCCGTTACTGCACGCGAGGCAGAGCGCGGGAAAGGGCGGGATTCGATGCTCACTCCCTCTCGTAGACGTGGCTGTCGTCGACCAGCACGCGCACGTCGACCAGCGCGCTCTCTTTTCCGGTGCGCACGACGCGCAGCAAGTGCGTGGCCGTGGCTCGCCAGTGGAGCGCCGTCACCTGCAGCGTCACCGGGTGGCGGCTGCCGTCATCGGCCGTCGGGTGGTCGGTCATCTCGGCCAGCACCTCCACGACGATGTCGTCGTCCCCCTGCTGCAGTTTGCCCCGCACGTGGCTGTAGCCTGGGACGCCACGAGACGAGCGATGGAGGACGAACGAAGAAAGCATGGAAGGGAAGAAGGAAAGCAATAAAGGATGGTCAGATGAAGGGAGGAAGAGAGAGAAAGAGGGAAGAAAAGGAGGAAAGAAAGAAATTAAGGAGGACGGACAGATGAGGGGAGGGAGGGAGGGAGGGAGAGAGACAAAGAGGAAAGCAAAAAGGGAAGAAATTGAGCAAGGAAAGATTAACAGATGGAGGAAGGGAGAGAGTGAAAGAGGGAAGAAACGAAGAGAGAGGGATGGAGAAAGGACGGTAGAGCCGCATTGCCTACGCAAGGGAAATAGGAAAATAGCTAATTGTACATGCGCGTATCATAAATGCAGGCCAGTCGGCTACAGCGGCGTGAAACTTTAAAGAAACATTTGTAGACTGCAGTTCGTATAACGTCAGTGTTGGTGCTCACGGTCGCATCAATGCGGGGGAAATTAGCGCTGAGCTCATCTGAAGGAAGTTCCGAGTGTCAGACATTTAGGATGCAGACAAGGAATGTGGAAAACGTAGCCCTGGTTTTTCTGATGGTGGACAACTGTCTTTTAGGTTCTGGACACGGGAAGTGTATTATTTACCCGTGATATCTGAAATAATGACTCATAGGGCAAAAAAATATCTCGTGAGCAAATTCTGAGCTCAAGAAGAGTAACTCCACTCTCACTCTGAGTGCGGGTTGTGCTAGTGTTCTTGTCAACAGGAAAAAAAAATGGCAGGGTTTTAAAGTAGTTAAACCGAGTAGGACGTGCGAATGCACTTGAGGCAACACCGTCTTAGAGGTAACCGCATGCAAGGCCTTAACGTCAGCCCCTATCGGCAGCCCTGCGCAGCGAGGGCTGTGCCTGTTCCGCACGTTGACGGAGCACCTGCATAAGGCCTCTGCCGCTGGCGCTCCGTCAAAGGTCAAAGGTTGAGGCTTCACACATACCTCGAGTTTCTCAGCTTTGCTAGTGAAGTAGCGCTTTCGCACTAAAAAGAAGCAGTTGAGAAGTGCAAATACGGCAACTGACCAGGGTTTGCGTAGAAGCCCAGTGAGGCGAACGCCTTGTCGGTCTGCACATTGCCGAACGATGATGTCAGCGTGAAGTTCAGAGGTCGGCTGCGCCAGCAGGGAATGTTGCGGCCCACAGCCTCCACTCGTAGTCCATGAATGTTTACGATGCCACTCTTCTCGTGAACAGCGCCTCGGGCTTCAACCTGCGGGTTGGTTTTGTTTGGCGAACAACTCATTCGTTCGGCTCAAAGCATCCATGCTCTGCACTAAGCATCTCAGCTCTGCGCTAAGCTCTGTACGAGCAGCATCAGACAAGAATTAGCTCCCACACCTACCCCACTCCCATCCCACACATCTTCTGACGTAAACTCCCGCTTGCTAACTACGGTTCACTGCGTTTAACGTTTGGCGATGCAGGTGTGCCATTTTTGTAGGTTAAATTGACGAAGACGCTGTGTGCATAGCACATAACGGCGGTTCAAGCTCTTTGCACGTGTTATACACCCAATGTCATTATTTGCAAAGCGAGAACGTTCTCAGCATATTTTTGTTCAAGCTGTATTGCAGCCCTTACAGTCAGGAAGAAACCATGCGTACTGGTACCAAGAGGCATTGTTCCCTTGCAGATTGGTCAACTTCTCTTTTTTTAAGATCAAGCCCATTATTCACGTGCAAAGCTGTTCTGGTGTGACGAACACTACGCGCTGCATGTGCTCTCTGACTGACGGATGAGTTTGTGTCCGTTGAGGTTTCAGTAAACGGGAATAAAGAGCGCAGCACCGTACTTGCAGTTCGGCCATCGTTCCCCGGGCCAGAGTGATGTTGAAGGGTATCCAGAGTCGCTGTCGCACCCGGATGTCTGTGGGACCGCCGTTGGTAGACTTAACCTTAGGGTCGCCCTGAAATGGCGGCGCCGCGGGCATATCAGTAAGCGCTACGTCGCCGTGAATATCGAAACCACTCTAGTTGTTCAAAAATAAAATGACGCTTAACAACCTCTGGCAGTAAAGGGGTCTGTTTGGTCACAAAATAATCCACTCTTTTTGCATATTCTTTGTTATGTTGAGGTGTGACAGTTAGCGAAATGACCAGTAATGACTAATTTGGTAGGTTCAGGCAGAGAGAGGGGTGAAGAAACGCTCAGTAGAGAAGTCTGATGAACTGGAGAAAGCAGATCGTAGTAGATGAGGTTTAAGCAGTCTATCACTGTAACAGTGAAATGATAGGCTGAGCCGAAGTGGCGCAGAATCTTTTGTGACTTAACACCAGAAGATAGTGGAAGATGAAGGCTAGAAAAGAAGTAGTCTTTTCCTAATTTCTGCAGTATTCTAACGAACCGTTGCTTCAGTACCTTTGCCTTTTATTTATATTAATAAACCACATAAGTATACGTCCATTAGGTTCTGTATAAACAAACTGCCATGGGCGCGGGGGAAGGGGGGAGGTAATGTACACGAATTTACACACAGTGATGCGAGACATTGTAGAGACCAAATTCTTAACGGGATGTATGCGAACTGCTCAGCCTCGGTTCAGGAGAGCGAATTTACTTGCCTGGCAAACCACGGCCTGTTTTTTTTTATTTACCTAACAATTGCATCTGCCCTGTCTTATTAATACCACGATAGGACAGATGCAGCATCAACCGATCTCTATCGTGCATCGTCTGAGCTAAGGAATTTATTCTAGTATAGCGTTGTGTATTTCATAGAACGGCTACTATATACTGTAGTTTGAATTATTGCTCTCTGTGGCAGCTACGCGTACCGTTCCGAGCGTCTGGTCCGGCACATCCGCGATGCGCAGGCGAGTGGTGGCAGTCTTCCGACTAGTCTGGCCAGACACGGCGGTGGCTGTCAGGCTGACCTCCATCCCCGGCAGAAGGCTAGAGTTGCGCTTGAGGAGCAGCGGAACCGTGAACCTCAGCTGCGGATCAAGAATGAGAGAAATGGGTGTTGTATTATCGTTCACACGTGAAGTGGACTGTACGACGCCTCCGACCGAAAAACTTTACCTTTTGTAACTTATTTTGCATGTTTTTTTTTCCGAACACACTGGCCACGTACTCACTAAGACGGTACTTGGAGCCTGAGTTGGCGTCAGAAGGTTTGAGGCGGTATGTCCACGGCTCATCGCAAGTGAGAATGACGCCTTTCACACAGCCAGCCGTTGAATCCCAGACATCCTTTCTGGTTAACTGCTCTATGCGACTTCAGAGTAGCTGACACAGGGTATAGACGCCCCAGTGCAATGTGGTTTCAATTAGAGGTGAAATATATCATTCTGTGAACTTTTTTAGGAGCATTGTAATAATATCCCACGAGGCGACTTTTGGAGATGACTTTTAATATTGCAGTGTAGTTCGACAGCGACAGCACAAACAGACCCGTAGAAGCGAACTTCGATCAAGTTATGGGGCCATTTAGAAATGTTCGGGAAGTACAAGCAAGTCGCTTTGGCACTTTTATGGGAAGACAATGATAACGGGCGTAGCCGATATTTTCCAGCATTACAAAACATGAAACCTAAATTTTTTATGCAGCAAAAATAACTGATACGTTGCCTAAATGTTACAATGTAATTATCCTTCTGCGCAGCCTTCTACTCCTAGCTTTTTTCCTCTTTTTTTTTTCGTACGTATACCTCCGCACCGGCACCGTGGGAAGTGATCAGCTTACCATATTCTCTTCCTCCGTCTTGCGTTCGATATACGAGTTGCAGATCAGGTGCAAGTCGTAGTGGCCGAATATTCTCCTTCTGTTGGGGGGAAAGAAAAGGTCCTCGTTAGAGAATATACTTAGGTTTTCCGAAGGAACCTTGTCAGTAATCTGCTTGTCTCTACACCAAAAAGAAATCTTGTCTTCAGCATTTTTTTGCTCGTTTGTTTCCTTCTCAGTACAGAAACCTTTCAGCACTATCTTTTCGCGTTATTTAAAACTCACGCAGGACTCGCATCGCAGAATAGGCTAATTTGCTACAGGAAGCAGTTGTAGCCATCTCAGCTTAGATATAAAGACGAGAAAGGACAAGAATAAAAGCAAAGACGAAAGCATAGGCTGCCGGCGCCTAAAGGTTCTTTCAAGTGTTTCAGGGGCGCACTACACTTACAAGTAAAGCTAAGAGGGCCTACCATTCAATAAAGTATTACCAAGCATAACAGCTATGCACCCACACGCACGTTTACTGGCCCTAGGGACCCAATGATTTGATCAAAAGCAATGCGTCGCTAGTTTGCTGCCCAATAAGCATTTACTGAAATTTAAATTGCGCCTCTGCCGCATCACTCACCTGTAATACGGAACAAAAAAAGATCTAGCTTTCTTTCTTTTTCATACTTCATGAAAAGGAAGCAAAAATGTGCAGCCGATCATACGATGTGATGCGACAAATGTGCGTTAGCAGTATTGGTAGAATATTTCGCTTTGGCAATGATCGCCTCCCGGTGCGGCTTCGAATTGTAATTTCGTCGCCGCTTTTTCGTACCAGTGCTGCGTCGGCTTCGTGTGGATGAGTGAATGGATGGGTGGTGGGTACGACTTTCTTGGGGGGTAAAGGTGGGTGGCTGGTGGTGGCTGAAGCTTCTTCAGAGTGGAGATGGGTTTATTGGTGGTGGGTGTCGGCTTCTGGACAGTGAAAGTGTGTGGAGGCCTTCTGGAGGTTGGAAAGGTGGGTGATTGGCGGAGGGTGCAGCTTGTGGAGGGTGAGGTGGGTTGCTTGGTAGTGAGTTGGGGATTCTGGAGGGTAGATATGGGTGGAGTTCAAAAGCTTGGCGAGTAGTGGGCGGATGCTTCCTGGAGGATGGAGACGGCATCATACAACACCAGACGGACAGATTTTGCGAAGATGAGGGTTGTAATGCTAACGCATTAAAAATAATAAATTAGAGAAGGCAGCGGCAGTGATTTGGGAACTGAAAGTTACACATCAGCTTCGTAGGCAACGCTAGTATCTCGCGACGACGCCCACGACTCACGCAGCGTTGACGGGCAGCTTGTCCCATTGGCTGGGCTTGACGCACGGGTAGTTCATGCCCAGGTGCGAGACGCCCTCGTGGCACAGCTCGAAGTCCTCCATGGAGGCCGCCCCTTCGTCCAGGGTCAGGTCGAAGTTGAGCGAGGAAGCGGTGAACGGCTCCAGTTCGAGGAAGAGCGTCATCAGCAGCATGGCACCCGGCGCCAGGCTGTGCAGGGTGGGTTCGTGCGGGCCAACCGCCATCTGCCGGGGGGCCTTGGCCAGCTGCGTGCGAAGAGCGGTAGACAGACTATGTACGCTTGTTACTGCTTGCTTTCGCTACCTTGGACTTGGACATTTTCCACACTACAAGACCATCTCGCTGCTGTGAGCGACGTTCGCATTGTGCGAGTGGGACAACCCAAGGACGACGGCAAAGTCAACATCCGCCGAGACAGCGGTGACCAGTAGGGAGCCACATGCCCGCACAGATAGCAAGTGCGCTTTTCCACATAACACTGTTGACCTTCCCAAGATGGCGGAGCTCTCTCTAAGAGCTGCAAAGGCTACAGGACGAGCGCCGAAAGTGTGGATGGAAAATATAAAATCCATTTTGAAAGAAGAGGGAGACTTTTTATGACTACAGTAGAGGTGTGCCTCGTAGTTAACTTGGTATTCTACTCCAGATGAGGGCGGAAGAAAATAAAATACCATACGTCCTTGCGTTGTGATTGCTCGACGAACGCCCTTGCCCATCTTCTTAGCTCGGCCATCTAGTTTGGGTCAACTTACATATGTGGAAAAGCCTGCTTGCGGAATTTTAAATAAGGCTCGCGATCGCTTCCGCGAGAAGCGTACTTAAATTGCACCCTGTTCACGACGGACTTGAAGTTCTAACCGGACATATCCACCTTTAATACACCCCTATCTTTGCCGCATCCCCGCGCAAGCGATGTTGCTAGACAGGCGTGAAATGTTGTTCCAATGAGCATGTTCTTCAAACGTCTCCGCTCGGTAGCATCGGGCATGTGCCGGTGCTGCATCTCATATCGTTATTCTGTGAATGGTGCAATGATGTAAATAGTTCACGTGTCTCGCTCACCGTCTCGTCATGCTGGGGCGCCCTTGCAGCTGCGCCGCTGGCCACCGGCACGATGAGGCTCTCCTCGAAGTTTCCCTTGGAGCCGTACGAGATGCGGCACTTGAGCGCCTTGTTCTTTGTCGCCGTCTCCTTGACGCGGATCATGACGGAGAACACCACCGTGTTCGGGTCCAGGTCCTTCACCGTCCGCATTGGGTAGGTGCCTGTGCAGCCGACGGACGACCCGAGTCACTGCGCCTTCGTCTAAAGTATAAAAACAATGACCTTCCTTCCCTCCTATAATAATTTCAGTTCCAGGTGGAATGGTAGAAACGAGCTGGCCTGAAGAAGTCATAAGAGGTTATTGGAATATTTGGTTATATTTTTCAGTCGATGGCTGAGCAGCAGGCCAGGGCCATGTTACCACCTGGCCGACCTCTCCTCCTTTTCCTCTCATTAAAATTCCTTTCTCTCTCTATTCTAAAAGCAATAATGGCAATCGCGAGTCAGTAGACACGTTTCTCTTAAGGAGATTTCTAGTTTATTCACAGTCCTTGCAAGGCAGAATCGAGCGCTCAACTTGCGATTAGTATAGGTGCTTATAGTTCTGCCTAAGTAACACCAAGTGGCGCGCACTATTCAATGCGCAAGTTAAATCAAGGCTGAACATCTTAGCTGTCCTAACTTTTTTTTTTCTTCGTCACCACCCAGGATTAGAACGAGAGCGGTCTCGACGGTGCCAGAAAATTCACAGACTATCACTGCTATTCGCGTGGCAGAGTATGCGTTAGCAATATGACCCCCTGTGCGACCAATTTGTTAGGACGGACTGAAGTCACTCACAGCTAGTCATTAAAGTTTCTGTTTGCTGGTTTAAACAGGCATAGTTCAGTGGACACGAGTGCGAACGCTTCGGTGCCGGGGCGAGAACACTCAGTACATGTCCGACTGCTTCAGAGAATGCATGGGAGGTGAAGGCCGCCGCGCTCCGACTGCACTTTACCCGCCTCCAATATCTCCCCTTCTCCGTCACTCCTCTCCCCTTCTCTAATTGGCCGTTGCGCCTCCTTCTCTTCACGTGACTCCTCCCATCCGAGGCCTCAGACGGATTACATTATCGGGCGTTTCTTTTTTGCCAAAATGGGGGTCCTAATGCTATCGTATTAAGACTTTTTACTGAAATGCAGCACGAACACAACCTGCCTCGAATAATTATGAGGTGCTCACGCGAGGACATGATTCGTTGTACCCGATGAAACAAAGCTTCATGTGAAACCGAGTTCAGAAGATTTTCTCACACTGTGGTCAACTGTTAGAGGGTACAGGGAAGTATGTAGCAGAATTCGCTGGAGCTACTGAGAGCGTCATATTTGTAGACTAACTCCCACAAGCAGCATCTGGCTCTCTTCTGTTCTCTTTGACAGTGAACTACCCTGTATGTACACGTCACCACCGTCCTTCCTCGTGTCGCATTACGATGACCAGAGGACGAAAGACACGCTCCTCCTCACCGACGTTGGCGAGCGCCTGCAGGGCGATGGAGGCCCTCTTGTTGCCGTCGTTGGGGTCGTCGTGGAGCACGTACGTGGCCGGTGTCTCGGGGTCCAGGCAGGGCATGGTGTCGCCCACCGACTTGATCTTGAGCACGCACACGCTCACGTCGGCGCTCGCCGTGCTCACCTCGACCAGGTACAGGCCCATGGTGCGCGGCGGCACCTTGAGCACCAGCTCGAACTCAGCCACCATGCCCGGCACGATGGGCGACGCCCAAAGCGGGTGGGTGTACGCGAAGATCGGGTTGTTCTGCGCAGGTGGCGGGCCGGTTACCAGGCCGTAATTAGGTAGCCAGATTGGGAAGGGCTTTGAACTCTGACAACTCGAAACTTGACGACTATGCAATTAACAGAAATTTTAGAATGTATTTTGCGCTCGTTCAGGTCGCAACTGGCTAACAAGTTGTGTCTTCTTGAAGGCCTTTTACGTCAAAGCATTGCTCAACCTGTTTTGGCTTAATTTGACTTTCTTTTCTCTACTGTTACACTTAGATGAGACACTACTGCGAGGAAAACAAGTGAGTAAATGGTTCACAATAATAACAGCGTCATGTTCTGGACATCGGACACAGAAAAGACGCGAAACATGTTCTTAAAAAAAAAATAGCGTAAAGTATTTCTGAGCTTTCATGACTGCTGCAAATTATAGTTCAATCAGTCTGATAAAACTCCTCTAGGGGCACCTTAACATAGATGCTAGCACGACACTGTTGATGTCATTTGAGACTTACTTAAGCGTCAATTTTGGGTTTGTTAATTAGAGAGATAACTTAGCAAGTAACTCCAGCAACGTACGTCCCTTACAAAAATTTCTTTCGACAGTCTATAGATTGTCCATAGACATTTGTCTATAATGTCTATACACTTTCTACAGGCTAGTCTATCGACAACACAAATCCCATAGACAGTTTATAGACAATCTATACTGATTTATGACCACACCCTTTGAGTAGACCTTTTGTCTGCAGACAGTCTACAGTTTACGAATAGACAAAATGAAATACCTATAGGAAGGAAATAGAGTCAATATGAAGTATATAGAAAGTTTGTAGAAAGTCTATAGACCATTTTCTGCCTTTCCCCATCTCTCTGCTCCTAAATGAGATTGAAAGATGGAACTCTTAGGAGAACGTAAATCGTCACTTGTTTAATATGCATCCGTGGCTATTGCGCCGGCAAAGTTTTTACCTATCCTCCGAGGAGTACTTTTATCGAAATAGAAAACCAGGTATGCAAGCATTCATTGTAAAAAAGAACGAAGAGGCAAGCGCACCCGAAGCAAGTCTTTGGAGGGACCCCTGGTGGCGACGAACTTCTTCTCCTCGGTGAAGACACTTTTGCCGGCGATGGACATGGTGGTGACGATGCCGTACTGAGCCCCGTTGGCGAACTCGGCGTCGTCCTGTATGCTGGCCACGAAGTTGATGATCATCTTGCTCTCGGTCAGGTTGCCCAGGTTTTTGGGGATGTGCGACACAGTGCCCAGGGCCACCCGGGCAGAGTCCGTGTCCTGACGGGCCGGGTTGCTGCGGTGGGGGACAGAAGACGGGTGGGAAGACAGCTGCCTCACCCGATTACATCAGTCACTCTCTAACTCCACGCAAACAAACAAACAAACAAACAAACAAACCAACAAACAAACAAACAAACAAACAAACAAACAAACAAACAAACAAACAAACAAACAAACAAACAAACAAACAAACAAAATCTCTTTTACTCCACTAATTCCAGCCACAAAAGAAACACTCACTAACCTAACTCACACACTTAAAAAAAGAAACACTTTCTTAACTCCAGTCACAAAAAAATCTCACTAGCAGCACACACTCCACTAACCTCACTTACAAAAAAAGGAACACTCATTTCCTAATTCCATTCAGGTAAAAAAACACTCATTCTCTAACTCAAATAAAAAGACTCCTTCGCGCCACGCCCAAAATAAAATACTCATTCCGCTAACTTTACGGTAGAAAGGTAGAAACGTGTTAAAACATGCTAGTTATCTTAATTGTACACACGCGTTTCCCATTACTTAACTAGATGGAATGAATACTTAACCCCAGGCTTATCGTACACTATAAAAAAAAGAGGCTCACAGTTTGGGGTAGCTGATGCCCTCCATGTTGACAGTGTCTCGCACAGCCTGCAGGCAGGGCATGGCGCGCCCCACGAAGGAGACGCGTGCGCGGCAGATGTGCAGTCCGGGCAGGCTCGGGTTGTTCTGGCCAGCCACGTCGACCGTGATGTTGGGGTGCGTCGATCCCGCCGGCATTGTGATGACCACGTCCAGCGCCACCGCGCCGCTCACGTACAGCTCCCGCCAGCCCACCGCGTCCAGGATCTTCACGTCCGGGTTGTACATGTAGCGCTGCGAAGGGACGGAGCCGTTCACGCTGTTGCACTCATGCTTACGCGCAATTCTTAAGGGCATCATCAAGTCAGAGCTTTAATACAGTCTACTTCATTGAACCACGAGACAAAATGTAATCGTGGTACTATCCCGTAGTTAGGTAACTCGCCACAGGTTACGCGGCAATCCAGCTCGGATACAGGTTTGGTTTTATGAGGTTTAACGTCTCAAAGCGACTCAGGCTATGAAGGAGGCCGTAGTGGAGGGCTCCGGATAATTTCGGCCAGCTGGGGTTCCTTAAAGTGCACTGACATCGTAAAGTTCAAGGGCCTCTTGAATTTCGCCTCCATCGAAATTCGATCGCCGCGGCCGAGATCGAACCCGCGTCTTTCGGGTCAGCAGCCGAGCACCATAACCACTGAGTCACCGCGGCGGCCCAGTTCAGATATAAGAAGAATTTTGCGGACACGAGTTTTTTGCAGCTGCCGACGGTGAGGAACGTGTATATGTAGCTGTGGTACAGTGACACGAAAAGACGACGGGATGAAAACACGCACACGAAAAGGGAAAGGGTGCTGGTTTCCGAGAACATCAGTCCTAGCACAAGCTGAAGTAAAATTTTCGAAATTCACGCACTTTAGCCCTTTTTAATTTGTTTTGCATTTGCATTCTGAGACTATGCTGAAGATGAGATTGAGATGAGTGATGCCTTCTTTGACCTTGCAGGAGATGAACACTTTGCAACAGCAGAAATTAATCTCCGACCATTGTCCCAGTCTTCTGGTCCATGGAGGTATTTTTGTGCCTACTTTGTGCTAACATTTAGCACTAGTGAGCGCCCGTACATCGTTACTCACTAACGGTCGGAAACTGCGCGTTAGAGAACACGCCCGTTCGCAGTGTACAGGTCATACCTTAGGTTCGAGTGTGAGTGCTTCAAACGGGACCAGCAGGCCATCGTCGCCCTTGCCGACCTTCATCTTGATGGGGAACAAGTTGCCCTCCTTGAGGCTCACGTCCATCGTGTAGTCCACGTACACAAACACCTCCAACACCAGCGTGTTCTCCTTGGCAGGGCCCACAGGTCGCTGTATTGCACGGCACGCAGGTACACGTCAAGGTATAGGATTAACTGCACTAGGGAAGCTAGTACTGGTTGGCTATGCAAGCCTCAAGAACAGTGCAGTTGTTTCCTGTGCCAATTAAACTACACAGCTGTTGCAGCCACCATAATGGCTTTCAAGGTTTGTTGGGGAACTAATGGACGGTTTCTAGCGCAAATGCGAAATGACATTACAACGTAACACTGCTCTCAGACTTAGGCCCTACTCTATCACTGTCGCTGCATGCTATAATTATTTAAAAAATAAATCCTGGTATTAGCTATGAAAAACTGCAAAGATTATAAGAGCGTGCATTGCGGCGAATGGTCACGTTTTATTCGAGCGGTTTTTCTTGAACTGCTTCATTTGCTTGATACAAGAGAAACAATGAAAGAGTTCGGCCGAAGTGAGTCACGGGAAGGATTGAGGTTGGAGGAAGATAGCCTGGAGGAAGATAAGGATGACCAGGAAGTTCGTAACTTTACGGTGGCCAAGGCTGGCACAAACCACGGGTAATTTCAGATCAGTACAAGAAAGAGGACTTTGTTCTGCTGTAAACATAATTCGGTTGGTGTAGTGATTATGATGATGATGACGATAATGAGTTGGGACCCTAAACCGCCAGTGAGCAGTTGTACAGCCAATGCGCCCGAGCACAGACGTCTTTGGAAAGGGAGCAGTTCCGGCTCACCTGCTGGGAAACGTAGACACGTCCGAGGTCGACCACGTAGTGATCGTTTTCGAGCGTGGCCGCGGCTGAGCTGGTGTTTACCCAGGGCAGGTTGAAGCCGCTCGCCTCGAGATCGAAGCGCGCCGAGCACAGCTGTAGCGGGCTCTCCGGGTCGGCCTCCGCCACCACGCGCACGGCCGTGAAGCCGCCGGAAGTGACGTTGAGGTGGAGCGTGAACTTGAGCAGGCTGCCCAGTGTCACCTTGGTAAGCTCCGTGACCGGAAGCACGTCTTCCACGTTGTACGTCTGCGTTTGTGGTCGTAGTAGCGTGGCTTACGCGTCCTGCTGCTACTCGCTTCAAACCGATCTCAAACGTTTAGTCACATCCACATAATGTGGCACGCAATACCACCCTTCCGCATCCACTTTACAGAAGACTATACCTGATCTACAGTGCCGACTAGCTATCCTAACCAGTTATTTATTCATGGAAAAGCATATTTAACTATAAATGGCAGGAACCCAATACTCTATGTCCGGTTCTGGTGTTTTTCATAAGCGCATCCACGTTGTGCCGTAGTTCAACAAAACCCAGCAATGATTAATTAACCCAGTAGTGACAAGACAGCGTTAATTGGAGAGATATAGGAGAGGCCTTTGTTCTGCAGTGGGCGTAGACTGGCAGATTATAATAATAAAATAACCCGTTCCAAAAGGGCGTCCGCCCATAGCTCTCTGCGCCGAAATGATGAAGCACACGTCACCGCCCGAGTTCTTGTGAGCCGGACTCCGCAGGTGGAGACGTTAGAGGAACGCGAAAGTCCAATCACTTATAAGGAAATACTAAGGCATTACAGATTAAGTAGAAGACTCTAAATCAAGGGCATAGAACACCGACTAAGGGAGAAGTAGTAATTAGACAATTACAAGTCAACATTTTTCGTCACCCAAGTAGACTGCACAAAATTGCAAGAGTAAGTGCCAATTTCGCGACGAATATCGCAATCTCTACCACGAGGTCTGGGCATGCCAAAAGAACGACCACATCCCCATAATAGAGAATAAAACGCGTGAGCAGTGGGAGGGGGGGAGCTGACCAGCTCGGACCCCGAAAACCAGCAACGGCTGGTCAGTAGGGCACTGCTCGCAGCCAAATCCAATGAGGTCCTAGACTGAGGAACTCCACCAATAAATAATTAGTTCTCAATTAAAGCTTCTCCACTCCTCCTCCTTCAGAGGGCAGCCGGGAACCTACCGGTTCGTCGGGGTTGGTTTCGGTGAGGTTGACGTAGATAGGCTCCTTGTACATGACCTTATTGGCCACGCTGATCTCCAGAATGACAGTCTTGGTCTCGCCCACGTATTCCGGCTTGTTCAGTGCGAAAAGGGCGAATGTGAAGCTGATCTTGTTGTCGTCGATTCGTGCCTTTTGGTAAATCGAACCTGCCAGAAGACGCGCAGGCAACAAGCGCACCAGTTCAGACATAGCCTTCACCAGTTAGCTCATTTTTTAATGTGCGTGTTTGCGCCAAAGATACTAGGAGAAACAAGGGACAGCCATGCACTGTGCGCACAGGGCGTGCCGAATGAGTCCTTACAGGTGCTTGTCGCCGTCTCCAACAAACAAATGCGGCATTCGTCCATTCCAGCATTTGTTAAGACCGCAGTTAAACGAGCATGTTATTAAGCGAGATCTCTCAACAGAGATGACTTTCTAGTTGTTCGATGATGCTGTCGGCAACTTCTTGCTGTGGGAACCACTATTTTAGTAAATGTTCTCAAAAGGAAATGTACTCGTTCCATGAAGTGAACTCTAATGATTACGCTCGCGCGAATTAAAACCCGTGCCAGAACTCAGGTATCGGTTGTTTAAAACAGAACGTGTAAGCTTAGTTTTAAAAACGACCTTAACTACTATGCCAGTGTTCTTATAGGCAATGGGACCTGAACGAAGGCAGCAAGTTAGCTTCAACAAGAGCAATTCCCTCCTTTAACGACGTCCAGCACTGAAAAGAAAACGTACTTCGCTGAACCCGCTTCTAACATCTGTACTTTTGGAACAAACATCATCGATGTATTATCTGCATGCACAGCAGAGAAGGCGAACAATCTGTCTGCCTACAAAGCCTGATATAACACGCATTGTCTGTACAGCCTTGAAGTTGAGAAACTCCGCAGGCACCAAAGAAAGAGAGCAGTCACCCGTGCTTGTGATGAGGCCCATGTCAATCTTTGCGGCGCTGTACGTTTCTTGGGTGGCTGACGGCGTGAGCACCGTCTTGTAGTGGTTGACATCGTTGGGCACGGCCCTGTAATTCTGGCTGAATTCTGAAAGGAAAATTTCGACGCCGTCAACAGAACGAAATAGAACACTACCTTAGGTGTCGGCATGCGCTTAGTTTGGGGCAAAGTGAGCCTTTCTGCCTGGTGGTCCATGTAAGCAAGTCCAACAGGAAAATGCGTACCTGCTGCGCACACCCCTTAAACTGCTTTGGGCTCGTGCAGTGCAGACCAGATCATCTTACTTCTTCTCTATCTTGGTATCTATGGCTGCGCTTCGGGCTACCATGTTTAAGAATTTTTTAGGTCTCAACGAATTATTGTCTTCACTGGCGTTCAGTTAAAAAAAAGTACACCTTAGCCTACCAGTGCTAGTAGATGGTTCTGAACCCCATGGCAGCTCTTTTTGTCAAAAACTAAGCAGTTCTGACCTTTCCTTGTTCGGTGCCACCTATAAGATTTCTCAGCACAAGCATTCGAGGCGACCAAGCCGCGAGCAGAGCGCCAGGGTAGCGTGACGTGACCCTCACCGGTGACCCCCAGGTTACCGACTGCGAGCAGGTCCTCGAGGTCGGTGGGCCCCGTGACGGAGATGGTGACCCGGTCCGAGCGCAACTTGAGGAACATGTCGACGGTGTAAATGCCAGCACTGTCCAGCGCGATCTCGCCCGGACCGTTCACGTCCACCTCGAGCTTCTTCTCGTCCTCGGTCTGTGACGCGCGTCACGTGGTACGAGACGCCATGAGCGCACGTTAGACAGGCCCTCTGAATGCTCTCGATTTGAAGAATCCCTACGTACAAACCCGCTTCCCATTTACTCGCAGTTTTCTCCGGTTGTGTAACAAATGTCCTCCCTCAGCAACCTGCATGCACTGTGGAGTGCATAGTGAAAAAAACCGGTAATGCAGTTGCGCTCTGCTTTACCTGCAACGAGTCGGTGGTGGTTGTAGTGCAAGCCACGATTTATAGCAGTAATGCGGCATGTATGAGAGCAATGCGAGGGATCAACTCTCTCTGTTGGCAGCTAGACGCGTGCGTGTACAACCCCCCCCCCCCCCCCCCCCCCCGAGCTTGCACTGGTTTGTGAACACCCACCTCGTACAGTGTCATATTGAGTTTTACAGCGCAAGTTTCTGAACTCAAACTCACTCTCGAACAGCCCGAGCAGATCACGAACTACCAATGCCTCAACAGAGAAGAGGGCACGTTTTAAGTGCGACGAGAAAGAAGACCACCTCAGCACCAGCAAACACGACATTATAGCAAGAATGTTATCATTCTCTTGAAAACCTTGGTGTGTTCTGATGACTTTCAGTGGCTTCATCTTGCCTCCATTTCTTCATTTACCGTCGTACCTACTGTACAGATTCGTTTCACGAAAGACAATGAACACTGGGTAGACTCTAGTGCCATGTGAGCGCAAAGTTGGACGGCAGGCTTTCTATGCTGTCTTTTCATCGTAATATGCTATGGGAGAAAAAAGTTCGAATTGAAAATTAAAAAAAAGGCGCCATGAAATACTTGTGCAAGCGGTGCTTACAAAATGCACGCATTCTTTCCATTATCATGGCGCTGGCGTAAGACTGGAAGGCAAGCGGGGGTTCAGTTCAAGCGGCTTTTAATGACTACAAGGTGTGCTGCACCCTGGTTACTGGGTGACAAGCAGATATATGTTTGGCGAAGTGCATGCAGTTATATTGCCGCGGAAATGGACAACATGGCGGGTGTGCTGGCAAACAACGAAAACTCACTGCCTTACTTCCGCAGTGTCCGCACTCACTATTGCAACATATGTGTTGGGTAAGCGACGAAGTCTGAGGAATTACAGACTTTGACAGAACCAAGTAGCGTAGCCCTAGATGCCAGGGTATGGACGTTAGACAAGCAGATAACCTGCCACTGAAACGGTTAAAAGTAAAAGCTTCTAAAGCAAACTTATACATGACAACGCGAACAAGAAATAAATACAGTCAAACCTCGTTATAACAAAAAGGCTTAAAAAGAAATAATGGATATAACGAAGAAATGACGACGTCCCTTGGAAGCTCGGTTAGCACGGGCTAAAACAAAGCTACGGATATAACGAAATAATTGCCACGTCCTTCAGTTTTGTTATAACGAGGCTGTACTCCAGGAAAAGAAAACCGTTAATCCCAGAGCACAAGTAGAAAAAACAAATATGCTAACTTTTCCTCTACATAGATGTAGTATGCATGACACTCGGAGCCAAAGCAGCTGCTTAGGGGTGCAGTTCCAGGCATGAAAGTGCCGCTCTTAGCGAAGCTCACCGCTTTTGCCGGGTTGACGGTGACCTCGGTCTGTCCGACCCAGACGTACGTCTCGAAGTCAAACTCGGCGCCGACGGTGACGTAGTGTGTCTTGGACGTCATGCGCGTGCGCACGGCGGTCACCGAGAAGCGCAGCAGGATGTTTCGGCTCGTGTCCGGGTTGATGATGTTGCCGAACTCGATCACCACACGGTCGTACTGGGTGGAAACGGTCGAGGTGAGGACAGCGATTCCAAGATGAGCGACACCTGCCGCTGAATTGTTGTGCTGCCTGCCACTCTAGCCCAGGGATATGACATTGTTATGAAGTCACTTCAGCCGAGGCGCATATTTACTGCTAGAAAACAACTACCGTGGGGAACATGCAAAGCAGGGCTGCTTTTGAGATGACGAAATCTTGCGGTTCTACATCGTTCAGCTATTTTAGAACACCACAGGTCCTACGGCCGTAATCATGACCCTACCAGAAGAACATTTGGAACAGAAACTAGATTTAGGTATGTGAGTAGTTTGCATACGTGTTATGGGCAGCCACACTATTTTTGTACGATGCAAGAAAAGAGGCAACAATGAAAATAATATTTTCGCATTGAGCGATTCAACAACCAATCAGTGACCTAGCCTAAGTTGGCCACAGGAAGCACTTAATTGTACGCTTTTTCTGCAGGACATACTGCATGCAGAACAGGTAATAGTAGGAGGCAATGAAGCCAACCTACAGGGGCACTAGCATACGTATATATGCTTTATTTATTTTGCGCAGAGATATTCTTTAGTGACTAGAAGGAACGCGAAAGTATCAATGACCTGGGCATGACGCCATTTTAATGTCACTCGGGCAGAAAAAGAAAAAAAAAGTTTCTGCCCATGAACCGGCTTCACCCGACTTTCCTCCATAATGCAAATGGTTTATAGCAAAACGAAACTTTGTCGCCAAGAGAACTTCCTCCTTTCGAGCTGACGTGACGTCGATGCAAAGGCAGATAGAAAAAGGGAGTGCGCTCTAAACAGAAAGGAGTAAAATTGCGAGGACACCTTGGCGATTAAAGTGTTGAGAGGCGAAAGCCGAGAACACTATGCAGTGACGACTTCCGGTGAATGTAACGTCACACCGTTCATGTGGCTATATCGATACCCAAATTATACATCTTTCCGGGATCTTCAGTGTTAATTACGCTTAATTACACATTTTCCCCTCTAACTTGACACAAATCCGGCGTTTTTTCCCGAACATTCTGTGACAATTTTCGCTAAGCCGTGACGACTTCCGGTGGATGTGACGTCACACCGTTCCCGTGGCTATATCGACGTCTGCGTTATTTCGACGCAATTTTGACATTTTTGACTATAATTAATTAAATAATTTCTCTACAGTCATCAAACGTGGATTCGAGGCTCATTTTTTCCTTTTCTATCTGAAGCAACCATTTGTTTTCTCCTATCTTTTTTAGTTCCCGAGTTAACACGAGTTAAACGCTGCCAAAGGTGTGACACCGCCTGCTAATGAACGACAGTATGAGCCATTAAAGGCTTTCGCCTTAAAAAGGGAGTAGACTGTACTCCAGCACATTCCCTTTCATGAAAGGGAGTGCGGTATAGGACAGTTTACTCCCTTATTACTCCCATATAGGCGTATTCGTGTTTAGAGTGCTTTGTGTGGACGGCGAGGGGAGACAAGACACGCACCACGTTCTTGATGGACTCGCTGAGTATCATCTTGGGCGTGGGCTCGCCCACGCTGAACGTCATCTCGGGCGGCAGGTCGGTCCGCACGTCGAAGATGGCCAGCGGCGGCACGTAGTTCTCGGCAATCACGTCCTTGGTGAAGATGTCCACAAGGAGGTCCAGCCTCTCCGTGGGCGGAATGGTGATCTGCAGCTCGTATTCGAGCACCCGTCCCAGCTCCATGGCGGCTGGATCGCCGCTCACAATGTTCAGCTTGAAGTCGGTGCGGTAGTTCTCCGAGTCTGTCGCCGACGGCGGTGCCTGCGTTTGGCACCAGCCGGGGCCGATATAGGCAACGCATTTCACCGAAGTAACCAAAGAGAGCGAGGGAAAGATAACAGCAAAGTCCGTCAGGTGGACCACAGCCCAGTGCTTCTTTATTTTATTGAAACGCACCCTGCGGTCCCAATTCCTAAAAGAGAAGATAGCATCTGGAATTCCGGAGGTTCAGAACTTCGACTTTTTAGACGCTTAAATAAGCGGGGTCTGGTAAAGTGCGCGGGAATGTAGGTCTGTACAGCATAGGTAAAAATTCTTCGGCTTATTGAAATTGAACTTTATTCCGTCGAGGCGGAAAGGGACTCGAACAAAAGTGAAAACATATCACTTGACGTGGTTCGAGCCCCCATTTACAAGGCATACAGCAGTTGCACATTTATATGTATAGCAGCATAGTCACGAGAACATACACACATAGAAAGTGAGTCAAGACCTTCTTGTCTGAAAAGAAAAAATCCCATTTTACACAACAATAAGATATCCCCATCACATCAAGACCAGCATAATACACCTGAGAAAAGAAAAACATCATTATACAATTATAGCGAGCATAATCATCACTCTTGTTGTGTAAAAAAATGTTCAGAGTTTGGGTGCTAACACTTTCGATATTTATATCGTGTTTATGGAGATAATTTAACAAGGTTGGAAGTGAATATTCGAGCATTTGACGGCTGATGGTTGTGCGTATGAATGGAATTTTCCAAATTTCAGGTGACCGCGATGTAGATCTACTTCCTCTTAAACTTAGATTTGATATGGTTTGAATGAGGACCTCATTGTTTTGGACATCCTGTTTATATCTTTTGGCTAAAATATAAGAGTAGAGCCGATGCACAGAAAGTACTTTGAATTGCATAAACAGGCTTCTAGTGTGTGCTTAAGGATCTACCCCTGCGATAAGGCGAACTGCTTTTTTTGTAGCATGTGAATCTGTTGTAAATTTGTAAATGTTGTGCTTCCCCATACCAGAAAACAATAGTTTACATGTGACTGAAACAATGCATTGAACAAAAGTAACTTAACTGGGGTCGGTAGAAAATATTTGAATTTCGCTAGTAAGCCGACACTTTTGGCAATTCGGGAAACAATATTGTTAACGTGAGTGTCCCATAACATGTGTTTATGAAAATGTACACCAAGTATTTTTATTGTATCCACGACTTCTATAGTTGTGTCACCGAAGGTTAAATTAATACGTTGCACTGATGACTACCTTGGAGTGAAGATAACGACTTTTGTTTTCTTGCTGTTAATCTGCAGTGAATTTGCGACACTCCAAGAATGTAAATAATTCAGAGAGTTCCTAATATTATTTTCCAGGGAGTCCTAACTATTGCCTCGAAACAACAGAGTAGCGTCATCAGCATAGATTACAAATTTTGCAGCTGTAGGGATGCTTGTGATATCATTGATGTAGAAATTAAATAACAAGGGCCCCAGGATGCTCCCTTGAGGTACGCCTGCATTAATTGTTTTGTAGGTGGACATGTAGCTTCCGATTGTTACACATTGCTTCCGTTTTTGCATGTATGACGTTATTAATTGTAGTGCAGTTCCTCGTATGCCATTATGGGGTCACCCGCGAGCAGCCGGCCGTGAAGGCGCGCTTCCGTGCCAGCTATGCGCGGGCGTTCTCGTGTCCCCAACCCGTGGCGCAAAGTCACAGCCACGGCGGGTTCGGACGAAGTAGGCAACGAACAGAGTACGCTAGGAAACCGTTTATTTACCTAGCGCAAGGCAAAGCACACTGCGGAAGAATGTTCTATCCGATAATAGAAGGTTCAGCAGCTTACCAGGTCGTCGTCGACCGGCGTTGAATAATCCGGGAGGGCACGGGCAGGAGACGGGGTCGGCGGGGCAATCGGGCAGTCACCACCGCGAGAGGAGAGACTAGACAGCCTTTGTTCCCGCGTGAGCTCTCCTTTTAACCCCTACGACATTACCTCCCTCTTGAGCAACTGGTTGCAACCAAGAGGGGTCGTTCACCCCGTTCCTAAGACGCCAGAGCGTAGCGTGACGTCACGTCCAAGCTGGGGGGTGAGGAGAGTGGCCGCGTGGCCCCCCTCTCCCCACGCCCGGCGGCGGCGCTTCGTCGCGTGACTCAGCGCGGGGCGGCGAGGGATATTTGTATATCCCACATCCTCCCCTCCTTAAGAAGCCTCCCGGACAGAGAAGCAGGCGCCACGTTACTTAATCTTCTCCGTCATCCAGGGATCGAAGTTCTTCGGCTCCCGCTGGTACACTTGTTGATGTCCGCGCCACGCCCGCACCGATCAGCTGGTCCGAAGGCTTGACCACCCGCGAGATGATGACGTTGAAAGGCAACTTGCTGCCGGTTGCAAGTCTTCCGAGCGCGCGCGGCTGCGCCGCTCCGGTGAAGGTGGTTGACCGCCTCCGTGGCACCGGCTTCGACTGCTTGGAGGCCAGGTCCGTGGCTGCGCCGCTCTGAGAGACTGGGTCAGGTGGCTTCAGAGGCGAGGGCCGCGGCGCTTTCATGGTAGAGGCCGCGGTTGGGTTGACCTGGCATACCCGGTTAGCTGGCGAGCGCCCAGGGTTGAGGTCGCAATGGGGCCACGGCAGCTCTGTCTTCTTTTTGGCAGCTTGCTCTTGGTTTGGCGGGTGCAGCGGCGTACAGTCGGCAGGCGGCCAGCTCCGACGCGATGTGGCAGGTGGCAGGGGCGCCTGGCTGCAGCAGGGAGGCGGCTTCAGGTCGCGGGCTGGGCGTAGCGGCGGGCCATGGGCGCGGCGCGTTGCCGAAGCTGGATGGTGGCTTCTAGTTGGTAGACGTGAACGATGTCGTTCTGGTGCGCCCTGCTTCTTTTCCATCTGCGCTGAAAAGGTCAGCACAGAAGTAACCAACTCCCGCAGCGCGTGCTACGTAGCTGTTCGGCCCTCACGAGAGTCATGAGTGCTAACGCAAGTAAGTCTCACGTAACATTGATCGGCATGAGCGGCCCGTACGTTCATGCATCTAACGAGACTGCGTGTCGGCCTGCGCCCTCGCTCTAGTCCGCGCAGGCAGATTTTATTTCTGCCTACGGCGCAAGTTATAGCGGGACGCGGAAGTCGCCGGCTGATCGCAGCGCTCGTTTTCCGACTGCGGCGCGGGTCGGGCTGTGTCCTGGACCCACTCGTCTCGCTGCACGTAACGTTTCAGGTCGCATACGTGCACCGGTCCGCCTGTCGGTTTCGACCGCAAGTCCTCGAGCCTGTAAACGAGCGAGGAAAGCTTTTCTCGCACGCGAAACGGCCCGATCCATTTCGGCGCCAACGAGGCCGCGAACTGTCTGCTAGCATCGCTCAGAACGTGTTGGCGCCGAAGCACCAGATCGCCCACTTCGTAGTGAACATCCCGGTGCGAGCGGTCGTACTGTGCTTTCTGCTGCGCTCTAGCGGTGCTCAGGTTGCGGCGAGCCTTGCGTAAGGCCTCCGTCATCTTAGCGCGCAGCTGCGTCGCGTATTCAGCTCGTGCTGACGAAGCGACTGGCGTCTTCCTGCTGTCCGTTAGAACCCGGTCCATCGGATTTAGCAGCTCTCTACCCAGATTGAGAGACGACGGTGCATACCCAGTCGAGCGGTTAACGGTCGAACGCAAAGCGAACGCGATCTCTGGCAGATAGGAGTCCCAATCTTTGTGCCTCTCAGAGTACGCGACAAGCATGTGCTTAATGTTGCGGTTGACTCGTTCCGTGGGGTTCGACTGAGCATGATAGGTGGTCGTTTTCTTGTGCTTAATGCCGAGTGCAGCGCACGAATCTACGAACACCTTCGCAGTGAAGTAGGACGCGTTGTCCGTTATCAGCTGCTCTGGGAAACCGAACCTGGTGAATACGTCCATCAGCTTCTCCATGATCACTCGTGCCGTCAGCTTTCTCAGGGGGAAAAGTTCAACCCACTTGCTGAAGTGATCCGTGACCACCAGCAGGAACTTGTTCCTACTCGGTGTCGTGGGATACGGTCCCATGATGTCACACGCCGCGATTTGCCAGGGAGTCTGGCTGTTAATCGGCTGCATGAGGCCGGGCGGTCGTCCACCCCGGGGCTTCACACTTTGGCACACATGACATGAGCGGGCGTAGCGTGTTACGTCCCTTTTCATGCCAAGCCAGGTAGCAAAGCGACACAACTTAATGTAAGTCTTGGGGCCGCTTGCATGCCCAGCGATGCACGAGTCGTGAAAGTAGCGTAACAGTGCCGCTCTCAACACCCGCGGTATCACCACCTTGAACGCCTCACTTGTGTCGTTCTCGGATGGGATATACCTCAGCAGGACGCCGTCGGAATCCAGCAGATAAGAATCCAGCGCGCTCACAGCATTACCAGCTGTTTCCAAGCGCTCCGCACCGACAGCAAAACCAGCTGTCCCCGTGTGCGCGGCGGCCCGGCCGCCCGGCTCCCTGAGCCCGTCGAACACTTTTCGACAAAATGAATCCATCTGCTGAGCTTCGAGCAACTCCTTTCTGCTGAACGCGATCCCCACGGAACTCACGTAGTCCACGTGGTTCACGCTCTCGCCTGGGGTCAACGGTCGGTCCGTGTCCCTTACATCGGCTACGGCTGGCGACAGTCCCGCACTCTCTCCCTCTGTCGGGTGGTCGGTCGCGTGACCTTCCTCGCCCTGGACAGGCGCTCGCGAGAGTGCGTCAGCCACGGCGTTGTTCTTCCCTCTGCGGTAGCGCACGGTAAAGTCGTAGCGCTGCAGCAACAGGGCCCAACGCGCCAGGCGGCCGCTCGGCTCGCTGAGGCGTCTCAGCCAGGTGAGCGCCATGTGATCCGTCTCGATCACAAATGCCACCCCGTCGACGTAGTAGTCGAACTTCCGCAGAGCAAAAACTATCGCGAGACATTCCTTCTCTGTCACCGAATAGTTCTTCTCTGCCGGCGTCAGTGAACGGCTCGCGAACGCTACCGGTCGGAGGACGCCTTCATGCTCCTGAAGCAACACTGCTCCTAAGCCCAGGTCGCTTGCGTCGGTTTGAATCACAAACTCCCTGTTTAGGTCGGGTAGCTGCAACTCAGCCGTGTCCGCGAGCACCTTAACGAGGTTGCGCAGTGCAGCCTCTTGCTCGGGACCCCAACTCCAGCGCTCTCCCTTCTTCAAAAGCTTTGTCAAAGGTGCCTGCAGCGCTGCGCAATCTGGGATGAACTGGCGATAAAAGTTCGCCATTCCCAGGAAGCGTCTGAGACCAGCTAGATCTGACGGCGACGGAAACTTAAGCAAAGCCTCGAGTTTATCCTCGCACGGCAGAATGCGGCCTTTGTCGATCGTGAACCCCAACAGTGTTATTCGGGTCGCGGCGATCTGCGCCTTCTTCGGGTTCAAAGTGATTCCCGCGGACCTCAGCCTCTCTAGGATGTCCCTCAAGTGGCGCAGGTGTTCCTCGAACGTTTTCGAGTACACCACGATGTCGTCTAGGTATGCGAGCGCGTGGTGCCACTTCGCATCTCCCAGAACACGGTCCATTAGGCGCTGATAAGTAGCGGGTGCTCCTACCAAGCCAAAAGACATTCTCTTGAATTGGAAAAGACCTCTGTGACAAGTGAAAGCAGTCTTCTCCTTATCACGCTCATCCATTTCAACCTGAAAGTATCCGCGGCTAGCATCGAGCGTAGTAAAGTACTTCGCCCCACCTAGGTTGGACACTAGGGAAGAAATGGTTGGTAGAGGGTACGCATCCTTTCTCGTAACCTCATTCAGTCTGCGGTAGTCCACGCAAAGCCGATATGTATCGTCTTTCTTTGGAACTAAGACTACCGGGAAGCCCCAAGGGCTGTTAGACCTCTCAACAACGCCAGTATCGATAAGTTCGTCTAAGGCGCCGTCCAGTGCTTTTCTCTTAGCCAAGCTGATTGGTCTAGGATTGCACTTCCAAGGCAGTGCATCACCCGTGTCTATTCTGTGCCTTACTAGTGTAGTCAGGCCAGGCCGGTCCGTGAATGTCGCGTTGAATTCGTAGAGGAGAGATGACAAACGTGCCTTCTCCCTTTCCGATACGCTGTTCACCTCCGACAACAAAGGGTGCATTGCCCTCACTGGCACGGTAGAACAGCTTTCTACCGCGACAACATTCTCTGTGGGCCCTCTCTCAGCGGCGACTGTCCGCTCGCATGCTTGTTTCCGGGCCGGCGGGGGTGATTTTCCACGGTCACTCCCCGCTAGCTCCGCGTTCGGAGCCGTAATTGACTGCGAGGCCGCGGGCGCTTTTGCAAAAAGCTTCAAGGCGCCGGTGGTGCGCTCTCGATAGCCTCCGCTGGCTATGTCTATCACAATGCCTGTCTTGGCTAGGAAGTCTCGCCCAAGAATTACAGGAACGGATAAACAGGGAAGATGAACGAGGCGTTGTCGCCGCACGCGTCTTTCCCAGCGAACCACTATCCTAGCTGCACCGCTGGATTGCGCTGTGCCGCTCGCGAGGCGAAAAGTGGTATCGCACTCTCTCAACCGGATTTTGTTCTGGCGGAGATGGTTTAGCACTTCGTCACCGAACAAAGAAGCGCTTGCCCCTGTGTCGAGTAACGCGGTGAATTTCTTTCGAGCTATCGTTAGCTCGATGAACGGCGCTGGCAAGTCAACAGAACTTCCTACGCGACATGCCAAAGGCGCTAATAAACCGGGGTTCTCTGTGTAAGCCGCGCGGGATCGAAGGTCGATCACCGGCGGCTGTAGCCGTTTCCCGACTGTGTTTGGTCACGGGCGGGGAGGCGGCCACAGTCGCGGGCGAAGTGCCCCGGTTGGTCACACCTGTAGCAGCGATTGCTCGGGCTCCGACGGGCTAGGCGCTGGTCGCCACGTTCCGGTCGGTCGTTTCGATCTCGATCTCGCGGTGCGGACCGTGGGGGCCGCTCGTGCGGCCGCGTGTCGGCCTCGCGATCTCGGCTACAGGTGTTCCGCTCTGCGGCAGCGTGTGCTGTTCGCAGCGCGTAGCTGAAGGGGTCCAAAGCGCGGTCGGACAATTCCCAACCCCTCGGGACACTCTCGTCAGCAAACTGTGCTGTCGCTTCAGCTCTAGACGGACTACGCGCTGAGCTGCCATTCCACGCGCAGCGAGGCTCAAGTGACTGCGATGCAGGTGGCGGCGGCCGATACGCTCGCGCAGAGAGGATGTCTCCCTGAATGCGCTTCGCCTCAGCTGCTAGCTCGTCCAGGTCTCTAAACCTGCCTCCTCTCAGGTAGGCCGCGAAAGTCGGGTGCGCTTGTCGTGTGACACGCTCAACTTTCTCCATGTTTGTGGCGCGAGGGTCAGCGAGGCGATACAGTTCGTCCATCGCTCGGACGTACTCTAACAAAGACTCGTCGGGGTGCTGGGTGCGGAGTTCCAGCTCCCTCCTCAAACGCCACTCGTAGTTAGCGGGAAGGAATTCGTCGCGGAAGCTTGCGCTAAACTCCTCCATTGTACTCGCTCGGTTACCGGTTAGTCGGTACCAGCGGGCCGCTTGCTCCGTCAAAGAAACAGGCACAACACGCGCGAGCAGTTCGGCGTCTGCGATTCCTGTCGCTTGCTGATAATGCAGCAGACGGTCGAGGTACTCATTAGCCCCTGTTCTGTCGTGGTACCCCGTGTAGGTAGGTACGTCTATCCTAAGACGGGGTGCCTGGGCCGGGGCTTGCAAATTGTTTTGCAACATACCCGCTAAGCTCTGCACAACTTGCATCGCGTTCTGCAAGAGCACCTCGGATGACTGCGGACTAACGCCCCCGGAGTTGGGCGCAGCCGCTGATGGCGTCGAACAATGAGGCGTAGGTGCCCTATTGTTCGCACCATGGAGCGGCGAGGTGACCGATGTGGTGCCCTCCGTACCAGGCCTAAGTCCTGCCGACGCGCCCGGGAATGCAACTCGGCTATTCCGCGTGGAACACTCAAGATTTACGCCTTCCAAAGGCAAGTCAAGTAGGGAGCCCTGGCTCTGTGCCGCTAGCTCTGACAGCATGAACAAAGACTGGAAGTCAGGCCTATCAGCTGCCATCCTTTGTTAGCGCGTCGACAGTCGTTCGCTCCAACAAAGTACACTGCTCAATGCCTAGTTCGCCCCACGTTCGGGTGCCAAGATATGGGGTTTAAAATAGGGGGATAAATGCGGATTCCCCGTTTAAGCGCGGCTGACACAGTTCAAAACCGCGCTGACCCCACCCCGTGGTCGCGTACGCTACCGAGCGCACGCCGACCACGGCGGGCCTTGCTCTGCGGGAACAAAGGAACGACACACTGGCTGACACAAACAAGGCATTTATTGCTATAACAACAATAACGCCAGCTAGCAACAAAATACACTGAGGAATCTAGGATGTCCGACTCACCAGCACGGCTACGAGCGAACGTCCGCCCACGGTAGGGCAAAGGGATAAACTCCGAGGCCCGACGGAACGAGCTGAGGGGAAGAAGTTTCCACACGAGGACGCCCGCGGCCAAGAGCGGAGCTTTGCGCGTGAACGTCCAACACGCTTCCCGATGCGGAGCAGAAGAGACCTCGTCGCTCCCCGCGAGCGCGCAGCAAAACGCCATCCGTGGCGCTGGTGTCGCTGCGACGCGAGCGCCCTCCCTTGTTAGTTACAGTAACCGAACCGAGAGGAGTGCTTTTCGGGGGGGCAGCTAACAACAGTGGGGTGCGTTGAGGGAAAGCGAACGCAGGGGACGAAGGCGTCCCCACATCCCCCCAACCTTAAATAGACCCACGCGCCTGCAAGTTACATGCTATGGAGGAGTCTCCTGGTCTTCATGCACTTGAGGCAGGTCGTGCAGCGGAGGTCACGCCGACAGGGTGCACGCAGTCTTCCGCGGTATTCCGAAGGCGGCGTGAAGGTCTCCGCTGGGACGACTCGCATGGCCCGCGGGCTATGTGCCCGCAGGCCCGCGAAGAGGAGGGCCGGTTGACCACTGCAGGCCAAGATTCCGCAGTAGTCGCCAGGGCAGCAGCAGCCGGAGGTGGCTGCTGTCTGGTCTCGCCACGGCTGCCCCGGATGGATGCGGCGAACAGGATACAGGCCGCTCCGTCGCAGCAGGCGGCGGCGAGACGATGTGCACAGGACAGCAAGCCGCAGTGGCTCCAGATCTGTAAAATTTCCGAAACACACTCCGCATGCCTTTAACGTAGGTCACGGGAGGGGAAACGGCGTACACAAGGGCCTCGTGGCTCAAATGCTCAACTCGCTAGCAAAACGTGTCGGGCGGCTGTTCAATGCAAAGTTCGAGTGAACAAAGCCCTTTCTTGAGTTGAACGAGAATGCTCGGTTCATGCGAGGTTAAAAAAAAACAGGCGGCCAGCAAAGTGCGCCCCCTCTCAATACCACGGTCCGGTGGTCGTGTCACTTTTGACAAGGTGCAGGCAGCTATGAATAGCCTTAGGCCTCACTACCACTGTGAAGGTCGACGACCCCCAACAAAAGAAAGACCCGAAACGGGTTTCGTGCGCGCAGCCGCGAGGAGACATCAGCGTTGTGGGGTGGTCCTCCCCGCTCACTGCACAAAGCAGCTTGAGCGATCGGCGCCCACCGTATCGGACGGTGTCGGAACGCCCGGTGCCGAGCTGCAATACCAGCGAGCTCGTTAAGGCACCCGTGGCCCCAGGCCACCCGGCTCCCAGAGCCGCGACTCCCAGAGTCGAAAAAGAGACAGCGAGAAAATATATACAGAAAACTCGGACCACCCACGCGGCTTCCGTACTCACTCGCTTCGGGCTCGGCAACTCCGCGGGCGCTAGGCCTCGCGCTCCCTCGATGCGGACCAAGTGGTTCTTGAAGAAACTCCAGGAAGAAAACTTCACAAAAAAAACATGCTGAGCATGTCGAAAAGTTCAAACATGCTGCAGCGCAATACACCTCGCACTCAAGAAAGCATGCCGCAGGTCCTAGCGATCAAAATTCACTCTAGGCCTAGCACTTGTCAAGTCCGGACAAAGAGCGTTCCTCGAACCGAACAGACTGTCGTCCAATGTTCCAAGAGCAGGCCCCACGTTGGGCGCCAAGATATGGGGTCACCCGCGAGCAGCCGGCCGTGAAGGCGCGCTTCCGTGCCAGCTATGCGCGGGCGTTCTCGTGTCCCCAACCCGTGGCGCAAAGTCACAGCCACGGCGGGTTCGGACGAAGTAGGCAACGAACAGAGTACGCTAGGAAACCGTTTATTTACCTAGCGCAAGGCAAAGCACACTGCGGAAGAATGTTCTATCCGATAATAGAAGGTTCAGCAGCTTACCAGGTCGTCGTCGACCGGCGTTGAATAATCCGGGAGGGCACGGGCAGGAGACGGGGTCGGCGGGGCAATCGGGCAGTCACCACCGCGAGAGGAGAGACTAGACAGCCTTTGTTCCCGCGTGAGCTCTCCTTTTAACCCCTACGACATTACCTCCCTCTTGAGCAACTGGTTGCAACCAAGAGGGGTCGTTCACCCCGTTCCTAAGACGCCAGAGCGTAGCGTGACGTCACGTCCAAGCTGGGGGGTGAGGAGAGTGGCCGCGTGGCCCCCCTCTCCCCACGCCCGGCGGCGGCGCTTCGTCGCGTGACTCAGCGCGGGGCGGCGAGGGATATTTGTATATCCCACACCATACAATTCTAATTTTTTTAGTAGCGTTGAGCGGTGTAGGCAGTCGAATGCCTTCGAAAAATCAATATACAGGCCAGCAGCTATTTCTCTTTCTTCAAATGCTTTCAGGATTATTTATTTTTGCGCTAAAAGAGTAGTCTCGGTAGAACGGCCTTAACGAAAACCAAACTGAGAGGTACTGATAAGATTAAACCTATTGGCGAACTTTGTTATTCGGAGATGTATTATCTTTTCTAAGCCTTTTGAAAAAACCGGCAAAATAGAAATCGGCCGCTAGTTAGATAAAGATAAAGATAGGGCCCCATCGTTTGCTTTTTAGCTGTGCAGTGGGGCATTTAAGGCACTCCTGAAGCTCTCAATCTCTGTGGGCTGAGGAGACCCATCGTACGCGCCATTAAAGACCTGTTCGTCTTTAGAGGTACCGTAAGTGCCGAATTACACTGCGGAAAAGCAAACCTTGAGACCCTAACACTCTTCACCAAGGATTCATGTAACTTGTCAGTACGCCTCCCATTCGCTTCAAAGCTGGAAACTGAAGGACTGACTGATCTGCAGAGACCAATATGTAGCGGACCTACGCGACAGATGGATGTATGTGCGCACTGTCCTGTCGAGAACATTCATTACTAGAAATTAACATGGTGAAATATAGCCACAATTAATGCCTCTCTAGCATTTGTAATAAGGGAGTGATTGCACATTAGCATTCCGCAAAGCGCAACCATACGTCTACAAAGGAAAGCTGTACGGCTTCCATTGTTTCTAACGAAACTGTGTGGCTTTACATTATAGCCACATGGCTGCGCTTTGGTCGATCCTAATGAGCAATCACTCCCTTATTACGAACTTATACGTCTGGTCTCCCCTATGTTTTCGCTCTTTGTTAAACTTTGCTCGGCCACAGCAACCGGCTGGGTTTAGTCTCTTCTCACAGAAAGTGGCGAAATTCGCGGAAATGGGTTACTTACCTTTCGATTAGTGCAAAGTGAAATATACTGTTTTGATAGTGTTCTCACCTGCCGCTTTGTGCGGTTGTGACGATGACTGCTCTTGTCGATATCATCGGTGAGCAGGTGGCTGTGATCGTCGTGGTCTTCGGCTGTGTCTAGATAGAAGGTCACCTGCGCGGAAAATATTAAAAGGCCCGAAACATAAAGGCACGCGTTGGACATGAACTAAAGCCGTGGCGAGGCGGAGGCCCACGCTAACGTGATGAAGAATTGAGTTTGTTGACTTATGAACATCTTAGGCCATAATGATCCAAATACAGGGTTTAAACATTTTAAAAGGCTTTGATCTTTTAACTGTTGGGAAAAATGGGAAAGGCGACGTGTCCCGCCCTGCGAACCTGCATGGTCGAGTCCGGGTCGGTGTCATTCTCGAGGCTGCCAGGCGACCAGGCGCCCAGGGTAACTGGGAAGGGCATTCCCTCCACCAAGTGGTGCGGGTCGTCCAGCGTCACGTGTCCCGTAGCGTTGTCCACCGAGAAGAGCTGGTACCGGTTTCCGGCCACGATGCCGTAGCTGGTGACGGCGCATGCGCACGGCTCTCGGCCCTCACACGTGTCCTCCAGGTCGCGGTCCCGTGCCGCGGCACGGAACACGGGCCGAGACACGTCCGGTTCCGAAATGGCCACCACCTCGGACCGGGTTGGGAAGGACGGCGGGTACAGGTCCACTGGCGGGAGGGTTATTATATAACGAGTTATATCGTAAGAGCTATACGCGCAGTCACTCATCATAATTAACTACTTTCTTTGTTACATATCGCACGCACGGGCATAGATAAATGAAGAGAAAAGAAAGACAGGGATAGCTATATGAACGATAATAGAGGGAGGTTGTCCAGAAGCAGGTTGCTTATAGCATGCTTTCAGCTGGGAGTTGGAGGATGGGGAAGGGAAAGAGTTACTGCATCACAATGAAGGTAGGAGATGTGTGCAAGTCTTTAACGCATTGCTGACTGAATTAGCATCTCTCTTAATAGCTGGTGGTCGAGACTCGCGATTTTTAAAAACCGTGCAAAGAACGGTGACTAGCAAAGAACGATCACAGTGACTAGGCAAAAAGAGCTGCACTCCGGTAGGAGACGTAATGTAACGTACGTAGTAAAGGAAGAGAAGGCTCTTCATGGAACAGTAGAAATCTTTGCGGACGTGTGCAGAACTGTTTACACGCTACTCGCCCAAAGGAAGGAGGGATTAAGGCCCTAGTCAGGAGAGCGAAAAATTTGTACAAAAAAGAACAAAACAAAACCGAGATCGTTCTGAATTTTCTCAGAAGTTAAACATCATGAAGATACAAAAACAAAAAATTTCGAAAGACGTCGAAGCTTGAAAGAAGCATGCACGAATCCGAAAGTGATTTCGAACGTCATGAGCACTTCATCAGGCATCACCATTTTATCCTAGCATGTGGCCGCCTTGACGATATGTGCATGTAAAACATATGGGGTTCGGTATTTTATACCGTCAGTTTAACTTAAACTTAAAAGCTTGCTGTTCAGAAATGCTCGTTGAACTGTATACATCTGTTTCTGGGTCCCAACATTGCATAACAGTGTAAATATAAGCAACACACAAATGCGTCAACGTTTTTAAGTGTTTTTTTCTGGTATTAGCAAAAGGAAGAGGTCTCAGTTTTGAAATTCGATATACCATGCAATGGCAGTAGGAATGTTAGGCGCCCGACGCACACTTTTCAGCTCATGAGTAAATAGGAATAGGCAGTCGGCGTCCATAGCGGCTCGTGCACAAACAAAATTTTAGCAAATGTCTTACCAAACTCGTCACAAGAGTCACCTTCCCAGCAGGGCTTGCAAATGCAGCGGCCGAGCCCGTCGCAAGCTCCGTTGACGCATGGCATTGTACTGGGGGATAGAAATGCGACAATTGTATACTCAGTGTAGTCAAGGCGTAATTACTTTGTTGTAATTACAGTGGCTCGGGTTCGCTACATTGACAATACCAACGGACATCGAAAAACATGCATACTGACGTGACTAAGCAAGACCAAATCTGAATTTCCCGCATGGGCTTTCAGCCTTCTCGTCTCGTAAACTGGTCGTAAGAATGATAAACCTCACCCTTCTGCACTGCAGCTGCGATTGGCTTACTATGAGTAAATATAGATTAGAAACAGCAGTCTACCATTAATGTGCCTTCCGCATTAAAGGTAACGCCTGGGAATTTGTTGCCGCAAGTCTGTACACTTATTTACCGTGTGCGACGAAGCACAGTCAACTACGTAGAGGATGTCTTTTGTGGAGCAGCCGAAGGCATATAAGTACTGCAGAGGATGGCTGGGATTTTTGTTTTGAAGAAAATTAATCGTGCTGAAAACCTTAAGCACGGCTGACGTGCGCTGCAGCAAGCGACTTTACCACCACCTAGATTGTCAGAGGGTATTAGCAACATCTAATTAATTAACCACTTGTCTTGAACCTAGCCACGCTGGTTCTTTGCAGGACCGGAGTGCTTGCCGGCAGGCTGTAGAGAGAAAAAGAGAGAGAGAGAGAGGAAGAATGCATACGGAGCTGCTTAAACTGGAAGTTCCACTCGGCAGCGCCTCTCTTTAGGCGCCGTTAAAATGTGATAATGTGAATCTCGCGTGCGCCCCCTAACACGCCATGGCGTAGTTCGCGTGCTTCGCCGGAACAAGCCCTGACGATGCGGACAAAACTGTTACACAGGGGGCGCGCGTGCTGTCGGTGCGGCCACGCAGTGCGATTTCGTAAAGGTGCTGATGTAATGTGATGTAAGTGTGTCGATGCACATGGAATCAGTGGTTTGCACAGCAGCGTTGCTTACACTTTGCAGTCGCCCTCCAGGCATCCCTCCACGATTCTGGTGCAGCTGCTCCCGTCTGCTGCCCCTGCGACAGGGAAACGAAACCCCGTTAGTGCGAACTGAATCACTTGATTTTCTGTTTAAGATTCGGCAGAAAAATTCACGCAGTTCAGCCGGACCTACATGAGGATCCGGAAGCAAAAGAAGCCTTATAACAGGTCTAGTGAGACTATGTGTAAGCATTTTTATGACAAAAAATTCAGGGGGCACTTTGGCTCTCTAAAGTGCTGCAAGACGAAAGCCTTTCCTGGCGCACTATTTGGCATTGACTGCGAGACTGTTTGTGCTGTACTAATGCTTTATTTGACTACACATTTTGACTGCACATTACAACTGCACACTTTGACTGCTTCTTTAGCACGACTCTCTCTCTGCTTCGATGAGTTCGGTTGTATCCATGGCGTTGTTCGCAGTAATGAGGTATGTAATGTGGTCAGCGCCGTGTTTGTCTACTCCTCTTCTGGTCCTGTCGTTTAGCGCTGTTTATATGTACTTTCGCCATGTGGTCACCCGCGGACGCCTTACGCCCCCTGTCGGAGCGGACAACTATTTTTTGTTAGTTGTCGTCTGCGCTAAAAGGGGGCTTCAGGCATCCGTGGGTGACCTCACTACTTTGAATCCGCGCACTCTGACGTCATAACCATGCCGACCAACCGAAAAGCATGACACCTCTGCTGACAACCTTCTGTCGACAACGATGAGGCATTAAAGGCTTTCGCCTTAATATGTACACTAACATTCTCCCCTACGAAGTTTTCATTAACCCGGATGCCAACGAGTTCAGATCGCTACTCTGCGTTGTTTTTAATTTCAACCTGAATGTATTGCAGGTAGATCTGTGAATGGTAGGTTTACAAGTGATTTTCGGCTACTGAAGTAGGGCACAGAAGCTCCCGTAAAGCAGCTTGTGTAGTTTAGCGATTAAGACTACTGGAACGGAGCGATTCTGCTGGCGTCAGAAGAATCAGTTAACGTCTGCTGATGTTAGCTTAGTAGGAAGAGCGGAAAATGAAGCTCAACGCTGCGTGCGTAGAGGACCATCTGCAGGTTCTAGCCTTCATGCGGAAGGAGAAAGAGAAGCAAAATGAAACTCATAAAGGAAAGCAAGGTTGGGAATACATGAAACCCAGCCATCATTGTTAAGGAAGCAAGGAGTGCTCAGCATAGCAGGATGACGCCTCAGTGCAGGGGAGGGGGGGGGGGGGGGGGAGGAGTTGACTCTCTACTGTGCTTCAGTTGAATCTTGGACTAGGTTGCTAGCCGTTACACTTTCAGTATCGTAGAGAGGCCGCTCTTCTTTGCAGCAATGTTCCAATGTGTGGAAGATGACCCGTACGGTCGCCTGGACATAAAACTTGAAGGTGACACTGAGAACAACTCCCTCTAAGTTTTGTTATTGCAGTCGGATACAACTCAGCAATGAAGGATCTTTTCCCCGTCAAAGGACCTCCTTCCAGCCCATAACGTCGGCCGAGTCTCATGGCCCTGCTAGCGTGACAATTCAGGGAGCTGCGCGACAATGCAGAGAGAGGTCTATCCTCGGCCATGGAGGGAAGGGACTATCCTATTTTCATCTGCCACTCCCTGCATTGTCATCTGGGCAGGGCATAGAGTTTCTTACTACTACCTAGAGGGAAAGCTGGCGGCGCTGCACTTCAGCCACCATGGACGCCCAAAGCATCATGGGGCGGTGAGCTACTTGTTGCGGCACAGTCGTAGTTTTTCGGGAACACGGAGTGGCACTACTAAGATTTTTCATTCCGAAAACGCTGTTCGTGTGTGCGCAGACGACTTTCGCGCGAATGCAGAGTGTACAAACCAAGTAGTGAAAACGCGACGACATACGACGCCAATAAAAGGTTTCACTTTTCCGAAATGCCATTAAAAACCTCTTATAGTATCTAAGCAACAACATCTTTTTTGAAAACATATTTACTTTTAAAAGTGCGCCTGTTACGAAATATTACGTAATATTACGTAATATTAGTACGAAATATTAGTTTTTATAGTGTTCATTACTTGGCCAATAGGAGAGCGAGTCGTCTCTTATTTTGGGCAAACTTTGCACTTAAATGCTTTTCTGCTCGTTTGTTGCAATCATTAGACAAGATATTGAATGTTAGGACGTTTGTAGTTATCAAACAGCTTTATTTTTCTATTATTTTTTGTCCAAAAGTAGCAGTTGCGCAACAAGTAGCTCACCGCCCCATGATGCTTTGAGCGCCCATGGTGGCTGAAGTGGTCTCGAGGGGTCGCCATGCAAACTCCCATAGACGGGTCGCCAGCTTTCCCTCTAGGTAATAGTAAGAAACTCTATGGGGCAGGGTAATGACAATAGGACGCCATTGGCTGGGAGGGTGTCCTTTGACGGGGAAAAGCCGCTTCATTCTTGAGTTGTGTCCGACTATAGATAAAATTCATTGTTTGGATCTTTGAGGCTTAGAAGATGTCTTTTTCGGGAGGAAAAGACGCATTTACCGAAACGGATTCCGTGACCAGTGTTCAGAAACGAATGTCTATGTGGCCTAGGCGTCAGAGAGCCACGTAAAAAAAAAAAAAGAGCAAACTATGTTGACATCATCGTAGTTTGTGCAAATGGCCGGCGGCGGCAATGCCTGTGATTCATTTCTTGTTGTGTTTTCTACGTTACAAAAGCCCTCTTTTCAGGCAAAATAATCATTACAACGCGGCAATCCACCAATACAAGTCAACTTCAATCTGTCCTCAGTGTTCCTTTAAAACACAAGTGTTTTCAGTACGAGAAATTTTCCCGTAGTCTTTTTTTTGTTCGCGTGATGCAAAAGCAAGCGGAGTTGTTTTCAGGTAAATTCCATCACTTGATCTAGGTTCTAGCAGCTGTACATCTCAAGGCGTCGCGAATACGCGCCCACTTCACAATGCTGCTACCAACCTCCCTATTAATTTCGTTTTGTCACAGAGGCCCGTTGCAGTCAATGCCTATAGATTCTTCCAAGAATAACCCTGTATCTCTAGAAGTATAATAATGGCCACAAAATATATTTACACGTTATCGGAGGCCAAACTGCTCCAAACTCGTCACGCTCCGTCTAATACGGTGGCTCACATATGATACAGTCACATTAGCTTTGAGCATATACCACCCGAATGCACTGACATCGACATAGGCCGGTTGTGTAATGCGCAGAACTAACTACCAGTGGTCTATTACGCTGTCAAAGAAAGTTCGAAAAGAGGGAGACATAACCGGGGTGGCAGATAGCCAGATGTAGGGGCATAGCCAGGGGAGGTGCTTATGGGGCTCCAGCTCCCCCCGAAATTTTTTCGAATTGTCACCGACTGCAGCATGGCCCAAGTACATATCGATCGCGACTTCTGCTATCATAGTTTTGGTCATGCCTGGATTGCCTGTCTTTCCATGTGTGCAGTTTACTGTGATTGCGCAAGATGTTTGTTTGCCTTGTTTTACGCATTATATGAGTGACTTTTGCTTAGATACGTAGATTTAATGGAGACATACGTATATTTAAATATCTTGTTGCGAGGTTTTGTGTATAGAAACAGTGACTTTGTTTCCAGTGAAATTTTTCTCTCCTTTATCAAGTTGTATCTTCGCATTTTTAATACTCCTGTTATCTTCGCACTTCTAATGTACATTTTGCAGAACTCCTCGTTTATACATGGGCTCGCTGTAGCGACTAAAATTACGATGCAATTACTCGCAATACATGACCGGTGACCGGTGCTGCTACGCAGTACACTGGACCGAAGGACGGGGTAAATGAGATTTTTCCCTGGCCGTTGCCTATGTACAAAAATGTAAAAGTTCTTGAACGACAATGGCTCATTAAAATATTTGTTCTCTACTTGCTCATTTCATGACCTTTACGTTTTTCATGTCAGCCACATGCACTATTTGCTGGTTTCGGACTGACATAGTTCTAGACTTCGTGTGATATTTTCTTTACTTACTAAATACGCAAATAAATGGAAGCATTGGTACAAGTTATGTCTGTCACGATTTTGAAGACATACGAATACATCCTCTAGTTTAAAAAATACATATTTCACTTGTCTAGACAGTGCGTAGCGTCATAAAATACACAATGGCATCGTCAATGGCAGTGCAGTTATTATTCTTGCGTTTGATCCCTCCATAAATTCTATGAGGAGGCCGGGCTGCAACATGAGCCCCCCCCCCCCGCACAAAATTTCTGGCTACGCCACTGGCCAGATGTAATGAAGGGCCAAGGAAATTTGAATAACATGGCCACGGCTCGCATAAAGCGGGATTAATTGTAGGTAACCGGGAAGCGGACCTTTGTCCTGTTGTGCACTCAACAAAGAAAATGATGGTGGTTCATCTTAGAAGAAGCTTGAGACACGATAACACCAGAAGAACCACACAATACGAGTGCTCAGTCGTCCTCCTAAGTATGACCCTGTTTCAGTGCTTCTTCTGAGGCGAATCCCGTTCAAGTTACCTAGCTTTCCACCCTACTGCAAATGATGATGCTGATGATGACAAGTATAGCTATAAAATATGTTTATTTATCGTGCAGCATTACGAATACGTAGATTAGCTTACTCACATAAGCCTTCGGGTTTGTGCGAGCGACTACTCAGACTCTGCAAATGAGCATGATCAGGCAGCAAAATTCCAGTGATACCTAATATTAACGTAGTTCGCACCGACGTCATATACGGTGGCCACCATGTCTGAAACCAAAACCCCTACGAACATCTTCAAGTTTTTTATAATCTGCTTATCGTCGCCTTCTGCAGCCTACACTGTGCGTGTATATATATATATATATATATATATATATATATATATATATATATATATATATATATATATATATATATATATATATATATAGTGAAAGGAGCAGCGCTACTGCAACAAATTTTGCCATAAACTTGGCGACAGCCGAGTGGAAACCATTCGAAATATTCAGACGGCTTTCGGTGAAGATGCTATGAGCAGCACACAGTTTAAGCAGTGTTACAATTGTTTTAAAGATGGCCGCACATCGGTGGAGAACGAGCCACGCTCCAATCGGCCATCAACATGCCAAAATGACCAGGTCATTGCCGAACTGAACGCTATGGTGATGCGGGACTGTCGCGTGACTACCCGAGAAATTGAGGAAGAGGTGGACATGAGCAATTTCTCCGCACATTCCATTATCACCGAAGATTTGGCCATGGAGAGAGTTGCGGCGAAATTCGTGCCGAAGCTGCTCACGGTGGAGCAAAAGCAGCTTCGTGTTGAAGTCTCACAGGACATGCTGGATTCCGCAAACAATGACCCCGACTTCATCAACACCATAATCACTAGTGACGAGTCTTGGGTGTACAGGTACGACCCGGAAACCAGATCCCAGTCGTCAGAGTGGAAGCATTCCACGTCACCAAGACTTAAGAAGGCCCGCCAATTGCGCAGCAATGTGAAAGTGATGCTGACTGCTTTCTTTGACACCCTCTGTGTGGCAGACCACGAGTACGCACTCTACAGGGTCAAACAATGACCAAAGAGTACTACAGGGATGTCCTCCGTTGCCTACGTGATGCTTATGGCTGCAACGACAGCTGAGCTAAACTCCATTCCGAAAAGGGCCTTTTCGGAATACTTCCCACAATGGCAGCACCGCTGGGAGAAGTGTGTGGAGTCCCAAGTAGACTACTTTAAAGATGACTAGGTTTGCAACGCTCCAGTTATGCAAGTTTTTTTTTTTCAACGGCCAAAGGTCGGATACTTTTCTAACAGACCTCGTATATATAGCAGCTAACAGCCACAGAAACCAAGGAACACGGGACTTTTTTTAATTAATTTATTTATTTTGTGGTGTTGTTCGATTTAGAATATTACTGAATATGTTATCGCTTAAAACTAATTGATTAGGGCCTCGGTTCTGGCAGCCTTGACGCCATAGGAAGCATAAGAGGGTTCTCAAACAGCTTCCACCCTCGCCGTTCGATGACGTTCTACGTCACATCAGCGGTAACTCAGGACGTGCTACGTCCGCCGCTTAAGAACGTGGGTGGCGCTGATGAACACTCTCAAGATTAGGTTATTTGTAAACATAAATACCCCCGAAAGCAGAAGATTTAACAGCCGTCGCCGTAGCTCAGCGGTAGAGCACCGGACGCGTAATTCGGAGGTCTTGGGTTCGGATCCCACCGGTGGCATGTGGTTGTTTTTTCTTCTGCTTTTCTAATCAATTAGCTTTAAGCGATAACATATTCAGTAATATTCTAAATCGAACAACACCGCAAAATAAATAAATTAATTATAAAAAGTCCCCTGTGTTCCTTGGTTTCTGTGGCTGTTGGCTTCTCATATTTATAACGAGCCCGTCATTCCCCTTTCCTTGTTTGCTTAATTGCTTAGCGAGGGCCTCGGTTCTGGCAGCCTTGACGCCATAGGAAGCATAAGAGGGTTCTCAAACAATTATTCCCCTTTCCTTTCGTGCATATGCATGCACGACGTCTGGCCGGTCGCCCTGCCTCCCTCGACCGCGGCGCCGCGCTTCCGCCGTGCCGATCACTGGCTTGTCTTAAAGAGCTCTAAATGTCGTGGCTGACTCGTAACTCACGTTAAAACGGTCTTGAACAGCTGCACCGCTGGGGAGCGGTCCGTTCTTTGATGTACTGTACATATGCATGCGTGCGCTTGTTTCTTTCTTTTTCTTTTTTTGTGTTTCGTTTTTTTTTTGTTTTCTTTGTGGTTTTGCTTCGTACTTTCCTTGTTAGGATATTGTTTTTTTTCTCTCTCCTGGGTTCACCGCCCACTCCGAAGGGAGCTTCTCTCGACAACATTCTTGCTGGCGCCTTCTGAGCAGCAACTAGTTGCCTCCCTATCATGTCTATAGCTCTGTTACCCAAGCTTCTGCCGTTGCCTTCATAATTTTATTTTTCAATGTTACTTTTGCTTCTTTTATTTTTATATTTTATGTATAAATGTTTTTTTTCCCCTTCCCTGGCCTTCGCAACCCTCCCGCTCTTCCCCCTAAATGGACTGGAGCACTTGCGTCTTCTACTAGCTTTGGCTCTCCTTCCTCTAACGGAAGAGAGAGTGGTTTCACCTCTCCCTTTGCGTACGGTGCCTCAAAAATGAGAAATTGTGTTCATTCGTCTGTATACCCTGACGAAGGACGGTCCTCCGTTCGAAACTGTTGGTATTAAATGAAGATAATCGCAAAGTTGTGACCCCTTCTTCTACAAGTCTTTCTGGCCCATTGAACGATAAGACCTGCTGCAACTACTATATATCTATACCAGGTGTCCCAGCTAAATGTAACCAAGCTTTTAAAAAACACGGCGTGCCCTAGCCGTCTGAAACCAAATGAGGGTTGTTTAGAGTCGCGTGACCTAGTCTGCAGTATTTTTTTCGTTCTTCAAGGTTGACTAATTAGTCCAGCTTAATTAACTAATGTTTAATTATTCACTTCAGGAACAAACTGTCAATGGAAAAGTTGTAGATCGCTTTGAGAAACACCTTACTGAGACATTTGCAGCAAAGTAATATTTACTTAAAGCAGTTTTTTTTACCGGTCTTTAACCATAACCCGCACAATAAGAAAAAGCTTCCACATGACAACTGTGCCACTTCAACGTCCCAAGAAGCCGCCGCAGTGGCTCAGCGGTTATGGTGCTCGGCTGCTGACCCGAAAGACGCGGGTTCGATCCTGGCCGCGGCGGTTGAATTTCTTTGGAGGAGAAATTCTAGAGGCCCGTGTACTGTGCGATGTCAGTGCATGTTAAAGAACCCCAGGTGGTCAAAATTTCCGAAGCCCTCCACTACGGCGTCTCTCATAGCCTTAGTTGCTTTGGGACGTTAAACCCTATAAACCTATAAACCAATCAACGTCCCAAGACGTGCCTTAAAGAATAAAATCCGTTTTTTCTGAAGTCCTCTCCTCGATGAGACTCTGGGTGCACATTGGGGCAGAGAAGCGAGCGAGCAGCTGGTCACGTGACAACTTTCTTTAAAGGCCAATCAGTGAAGCTACGTAAATGGTAACTTGACGGAAACAGCACTACTAGCGGTTTTTCGAGGTGATCTAAAACTTCTGCATTGACACTTTCTTCCTGAAGTCAATAATTAAAAAGTTAGCTAATTAAACTTAACTAATTAATTAACTTTGAAAAGCGAAAAAAGTACACAAGACTAGGCCACGCGACTATGAACAACCCTGGGTTGGTTTCACTGGACTAGGACACTTCGCCTTTTTTAAAAGTTTGGTTACATTTAGCTGGGACACCCGATATATATATATATATATATATATATATATATATATATGTATATATATATATATATATATATATATATATATATATATATATATATATATATATATATATATATATATATATATACCTGAATGCTAAAGGAACAGCGCATGGCGGGCTCATCGATCTAACACTGCACCCACCACAGCCGCTGTGCGGGCGTCATTCAGGTGTCCTGACCTTGAGAGGGAGCCTCTACTGGGGCTTGGGCTGCGTGCGTGCTTGCGGCAGCGCAAGCGTCATGCTCGGAAGACCGTCGCGGCCATGCTTCAGTCGGCACGCACGCCGCCTCGACTGCCGAGCAGCAGCCCTCCGAAGCGCCTCTTTTTCTTTTTTTTTTTCTTTCGCTACCTCTCGATGGCGGCCTGCTCCATCTGATTGCAGGGAAGGGGCAAAGCTAGGTGTTCGGAAACAATCTCGGAGATTAGTTCGTCCTTTCTGAATAGCTGCCTGCGTTCCTTGCGTCGTTGCATTAGCTGGCGGAAGTTATCCGTGATCGGCACCAGTAAGTGCCGGAGCGCGAAAACAACTCTCTTGATTCAAGAAACTCTCTGGACGCGCACACACAAATAAAGAGAAGGATATGCACTAATAAATATAATTATATTTTCGAATGCAGATGCACTTCCCGACGTAAATGAGAGTTTCATCTCAAGAAAGCATATTCAAAATATATTCGAGATTTTTCTTGCATTCCTCTAGAGATAGATATCAATGGTTTACATGCGTTTTGCTGTTTACTTTTGGAATGTTCTAGGGATGTGCTATTTGCGCAGTCGAGAATGACTGACAATCAAAAATAGGGCTACAGTGTTACCTAACTCGCTTTCGTCGAAACAACGGTTTTATAAAAGCCATCCATAAAAAAGATAGCATATGCCAGGAAAATTGGATTGACGTGGAATGGGACACGTCACACAAGGGCACAGTATCTCGAACGTACTCGCCGCCGAGCGCTCTGCTAATCTGTGCGATAACGCCTGCGAGCGTTTCACTCTCAAAGAGGCAGGAAGATTTCATGGAAGTTAGGAAAACGGAAACAGGATGGGCAGAGTCGCTCTTATCAATGGCATTTGCGATGCCTAGGAAGTTCCTCTTGAGTGATAGCTGGTGTCGACACTGTAACACAAGGAACAAAAAGTTACATCCAGCGAGGCAATGTGTGACACTTAAATACTCTAGTAAAAATGTACTGTATATTTTCCTCGCCGTCCATATTACACCAAGTTTGGCAGCCCTGTGGAAATCAATCCCTGTGCAAATTGATTTTAAAGTTTGCCGTTTCTGGAGTCACAATTCAGGAGATTTCTGTTGGCAACCCTACGTTTGTGACCTCACAGACATTAACCGCAGATTACTTCCCGGTCTTTCGTCAATAACTAATCTCGAGGCTTTTAATAAGTTGTCATAGGCATTTTATGAACGAAGTCAGCATTTTCAGTCGTTATTTCAGCCATTAAACTTGCGTACGAATGTTTTTCTAGAAACGTTTATAACGTCATCGCTGCTTCAGCCGTAGCATCGTCCTCGGCCATGAACCGAGTTTCGGAGTCGCTTTGCTGTTTTTGTTGTTTTAAAATGGTTCTGCTCGGTATCATGAAACGCAGTTTCTTGTGCTGGAAACAGGATACTCCAAGGAATGTGATGGGATCATTAACTCAAAGTGTTGGAAAAGCCCCCGGAGTTGCCCTTGAAGCGTTGAGTCTGTGTAAGCAGAGTGGCTTTTTTTCCGGACTAGTTGACGTGCTTGCATTTGTGAGGCCAGCTTGAACAGTGGGACGTAGGGAGATCCACACACACAAAAAAAACATTGCTGACTTTCAACTTTAATTATAAAAAAACGCGAAAAGGATTGGAATATGTACACTGTCCTTTTTACATTTTTTTCATTAAATTTGAAAGACAGCAGTGTGTTCTGTGGGAATCCCTACATCCTAATGTTCAAGCTGGCGGGACAAATATGCCTAAGGTTAGGAGAAAACTTCTTCTCACCATTGGATACCTTTTGGTTTATAGGGATGCCCTAAGGACTCCACAAGCTCCATGGTACCTTAATGTTGACTGAGTACGCTTGCATCGACATTTGTTCTTCAAGTAAGCTACACCACGTATGTGACAAACAATAACCCGGACATCGCAATGAGGAATGGATATTACTCCTTTAACGCTAAAAAAAAATGCTTATTCAGCTTCAAGTCCCCGCAATAAAGCATTGACAGATGTTGCAAATGCTCCGTCAAATATAGTCAATCGGGGACTCGGGAATCTGTGTATATGTTTTTTTTTTTTTTACCGGATAATTCAAGGTGTAGCTGCAATATACTCCGCTTACACGAAACATGTAACTAAACGTACAACGATGGAATCAAATAAACTTTCAAATACCGAAGTACAAGTGAATGCAGAAGGAACCTAACCGCTGCGCCAAATTTACAATAGTGTGCAGAAAATTGGTGAATCTGTATTCAATTTATGATCGTCCAAAGGAGTTTTTGCTGCCCGTCAGCAACTGTGCTTGCAGTCTCGCCTGTTTCCTTCGCCACCACATTAAATATTAGCGAAATATTCTACAGAGAACTGTGTGCTTCAGGTAGTCGGGCCATTATGAAAGGAATGATACGCGGGCAGAGTTTAGCTGTCATCAATGACACATAACGGGACGACAGTTGTCCTGTCTCAGTTCTGGCACATCGCACGGCATATGTAATTTCGAAACGTTCAGTTCAGAGCCACGTAGATAAAGAGGAGCGGCTACTTGCATCGATGAAGAATATCGTTATAGCCTGAGGATCAAAAATTGGCTTTGATCAGCGTACGCATAATAATGACTATCTAAAAAAAAATATCAGTGCTGGCACCTTGATCGCGAATTCATTCATTCCAGACATGAAAGTAACTCTGGCATTAACGCTCAAGGCTTCTGCTTACGCACGACAGGAAGGAAGGATAATTTTTTGCGCAACTCTGAACAACGTGCAGTCCGAAGAGTACCGCAAACTAGCCGCAAGAACTGCAAACTTTATCTCTGGCTTCTATGAATCCGGCCGTTTAAAACATCATGCAACAAAGGAAGTCACCAATAACCATGCAGTTAAAGCACTTTATATTTTAAACAGCGAATGACACTTTAAAGCCTGTTCTACGAGTATGCAAAGGGGCCGAATGCGTAGTGCGCATTCTTTTTTATCAGCCCTAAGGTGAACGCTACTTGATGGCATGGCAGGAAATCACCTGAATCTACTTTGCACCAGAAAAGGTCGGTCACATCCGCATAAATCAGAACAATTCACTACTACTATGGGTGCTGTGGCTGGGCGGCACGCAAGTCGCTGATACATTTGTGAAACTAACAGGATAAGCAAACGGCGATATTATTTTGTAGAGCCTAAGCAAGATTCCAAAGAGTGCACTTTCCCGATGAAAAAAATTATAACCAAAAATATCGATGTACATTTATTTTTCTCGTTGGTGTCTGAAAGACCACTTACCCGCCGAGATGAATCAATCACTAAATTCTTCCAGAATTCCAGGCAGAGGTACGCTTACGATATTTGAAATATCCGAATTTGTCATATTTCTTCTCTTTCCAAATACACGACCTCAAGAATGAGGAGCTGAGCTGGTCGTAGTTGGTCCACCCTAATGGAGTCAACAGCGCGTAAGACGGAACGAAGACAAGGAGGATGCGAAGACGACATGCCGTGCTCGTCTCTTTTCTGCCTTCATCTCACTTTGCTTGGTGTTGACCCTTCAAAATAAAAGGGTACTCGCCTACCTTCAAATGCTGATCGAAATTTTGTTCTCAATGCAAAAAAAAAAAAGCATAAGAAGAATGCTAATTGTTTTACAAGACCTGACAGGCAGAATAGCGTACACACAAATCCTTGCACTGTCCCTCCAAAAAAACAAGTCATGACTAAGGGCCCGGAAGGAGTAAAGTTTGCAAACGGTTTTGACCAGACGTGCAGCACGCCATTCATTTCTTTAAACTAGCGATCTGAGACATAAACCTGTCCATGGCAGACTCCTAGCTTCCACTTGATGGCGCCACTTTCTGAGTTGATTGCTCTTGTTGAATACATTTTTACTGGTACCTGCTGTAGTAGGAGCGCGCCACCGGCCCACGAAAGCTTCGAAACCTTTTCTTCTCTTGGGTGAGCTTGTTGATCCACATTCTCCTCTTGGCTAAGTAAGACTGTTCCGACGCGATTCGTCTCGGTAAAATAATGGTAACGGCACCCATATTGCTGGGTCAGAACTGCTGTTGCCCGTCTTTCTTTCTTTCTTTCTTTCTTTCTTTCTTTCTTTCTTTCTTTCTTTCTTTCTTTCTTTCTTTCTTTCTTTCTTTCTTTCTTTCTTTCTTTCTTTCTTTCTTTCTTTCTTTCCTTCTTTCTTTCTTTCTTTCTTTCTTTCTTTCTTTCTTTCTTCCTCTCTTCCTCTCTTTCTTCCTTTCTTTCTTTCTTCCTTCCTTTCTTTCCTTCTTTCTTTCTTTCTTTCTTTCTTTCTTTCTTTCTTTCTTTCTTTCTTTCTTCGGTATTGCCACCGTTTTAAACATATCCTGAATCACTATGGCGAATGTCCTTCGCCACAGATACATAAAATGAACGACGCTTGTAACCAGCGTCCGCCTTGAACAGTCGAGGGTGGCTTCTTTCGCACCCTCTGCTCAACCAAGCATGCGGACTCTGACGGCTACTACGGACCGCCACCTCCAGAGCTTTGCGATTCCAGGACCAGCACAGAAGCTTAGCCACGCAGCGTAGCAACACCTAGTCGCGCGCGTACAGTGACTTGCATTCTTTTGACCGAGGCTGTACATCTACAAGTCTTCACCCATTGCTAATTTTAATAGCAGGCCAACAGTGAAAGGAACTTGAGAACAACCATTTGCCTAGCACTGAGCGACGGAAGGAAGATGAGGTGACTCACCGAGGATGTCTTGCGCCGAGGCCAGCGGTAGACATTCCTGGGCGAAAAGCAGGCACAGGAGGAAAGCGTAGGTGAAGCACCGCGAGGGGTCCATCCTGAGGAGGTGCACAGCCACACTGGGGACGGGTCCGTGGCGCAGCACCCTGGCCATTGCCTGTTGCCCCGGTGACGGAGCGCCCACTCGGTTCCCGTCCAGTGCATTCCGCGACGTGCCCTGCCTCGCATTGCGACGCTGCCACCTGGTTCGCTGCTCCGCCGCTGCCCACGCGCTGGGCGCGCTCTTAATGTAAAGAGCCTGCGTCAGCTCTCAGCCTTTTACCCTGTCTAAGTTATAGAACGCAATGGAGTTATATGGCACGAGAATAGCAGCATGGCAGACCTCGTGCCAGAGGTGGTTCTTTACGGAGACATCGATCAATGATCACTGACACTGTTCACGTGGTACGGGTTGACTCGCAGAAAGATGGCCACGAATTTCAACCAAAGTTGTGGCATTGAGCTTCGGGTTAAGTGCGAGCACCTGAGGGTTCTTGAACGTGCCCCGAGATTTTAGTTTTTGTTGCGGGGGTGCTTTCTACTGATTACCTTTACTGAAATATCACCGCTGGAGCAGAAGATATACAGAGGAAGAGCATACGGTGGATGGAATTCAAACGCTTCGGCCGCAACGCTGATGGATCGCAGGTAAAATATAATATAAAGAACAGAAAACGACTTAATTGACGGAAAAGCACACTGATTAAATGATCGATATGCTTTTGAATAAAGAGTATACAAGCAAAAAGGAAAGAAAAGTGCTTCAGTCGTGTATCTGCCGGCGAAGAAACAGTGAAAGAGCAGAAATCAAAGAAGGTCTAAGAAAGATACGGTCTATATCTATTTTCTTGTTGCTGCGCTGAAGCTTCTGCATTTTTAGTCTTCGTGATCAAGAATAAAACCTACTATTTCATGCTGGCCAGAGGGAGCTGTAGAGGCCAGTACTGTTCAAGAACAGAAGCACGACTTGATTTCCCCATAATCTTTTTTTGCTGTCTAAGTAATTGACTCGGGCAAGTGTACATCCCAATGCTGCATACCTAGTGCTGATTCCTGTTTCTACTGCTCAGTAGTAAGACGCGAGAAACGTCACAGCAGGTTTGCACAACCGGCTTTCAAAAGGCCCGACGTTTAACTTGCTTTCATTTTTACAGAGATAGATGTGTTTGGGATGTTCTATAGGTCGAACACCTGCGGTATATCATGTCCTTTTTTGCAGATACCCTGTTACTAAACATGGTTGCAAAGGCGAAATAGACGATGGATTCAGTGAAGAGCCAGCATAACAAGACGCTCTCCATCTATGTATACTGTCTAGAGCCGTGTTGCCTTGCTTCTTCTCGATCCATCGTTTGCGCTACTGCAGCCATGTTTAATTTCATCCAACTCGTCCAACTTTCCACTATGGCAGCTCAGCAGGCGCTGAGTTCAGTCTGATGATGTTGGGGACAGGCAGTTCGAACGCAAAAGCCTGAAGATCCTTCAAGTCTGCATCGGAAATATAAAGCCTTGATTGCTGAGCAGGAAAGGTGGTTAACAAGCAGTAACAGTCATTTGGCTTTTTGGCTCTGTAGCTCCGGCTCTCTTCTGACTAACAAGAGATTACGAGTTCCATTCTCGTACACGGCAGCTAAATTTTGACGGCGATCAAACGGTAAAATCATGCCGGCATTTTCACGCACTCTAGAGCGCGCGCACACACACACGCACACGCACACACACACACACACACACACACACACGCACACACACACACACACACACACACACACACACACACACACACACACACACACGCACACACACACACACACACACACGCACACGCACACACACACACGCACGCACACACACACACGCACACACACACACACGCACACACACACACAACACACACACACACACACACACAAAGACACAGCAACGTAAAACAAGCGCAAAAGGACGCTAGTACTAAAGGCAAATTGTTTGCAGGACTCGAGTGTGGTTCGATGCCGTGCACATAAAGAATGGAAAGAGGACAAGAAAGTATGGAGAGGAGAGAGAGAGAGAGAGAGAGAACAGAGAAATAATCTGGCACGAACACAAAACGGTGAACGAGAACTCAGGACATGACGCACAAGAAAACAAGGACTCACAGGCTTGTAAGACATCAAGGACTTCAGCAGAAGTAGCTTCCACTTTCACTGACTGATGACACAGAGGCCGAAAGCACAAAAAGAAGTTCGAACTCATACGGGCAAAGTAATCGCTGTTTGAGAGAGACGGAGACCCTTTAATGACAAAAAAAAACAGATAATTTAGCCGGCGCGAATACTATCGCTTTGTTGTCTCCCGTACTAAACCACACAGAAGGGAAAAAACTGCGCATTTATGACAGCGGCGGGTTTTCCACTTTTCGTAAAACCGATTTCAGATCGAATGCCCTGAATCCTGAGAACTAGGCGCCTTTCGCAGTTGTCTATATTGAGGCTGGCATTAGAGAGAGAGAGAGAGAGAGAAAACTTTTATTGCTCTTTCAAGAGATTCGCGGAGATGAAGACTTCTTGGTCGTCCTGCTTGGGCGCTGGCGACTTACGAATTTCTTGAATTTTGAGCTATAAACATTGTTTAGTAATCGATTTCAGTGATACTATCTAGAAAAGGCAGGCCACCCTGTGTTCGAGGCTGTTATTCATCTGTGTGGGTGAAATTGTTCAGCCAGAAATTTGTGGTATTTTATTCCGATTTTACTGCATATTCTTCATATTCGAGCACTAGGTGATGCTTTTGTCCTCCAGATATTTGCCCGAATATCAGAGGAGCAATTCACGAGACGCATCAAAAGCATAAACGAACGAATCCTTTGAGCAGATCTTTGTGCGGGCCTTCCGATAATGTTGGCACTCAAAGCAGGACAAGGGCAAGCTAGCAGGAGAAGCAGCTGACATTCAGCATTCCGCCTTGATATACAAGTGGCAAAGCCACGTACGTGAAGCTTTGAATACGAGACTGGCGAAAAATAGACGTACGACAGTAGCCGCCATTGTTTCAGTTCGTCCGCAGCTTCCGCCTAAACGGTGACCATTTACACGAAATAACTGCCCCGCCGATTAGCCGCGTATCTCGGTCCCCCTCGACTCCAAGAGACCCTCTTTTGTGCCCCTCCTGCACCTTTATAGAGATGGGAGGTCGCAGAGCGAGTGAAGTGCGTTCCGCCCGGAATCCGGTGAGGTTCTTTACCTCTAGATTGCTGCCCTCGGATGTGACAACTCGCATTGCATTTCATTCTTCGTTTTTGTTCCCAAAGATTAGTTCGAAAACAATGAAGCTCAAGCGATGGATCTCTCAAAGCCTTCAAGGCAAGGCTTCAGAAGGCGGAGTTTGACAAGAAGAGCGGAAGCACCGAATGTCCTGATACCGACACGGAAGGAGTCCGACCTTGGTACTCTTTCTTCTACGGTAACCAAGTTGCCCGATCTCTCGATAGAAGCAGATGAAACGTGAAGACATAAGCGCACTTAACGCAAACCGTCTTCAACTGTAACCTGAAGCTGAGAGGCCGCACTGACAAGAGAAAAATAATCTGTAAAACTTTTTCGCATTGATTAAATCACAGTTACTATTTTCGCGCACTGCAGAAGCATAACAGGCGACCACGACAGCCACTGCCGTTTCGCCGAACGCATGAAAACGACGCGCTGTTTGCCTTGAAATCGTTTTTTTTTCAGATTTTTTTTTTCTGTTTGCACTGCTGTTCAGCACGTATAGCACTTCTGTGTGTAGCGGCTCCATTGCTCAAGCGCAGTCATTTTTCAGGGACAACTCAAAGCACAGGTGCAAACAAATGCGAGCATGTCTAAACCCTTTAGTTCTCTGTAAGACAGAGAGACACAGAGAGACACAGACATGCCGACACAGACAGAAAGACGATCGGTCGGACAAACAGACAGACAGAAAGACGGACGGACGGATGGACCAGACAGACAGACAGACAGACAGACAGACAGACAGACAGACAGACAGACAGACAGACAGACAGACAGACAGACAGACAGACAGACAGACAGAGAGACAGACAGACAGACAGACAGACAGACAGACAGACAGACAGACACAGACAGACACAGACAGACAGACAGACAGACACAGACAGACAGACACAGACAGACAGACAGACACAGACAGACAGACACAGACAGACAGACAGACAGACAGACAGACAGACAGACGGACGGACGGACGGACGGACAGACAGACAGACAGACAGACAGACAGACAGACAGACAGACAGACAGACAGACAGACACAACTTTCGCTACTAGAACTGGGCGGCTATCGATGCGCCTGAAGCGTCTTCAAAACCAGCACGCACTTTAATATGCGTGCGCGCCTTTTGACTAGGGACAGCAGACATAACAGCCGCATCGAATGCTATTGTTCCGTCCCTGTACATTCCACGCACCGAAGACGGCATAATGCAAGGCGCGTGCTCCTCAATTATGTTTGTTTGTCACGGTGTATACACCGCAGTGTTTGTACACAGAGAGCCCCCTCTCCATCTTCCAAGGAGCTGCCAAGCGGCGCCGTTGCGCGACTGCCGGCGGCGTGGCCCTTGGGCGCTGGCGCCGCCTCTTGGCGGGTCGCACCAGGTAGCGCCGGGCACCGCCGGTTGTGCCGAGAGCGGCGCAGGCCTTGCAGACCGGCTCCTTCGGCGGCTCCTCAGTCGCGCTCGGCGCTTCTTCGCTGCCGCAGGTGTTGCTCCCCCCTCTCTCCTTCCCTGCACACACGGCCATGCGGCGCTCGGTGCGAACAGCGCGCGGCATCTGACACGGCGGTGGCGCAGTTCATCTTCCGAGGCCAGGACGTGGCTTGTCCTGGACACATTGAGCATTGTCTGCCGGAGCTTGTCCAACGGTCAGCGCTTAGAAGGTCTTCTGGGCAACTCATCAGGAAGACAGAAGAAACTCCCGTCATCAATGCCACTGAAGGCACTGTGGACATTCAGCTGATTCCTTGCTACAGGACGTCGCCCCATCAATTTCCGAGCTGCTCCTCATCGGCATATGCTCTGGAAGATATGTGCGTCTGTCTGGGGGTTCTTCGACGTCAAAGTGCGTGACGGCTAATAGAAACAGAGTTTCCTGTGCGGTCTTCCGGTTTACGTTTTCATCCTACGGTTCTTGGATGACATTGACGTAAAGTGCGCGGTTTGAAAGCGGATGGCGGCAGTGTGCGTTCCAGTGAAGTGGTGCGCGAGAACGGAAGGATATTATTGTCTGCTGGCTTCGGTGGCGCTCAATAGAAGCACACTCTCTAGTCCGCACTTAGTTTTACACTAAGAGGTACATTTGAGAGCGTTTTCATTCAGTAGATACATAAATCTTGCTTTATCATAAGCGAGTAACAATGCGGAGATAATTTTTTTTTGTGCTTGACTCTGCGCACATCACAGATAGACAAGGCTAAGCATTTTTGGAACAACTAGGCTATCTATTTCAAAAGGCACCGAACTACTCGTGTAGCCAAGTTCTGTGGGGCCCAGCGCGTAACTTTATGGTGAGAACATACGTAACTTTTCTGCGTTGTTTGACAGTGACCCTGGAATCTGTTCAAAAATATTAGCGTATACTGCTATCTAGGACCTGCTGAAAAGTGCTTTCAATATAAGGCAACTTTATATTAATAGCAAGTAGAGCTCATCCCCTTCAATCAGCGACATCGCTACTGTGTGAAAGAAACTCAGTTTTCATTTTTTTTTTGACAGCCACCCCGCGAGAAATCTGCCGTCCTTTAGAATCCTTTGCTGCTTGACTTGTATTGTTTCCATACCGTCGGATTAAGGTGTGTGAGAAACAGCGGATTTTCATCAGAACTTTCTGTGTTCGCCGGTACCTGCCCGGGACTCCACAGGAAGGAACTCTTCGACGGTCACAAGAAGAAGACAACTCATGTTGCTGAGGTAAGCATCAACTCTGTATGAATTTCTCTGCCACCTTTGCTCGTCCAGTTGTGCCATTAGCGTCGTCTTACCACCACGCGGCAAAAAAAAAAAAAAAAGTTTACCGACTGAATTTTGCAGTGCACTGATCGTTCCGAAAACACTTCCTAAGAATTGGAAGGTGTTTGTTTCAAGTTTTAAGTGTTGTGCTGTCTCGTAGAAATCAGGCCATATAAGCCTAGGTCACATGCTTGCGGTACTTCATAAATAGAATATACCCTATTGTTAGAATGCGTGGAAAGAAGTACATGATGACGATACAAAATGGCTGCCATGAGACTGCGATTTTGCAATCAAAACCATGCAGTGAGACAGCGCTCGGCACGTTTAGTAGTGCCTGGTGACAGCCGCCGGCGAGCGTCCTTAATTCAGAAACTCGCGCTCATTAGCGGCCGGTCATATCTCATCAGCTGGCGCTGTACTTATAGGGGCGGGACAATTACGGTTCCGATAATCAGCGCTAAATGGTGTCACGTGTGCTCCATGTGCAGATTTTGCTCTTGCTTCCATCAACGCTCCTCTTTCTAGGCTAAAATCAGTGGCTCGCGCCTTGAGACAGGCAATATTGTGCAGGTTCGTGCTAACATGAGTAAGCGGAGACGGCAGCGGCTGTTTGACGCATTTCTGAACGTGAATTTTCTATAATCGATGCCCATGTAGAAAAGAAAAACAGACCTATCATTAAAATCCTGATTTACACTCAGCCTATAATGCAAACGAAAGCAAACGAATTAGATTTGTTCGAAATAATCATTGGTCAACGTATCAGACTCTCTTATTCAAGAGAGTACAGAAATTGCGAGGTTATTGGCACTTGAACACTGATTAGGGCCGGCATAATATAGCGATTCGTCTTCGATTCTTTCAGATTTTTATCATATGCAACAACGAGTGGTCGATCAGCGATGGGGGGGGGGGGGGGGGGGGGGGGGGGGGGATAGTGAGCCCTTGACCAACGACGAAAGAGGAAACGCAAAAGAACTTCAATATAAATGTTGTATGTAATCCCTGCCTAGCAGCGTGTTTCTGGTGCCATGTCCAGTAGTTCAGAAGCGGGGCAGGTACACTTTTCAGGTACACATACCTCGTGTGCAACGTGCAAGGAAATTACAAAACAATGCAAGGAAACTGGAACTGTTCGTGAACACACTGCACGTAACTGCGTATTGCAGAGATGGTGCAAAAAACAAAACAAAAAACATGGTACTCGATTTTGGGAAAAGTAACTATGCGACAGGCATTCTGCCCGCAAAACATTTCGAAAGTGTGCGATTGAAGATTCCGCAAATATGGCAGCGCCTAAATAATCAAAAGAAGGAAGCAGTTTCTTTTCGTTTTGTTTGTTTTGCGAAGACGAACGTGGTCCACGGCACCATTTGTGACGCTCATGATAAAAATCAAGTATTCCTGGTGGCCGCTAAGACCAGCCCCTAATTTAGTCCTTGACCGTTCATACTCGACTAATTTGCCATTGTCGGGGTCACGCACACGAAATATGGATCTTTTGGAATCATGCCCGCGTTCTTTATTAGCTTGGTTTCCAGCACCAGCGTGAATTCAGCCATCCGGCCACCTGAGCTGGAGCGCAAAGGTCCTTCAATTTCTGGCTCTTCAGAATCGAAGGCCATCAGGAATGCAGCGTCATCTCAAACAAGTGTCTTGGATCTCAGACGCGCCCGACACCCGAGACTGCGAGACATTTCTTTTCGACTCTTGCGTTTGTTTGCTTACATATGTCTCGCTTTGTGTCTCTGGTTTTGTTTTTCAAGATGTCCTTCCAACTCGGAACCCTGTTGGTGTTATTACCGGGACATCGCACCTTGGTGATGGAATCGCATTCGTTGCATTCTCAGCTATGCAAGTGGAATCAGCCTAGGGCACAATGAATCGATATCTACGATCTGTTATTTATTATGCATTCTCTGGGTCAGATCGTCACGTGATAGTCTGTTTATATTACCGATTGCGTGAGCAAGGAAGAGATTCATTCGCCAAGTGGGGATATTACGTCAAGCAGGCAGGCCTCCTTAAACTCACCGCACGCGCGCTTGCCGCGTTCAGCGCCGCCAAGCCGGTGTGTGCTGCAAAACAAATCTCGCCTATATTTAGCAACCTTCGCGAGTAGCCACATTTAGTAAGCAACGCCGCTTTTCCCGTAATTAAGGGCTCGCGTCTTGTTGCCTGCGGTGGCAATTAAGCGGGAGAGACGGCGAACGCCGACGCCCTCACCAGCTGGCGTCGGAACTTTGGCTCGCACCGGAAACGAGGAAATGTTTCCTGTTGCCGCGTTCATGGCATGTCGCGGAACGGAGCGAAAGCGAAGAAGAATCCACTCCTTTTATTTTTTTTACACCGCTGCTGCACAGGAGGAAGAATGATGTGTCCGTTGTGAACTCCACGGAAAACAAAAAGAACGTTAGAGCATGAATTAAAAAAAAAAATTCATAGGGGCCCTCGGCATTCAGCCTTATGAAACCTCGTTGTTTTTGTCTTTTTCATTTGTTATGTCTTTAGCTATCGTTATTCGGCTTTTCCATCTTCAATGTTTCATGAAAGCACCGAAAATTCCCTCATAGACGCAGAAATAATCGTTTTTTTTTTCAATTCTTTTTTTGGCAGCAGCTTGAAAACTCCAGCAAAACTCCAGTCTCACTCATTCTAGCTTTCGTTAGATTTTATTCTGTTGTTGTGCACGTGCATTCGGAAGCAATTATTTCTGGTCACCTAGCGCTAAACTTCTTTCGTTAAAGTGTCCAGTCTCAGTTTGCTATAGCGAGTAGTTGGAAGAAGAACTTAAGGTGTGATGTAGCTTCAGGCTTATTACAGTAAGGCCTCACTTTTTCAGGAAAGGAAGTGACATTTGCTCCAGGAAACACTTATTGGCCCTGCTCAGCTCAGACACAGCCGATGACAGCCGATGATCGACCAAAATACGCCAACACGAATACAGTACGTACACACAACTTCAGTTTCGCCATGTGCATATTCCTAACAGGGGCAAACCGACTAGCTGATGAAAGGGTACCTATTCGTCACCAAGTCTGTTTCCTCCATGTCTTTGTAGACGTTTTTCTGCGCCTGCTCTCGTGATACAGTCTGAAGAGCAGCATGATTTTTTAGGCTTTAGAACAGCTGTCTTTATCGCCATATTCCTGTCAATACCTTAGTTGAGAAAAAACTGACGCCAACCAATATTTTAATTTTGCCCAACATTGCCTTCAAAGATGCAGAACAGTAGGTTTTCCTGGCAGGGAATTGTCTTGCTTATTTTCAACCCAATCATGCCTTCTGTTAATAAGATGTACGAGGCCAAGTTATTGAGTACTGTTTAACTCATCTTGTTTACGTGCATACTTCTATCGAACATCACGTCCCAAATCATTCTTTCTGGCTGCCACGTAGACATGAAAACCAGAGGATAGATCTCCAGCACCCATATAGCCAGGCATGTAGTACGGCGAATCGTCAGCGTTTTATCACTTCACACGCAGGCAGCTTCCCCCTTGAGTAACTTCCCGTGTGGCGACGATTTCTCGCGTGCTACTCCGGAGCCTCTCGTTCGCTGGTTCCCCTCCCCCGACACCCTCTCCCCCTTCCTGAGAGCTCGCCCTAATCCTCTATCATCGACCGGGCAAGGCGACATCGCGAATCGCACATCGCATCGCGGTAGACGCATTGTGCGCCAGAACAAAAGGCCCTCTCCGTACAAACAGCCCGTATACGCGCACACGCGTCGAGAAACCGCGCGCTAATGAGACGGCTCCCTGGCCGAGCGGAACAAAAGAAGTCAGGAGGTCGCCCCTCCGGTCAACTAGCCGTGACAGCGGTAGCGTGGGTACGGCGTGAACCGTAAGCGCGCTCCGCTGCTGCTGCAGCAGCTTCTGCCTTGGGAGAGGAGCGCCGCGACGCCACCAGGAGGCGCTGGCACTGCGTTTACGGTAGTCATTTGAAATAGCTCTGGTGGTTAAACCTGAAGGATTGCGAAAGCAACGAGGAGAGAAAGAGAGGCGATGGAGAGCGCGCGGCAGTGGCAGCGGCGCCGGCACGCTAGCTATGCGCCGCGACTGCGCATACGCAACCGGCGAGCGCGGCGGCGGCACCTCTGAGTCACCCACGCAGCGACGGCGGCGGCGCGCCAGCTGTGCGCCGTGTGACATCTCTGCTCCTCGCGCATGCGCAGTACGGCCTTTCGTCAGCTCCGCGAAATGGCTCGGCGACTCGCGTAGTGTTGCTTTCGCAACATTTCCCAGTGACACTACCATGAATGGATGGAAGATAGGAGCGTCCCCTTTGAAGCCGGGTGGTAGCAGTTTCCGCCATGCCCGGCTGTTTTTTTTTTAATTTTTGCTCAACTGTGCCGTAAATCGTTATTAAAATTCGCCATTTTCTTTCAACACAGAAACGTATAATGCCTGCGCCTCCTGTTGGCGTCGCTGGAAAAAATTTCCAGTCACTCTAGTTTTTGGTGGTGGAACGAATGTAACGGCGTTCCTAAGCACAAGAATGAAAGGGGTTGCCTTACGGAAACTTTACACACGGCGGCCGAAGGTTTGCGGAGAAATTTTGAAACACTCAACTAGAAAGTTCGCTGAATATATGCAAGTCCCCATCTCATTTCCCAAACACCGTTTTGTCGTTCACTAACGCTCTATTTAAACTTATACATACGTGTTCGGCAGTGGCGTTCTATGCCTTAGCAGAAAATCCCCTCAATTATGTACAAAAATTCTCTGTTTCGGGCCCTTTTTCTCTATAGTAGTTTGAGAACTCCAAGAATAAAAAAAGGCCATTTTGACTTTTAAAGTTCTCTGAAACTCCTTAAAAATTCCCTTGTCGCCAAATTCTACTTCTAAAATTCTCTGAAAAAAGGAATATTCCGTGAATGGATCATAACTGTACAAGCCATGGGGCCGAAGGTGTGCAAAAGGAGTACCACGCTATAAAACACCTCCTTCTGTGAAGGGCGTGAAGATCAGACCGGTGATATTGGAAAAGTAGCTTAAAACGGCCTTTACAAATAAGTGCTATAGATGCAGATGAAGGCATGAGCTTGCCAAGCGACGACCTCAAACGCGAAGTTCAATCTGATCAACGTCTTTTCTACATCCAATTATACACACAGGCTGCTCAATGCCCAGCCACTGAGGCTTTCTTGAGCGCGGGGACCGTATAGCAACGACGATGAGCCGCCGGGTCAGTCAGTCGCGCACGCAGTCCTGGTAGCCGACACGCAGTAAAAGCGATTTTCCGGCTGATGGCTGAAAAAAGCTGCCGCCGACACCGGTTGGCTCTGCACACTGGTTCTTTTCTCCGCTGCTCCTTTCGTGTCTGGTTGGCTTCTAGTTTTCCCGTCTGCCCTGGACTTGTACGATGGCCCCTGACCTCCTTCAGGAGCGGTCGGAATAACGGAGCGGACAGCTATCTGGTGCTTGTCGCAGTGTTGGTGCGTTCATTTTGGGCGCGTGCTTCTTCTGGTTTGGCATCCAGAGCACGCCCCGTTCGCCACGCGCGCACTGCTTCCCGGTGTTGTTGTTGTTGTTGCTGTTGTTGTTCGGGAGTTGGCAACGCGTGCTTTTGACAAGCCTGCCAAGCGGCAACTTTGACTCACAAAGAACCCAGGGAATGGAGATTGACGCCGAGATTCTCGGTGTACATGGACGTCGCGGTGACTCACGAAAGGGTTTCTTGTTTTTGACTCATTTTCAAAAACTTATAGGAATGAGAGGGAGAGAAGCCCTTTAATGAAAAACAGAATTTAGCCAGCGTTTAAAAAACTCTGGAATGCTACTCTGCGTGGGAAAGGGAATTTGGGACATAAAGACGGAATGAGAGTGGTGCGGAAAACGTAAAATAAAACAAAAAACGTAATGATGTTACGTATGAAACGATGGAGTGCATAGTCCGACATATGAGCTAACAAAGTTCCTCTGCATGGAGAATGTTTTAGGATAACATGCAAGGTGAAATTAAAGCTTATAAAGATGTCCAATGTCCTTTAAATATGCAAACAAAAAGTTCATTGATTGTCTCTGTTGCCTATAGGGCAGGCTAAGGGACCTAACACACTGTCCATTGTTAGAAGCACTGGGGAGAGCTTTTCCATGCAGTATTCATAGTACGCACGCTTGTCAGCATGTGCAGGGCACTCAAGCAGGATATGTTCCACAGTTTCGATCGAGACGCCGTTGTCACAAAGCGGACTGTTCAATTTACCGAAACGGTATCGCAAGCCATTTTGTAAATGCAACGTACAGGCGAAGTCGGTGATAAAGTGTTTCCAGATGGCGAGGAATTTTTGGTGGCAGTCTTGATCTGAGATGTGGGTCGACTGAGTACAGATTTTAGTAGCAATGTGTCGGCAAGCTGCAGAGCCGATACGTTTCTTCGGAAGCAAATCTTCTAACCATTTCGGACGCATGAGATTTCGTGAAGAAAGTTCGAATATATCTCCGACGTTGGTGGCCTTTACGGGCTGCTTCATCTGTATATCTAGTGAAGCAGCGCAACGGCACAGGGCCAAAGGGAAGAAGGGGACGAACACAGCGCTGAACACCCCTTCTTCCCTTTGGCCCTGTGCCGTAGCGCTGCTTCACTAGATATGTCAGACCAACTCGCCCACCAGTTCATGTTGCTTCATCTGCTTTTCCACTGGCCAGAGTGTCACAGGTGCTAGTGTCCACTGGAATTTTATGTGAATGAATACAGCTAACATCACTGAACCATCATTCTCTCGGTGAACTGAGGAGACTGCAACAGCGCTCTCTCTTTGATATATGTGAAAACGCGAAATGCCGCCGCTTTGTCGCAAGCTTTTTTTTTCTTGGACAAAAAACACTTTTTGCGCCATCTTCTCTGAATCCGCGTTGCGTTCCATATCGCAATCCGCTGACGAGCGGTATGCGTGTCGGCACGCGCGCGAGGCGTTGTTTGATCCCCCCTGAAAGCGTTTTGTAATTCTTCTCGGCAGTAAGGGAAGCTCTTAAGAATTTGAATGCGTGCGAATAAAGAACGAAAGAAAAAAAAATAAAAGCGAGATCGACTTTGCGCGCCTGGCCTCCAGAAGAAAAGCCGAGTGTTGTATCACCTCTCGCGCGCGTTCAACGCCACTGCATTTCGAAAAGCCATTCAACCGCGGGATGCCCAGTGGCCGATGTGGCAACGTCTTGAGCACTGCGCGCCTAGTTTTCCTCGCAAGAGAGGCGTCATGTCGCAGACTGACTGCGACATTTCCTCGACTGTAGTGCCTGAAAGAGCGAATGTGAGTTGTCAGAGAGGACTGCAATTCTATCCTGTAGGCCTGAGGACGTAATCAGAGAGGAAAATAATAAAGCTGCGAAGATAAAATCGCGCATGAGTACCACGTCTGTCGTTACACGGCACTTGAGCTTGGGGTGTTTCGTTTTATCTAATCACTGATATCAAATTAGAAGGAAATACGCATTTTTCTCCGTTCGTATGGTGGTTGCTTCTGAATAGTTGGAACGAATGGATTTGACGCCTAATTCTGTAAATGCCTTTATTTAAATCGAATTTGTTGTCACTGAGAATTGCGTAATTTTTGTTCTGTAGCGAATGCAGCGTTAAAATGGAGAAATGCGTTGGTTGTCATGACTGTTATGATATGACTGGAACTTTCGTTTTTCTGGTAACTTAGCCAAAACTAGAGCTTTCTCAATTAGAAGCTACTTTACTTTAGATTTAAGCCCCCACAGCAGAAGCGATGGCCAGTAGCGAGCTAACAACCTTTACAAACCAGCAGTTCCATCAGCATCAGTACAACCCCCTTCAAAAGTATGCCGCCTAAGGGGTTTGCTTGTGAGGTCTGCCTCGTTAAGCATCCTCGGCGACTGTAGTTTCTTGAGAGAGAAACGGCTTTGCGTTCTTATTATTCCCAAGATTTCGACTGCTAAACGTGCGGGGTAGGGGGGGGGGGGGGGGGGGTCACTTAAAAGCTTAGAAGCAAACTCTTTGGGCTGTAAACTTTTGACGGAGGCTGTACCTATGAATAGTGTACACGCAGTTTCTTTTTTTTCATGCGCTGTGGTAGGCAAAGACACGACGAGACTAGAGCAGTCGAAACATTAATTTCCCCGTGAAAGGCCTCACGCATCGCACGGCTCTTTTAGTGCGCTGAAGACTTGCGTCTCTTTTTCCGGGCAACTACTGTGACGTCCCAAGCACTGTGAGGTCCGACGCATCACACTTTGAACACTGAAATTTCCGTTAGCAAAACGGCCGCGGTTTCCGCTGCCCGAAAGTGACGGTGGTCCTCGAGCATCCCGGAACAAAAGCCGATCGTGGAGCTCTTTCGCGAGATTCGCCTTCTTTGCGCACGTCATATCTCGCCGCATTGTAGCCGGCCCGGAAATCACGCGTCAGCAGGCGAAATGATGCGGCCCACCTCGGTGGCTCAAAGGAACAAGAAAGGGCAAGAGAAACCGAGATGAAAAAAGGGTAACGCCCAGAGGTGCTCCGGAACACGTTTCTGAACAGCGGGGCCGCTCTGATCGCTGTGCTCGGCGGATGATGATTGAGCTCTTCTGGAAGCTCTAACCAGTCATTTGGGGCTCCCTTTTGTGCGTGGGCGCTGTCGGTGGTGGCGAGATAAACAACTCTGGGGGAGGGATGGGGGGAGGAAGGGAGGGGGGGGGGAGCTGCTCTTGTACGCACACGTTGTCTCGGGCATGCATAGACATGTTGCGCGCAACATCGAGCAATCCCCGGTTGGAAGAAAAAAAGAAAGAAAGAAGAAATAAAGAGAGAGAGAAAGAAAGGAACAAGGAAAGAGAGAGAAATAAATAAATAAAGAAAAAGCAAGAAAGAGAGAGAGAGAAAGAAAGAAAAAAAGAAGGAAAGAAAGAAAGAAAGGAAGAAAGAAAGAAAGAAAGTAAGAAAGAAGGAAATAGAAAAAGAAAGAAAGAAAGAAAGAAAGAAAGAAAGAAAGAAAGAAAGAAAGAAAGAAAGAAAGAAAGAAAGAAAGAAAGAAAGAACGGGCGTGGGAGGTAGTGGCTACACTTTCTCGGCGCTATACCTATCGCACTGCACACACGCGAATGGATTGCGAATAACGCATGCACCGCGAAGCGCATCCTGGTTCAAAAGCCGTGTAGAGAGGCGTGTAGGCATCCAAGATTCCTAGGAGGAGCTGCCTCAGTCGCACCTAATTCAGAGTAAGCTTCTGATTATCTACTATTACTCTACCTAACTCCTAGTTCACCTACGGATGCATGGACAACGTGGTCACTGGAAGTGGGTATAGAACACCCACAGAATTATCGAGTGCTACCTCAAGAGAAAAGTATAAAACAGTTGTATCTTACCGGTACTCACCTATGGGGCAGAAACATGGAGGCTAACTTAGGCTTAAGTTAAGGACAACGCAGCGAGCTATGGAAAGAAAAATGATAGGTATAACGTTAAGAGATAAGAAGAGGGCGGAGTGGGTGAGGGAACAAAAGCGGGTTAACGACATCGTAGTTGAAATCAAGAGGAAGAAATGGGTTTGGGCAGGGCATGCAATGCGAAGGCAGGATAACCGCTGGTCCTTAAGGGTAACTGAGTGGATTCCAAGAGAAGGCAAACGTAGCAGGGGACGGCAGAAAGTTAAGTGGGCGGATGGGATTAAGAAGTTTGCGGGGATACGGTGGCCGCAACTGGCGAAGGACAGGGTTAATTGGAGAGACATGGGAGAGGTCTCTGCCCTGCAGTGGGCGTAGTCAGGCTGATGATGATGATAATTACCTCCTACGTGCCAGCATAATCGTAATGGGCTTAGTATGCAAGTACCGCCTTCGCCAAAAGTAACCGAGCAGCAGGTTCTTGCTTTTCAACCATATAACGGAGCCTTTACGGCGCCCCTAAAGATCGAAAGGTGTCAAAACGTGAGGCCAAGGACTCCCCTTACTTTGCACTGATTCAGACTAAGGGCTGCCATAAGTGCTTCGCTACGCGGCTAAGAAACAAACCACCGTTGTCCGGTTACTTTTGGCAAAGACTGCACTTGTTACTTTCGGAGGCCGATTCTTATGCGCTTACAACACTATTTTTTTTCAATGCCTTCAAAAGAAGAAGGGTTTCCACCAATTTTTGTTTCCTTTTCCCCCCCGCTAAATCAAAGTCAACACAGAGAGCTCCTGCAATACAGAACTCGACTGCATCATTCTTATTAGGAAAGTGCAGCATACGTAGTAGCAGCTTCAGAGTGACTCAAGGATCGCTCCTTGCTTTGACAACCTGCTTGTTCTGCCCTTTCCTTGACCCGGCTGCGCAGTAGCAGGCACTTTGATCTACATACACGCTTCTGCGACCGGCCTTGGCGCCCCCATTTGGGTCAATATTGCTGCCCACACTCTTCATTAAAAGTGCGATGTTTGGCTACCAACACTTGTTCCTTAAGCGAGCGGCGCACCAAAAACACGAACCAACCACTTCGTAGCAGGCAAACACCAGCTCCAAGCACAGACGCTTGCCTTTTTCAGAGTTTTCCTTCCCAGACTGCTGCAGTGATTACAAAGGAGGGTCGGACCTAGCACTGCTGCAGACCTAGCAGAACGCTCGCGTTGCCGCTTGCTTCGTGCTCGTCGTCACGTGTGCACACTACAGTACAAAGAGCGATACGATGACTCCCAGGGAGCTCTTTATACACGCTCGCTATGGTGTGGTCTATCCTAAGCTCGAGCAAGCCATACGCTGCGGCCCTGCCGGCTCTTATCTCTATCCACTACGCCGTGTTCTGCGATGCAGATCGCGTACGAGGGCGGCTGCTATCCCGAGTCACCTAACGGGAAGGTCTGCAGGTGAGAGATGTTGCTCAGGGAATGCAACGGCACTGGGAAGGGGGAGGGAAGGGTCGTCAGAGGACGAGAGAGAGAGAGGGGCATCACAGCCTGGGCGCACTTCTTCGACGCGCGTGACGACGACCGACGGCGACGACTTCTGGGCGGCATTCCCAGCGGCTGCCGTTTGCGAATCGAGGGCAAACGAAGAAGACCGGGTCTCCTTGACAGGAAAGGCAACTTTCGCGAGCGCCCCGCGAGGACAACTCGTTTGGCACGGCTGCCCCCACTGCGCCAAGGGAGAGATGAGAGTTTGACTCGTCGGCGACGAGGTAGAGGAACGCGCATGCCGGGTCGAGCTTTCGGCATCGGAGGCAATCTCGCTTAGGCCAAGCACACACACACGTGTGTACGGGTTACGCGGCCGGCAAGTCGTAGCCGAGAAAGGTGTTTGTGGAGAGGAGGAAAGGACGATTACGAGCGTGCGTGATGAAAAGCGAACGTGCCGAAATGAAGATGGAGGAGAATGGAGGGAAGGCAGTGAAGAAAAAAATAACAATAACAATAACGGGGGGGAAAGGTGCGGAGGCGTCGTGACGCCTGTTAGAAGGCGTAATACGAGCTCACTGCAGAAACTAGAACGCCTCGCATCGTCCAGTCTATTTATGACGCTGCGGCTTAAGTCATTGACATACATGCCATGGTTGCTTTGGGCCTCTCTAAGGATTTTTATTTATTTTTTTTAAATAAGGGCGTAAGGAAGAGCTAAATGTTTAGCTTGAAGGAACATGCGTGCTAGAAAAAAAAAAGTGCAGTTACAAGAATAACTATCTGAGATCGTTGACACAAGCCATAAGGCAATCTAAGCAGACTCTAGAAGAGTTTATCTTGACGTTGTGGAACAGAAGCTAGCTTAAAAAAATGAATGGCTCTCTAGAACATTAAATTCATATCTTTCCCCTCAGCTCTTTCAGTACTCCGCAAGCGTCTTTTAACTCTTACATAAAAAGCCTGACTAATAAACTAGTAAATAGTGCACATTCGCCGCCCGTAATCTAAGCACTGCGTATAGATTTGAAAGACTATCCGTTAATTTGAAGTCTACGCTTCGAAAAAAAAAAAAAACAAAGAGAATGGATTACTTATTTTCGCGTTTATACGGTACGCTCTAATGAATTAAAGCGCAAGAGACCGCAGAACGTTCGCTGGAGTACGCGAAGCGTCCAGCACTGCACGATAGCGGTCATAGGGGCAGATCACATAAATCAACCGGAATAAGGTCAGGATGCGCTGCGCAGCGCGCAGGTAAGGGCAGCCGGCCACAACTTCGCGCTTCTCTCACGACGTTGCCGAGGAAAGTGGAAGAGTGTAGCGCGGTTCCCAGGGCAGTACAAGACAAACCGCCGCCGCAGCCGGTCTGAGGATAATCGCCGATCCACCGGTTGGACCCACTGCGGTGGCGGCGAAAGTGCGAGCTGCTTATGCCGCTTCGTGCGAACGGAAAACCTCGGGCGGTCATCGATTTATTTTCTTCCCTTTTTTTTATTGTATATGAGTACAGGCGTAGTAGAAAGCGCGGCGTCGTGCGATGCGCCTCGGGCGTCGCTGACCCGCGGTTTCTGCTTCCCTGTGAGAAAGAAAAAAAAAATGCCAGCCGCGGGGGAGAAAATACGCGTTACGCAATGACGAATACAGAGCGGAATTTGAGGGTGGATGGCAGGTTTTTTTTTTATACCCGAATGATTAATGAGCGATGGACTAGGAGCGTGCATGAAGCATCAGCTCGTTGAGGCAGGCTTTCCAGAAACGTCTCCTCGAATAGTTTATCGAGCCGATATAAAGGAACATCTAATAATGCCCCGGCTAATGTATAAGTGGGTGACGGTAGAGGCGTGGGCTACTCGGGCGCTAGGGAACAGAGAGAGTGACGGTGGATGTTTTCAAGGTAGCGCATTAAAGGCTACGAAAGGTTGAAAATAAAAGAGAAGGTAATGTAGATTGTGTCTAACAAAAACAAAACAAAAAGGGGTGGAACAGTAGCCAGCGCACTGGCGACTTGTGCGTTCGAAAGTCCCAAATTGGACGGAAGATTTGCTGCACTACTACATTAAGTTTTTCTACATTATTTCAAATGAGGTAGAGTCACCGTGAAATTATGCCTTCTTATAAATACAAGTTCAGAACGTGGGTTGCATCTAGCTTTTGTACATTTCAGATTTCACGTAGTAGAAGTAAGTGAAGGAGATTAGAGTATTGGTGGAGGAGGAAGAGAGTATAATACAGCCTGGAAGAGAAATAAGATGGCCTAGATGTATTTTTTTTTTCTCGAAGAAGCCCGTGGGGAGTTTTACTTATTAACTATAGGCGAAAACTGTTACATCCCGACCTGGAGGGTAGAGACAGAAAGAAGCACTTTAAGGAAAAGCAGAGATTTTAGCCGGCATGTAATATTCGCTGACAGGTTAATATCACATTTGAAACTACTTTCGCACGAAAAGTGTCAGAGTGAACACGTGTAAGCCATGCTTTGCCATTGATCAGAAAGTATACCGAAAGCTATGCGCCCGCATTATCGCGCTTCATTCCTTGGCGACCAGCCTTCCCTTCGCCCTGACGAGAAGCAGGTCTTCAACGAGGCGGGCACCGCGGTAACGAACATCCACTCGGCCAGCCAGCTACATAGGGGCGAACAAAAAAGTCCGGAGACGTGGGGGGAGGAGGCGACTCAAAGGCCAAGCGACAACAAGGGGGACGGTAGTGTAGTGACCAAAATAGTACAACAAGAGGGCCACACCATAAACGAGCTGCCAGGTCTTGAAAAAGGCCGGTCCGTGGCGAGCCGACCGGGCCGCCAACTGCGGAGGACGTGGACGGCTGTCTACACAGACCGCGTGCACGGTCACGCCCGAGTGCCCGTGGCCCGTCGCCGGTCGTGGCCACTTTCAGGGTGCAAGGCGGGTGATTGGCGGCGGGAAGCCAAAGTCGCGACAGTCTTAGCAGTGGTGTGGAGAGAGAGAGAGAGAGAGCAAAATTATTTTGCTTTCAGTCCCCTCTTCTTGATTGGGACGTTTCAGGTGTTCTAGGAGAAAGCTTACGATGGAATTGGATAACAGTGTGCAAGTTGGGCTAGTTATTTATTTATTTTACCCTCATTGCCAAAGGCATTACAGAGGGAAGTGGGTTGATTAGGATAAAGAACAATGAATGTAATACAGTGAAAATAGATAGTACAAAATAAACATCCTCCAGATATAAAACAAACAACATCCAAAAAACGTAAATAGCTTAAAAAAATAATGTATACAATACAGTAGAAATCGATATAACACGAGATCAACTTCCTTCAGAATAAACAATGTTAGCTACAGCATCATGAAAGCTTTTATTATTTCCAATCGCTACTATATAGGGCGGAAGGAGGTTCGATTCGACAGATGTGCGGAGAAGATACGACTGAAAAGAAGGTTTGCTGTTAGTTAGGAAAAGAAGTTAGGGACGATTAGGGAGTACGATGAACGCACCTCTGCCTGCGTGGTGTGTCAGCGCGCTGTTTTATCATCGAGTTCTCGAGAAGAAGCGGAGAAGGAGAGATCGGCGAGGGCCTCGTCGCGAAAACCTTTGCCCCCAGCGCGCGCGACGGGTTCGCTTGCACGCCTATTCGAGAGGGCCACGATGTGCTCGTGCCTTATACCGATGCGAAGCGAAGAAGGGTCGGCCGCTGCTGTAAGAAGGCCGAGGCTGAAGCTTAGCCAAGGCATTAAAAACTTGGCAAGAGGGCAGCGGTGAGAAGCACGACCTGGCACTCAGTCCGGTAACGAGGTTCCGTTTGACATTCATGAAATCTTACTCCCTCTCCTCCTCTTCGCAGGGAAGAAAAGCAGAAGCAGTGTGTCACGGAAAACGCTTTGTTTTACAGCGCACTGCGTCCGCGAAATGGAGAAGTTCTTGCTCGGTTCCTACTTCCGAAAAAAATGTTGATCTTGAGTACGCCCTAGTAACGAATGTTTTTAATCTTGAGTGCGCCCAAGCCACGAATGCTTTTTTATTTTGTTTTACTAACCTCACTGTCGTGGGCACACCGTGTGATGGCCGAGTTTATATATGCCAGCAATGCATTGGTGCCGCACGGCGTGGAGGTCGTGGTGCGTATTATAACATTTTTGCCTTAATTATATTTGAGCCCCTAATAACTTCCTCTTGTCTCCTTCATTTGTGTGATGCCGCCTATAGGGCGCAAATGATAGTCATCGCTGTATAACCGAAAGCGCAGGTGAAGATATATCTTAACGCCTTCGATCACGCGCTTCTCTGTTTGGTTGCATAGCTTAAGGGCAGAAACTTGAAGTTTATTGATTTCCTAAGCTAAAAGCTTAGAAAAATATCTCTTAGGGAATTGCGCATGTCACATCGCAAGATTTCCGCCTCGAACGGTTTTACTTCAATAACTAAAAGTGCATAACCCTTTGTGTGCGCGGACAGTTCCGTAAACAGACGCCAGAGTTTAGAAGCTTGGCTTCTGCTTTATCTCTGTTTGTGCTTCATGGCTGTTGAAAGGGCAGGAAAAGAATGACAACGGCTGGGCAACGAAGAGCTGGAAAGTAAGTGGACCTCAGTGGAGAGCAAAGGAAATTTGTGATACCCTCCTAAGACGAGGCCCGGCTATTTACTAACCTCTTTTTCGGCGTGCTTACACTGTTTCATGAACACCGCGCACTCTTTCGGAAGAGATGTTGGTAGCCCCATTAGACGCCGAGTTCACGAAGCTGTTCGCATTTATAAGTCTGCTGTGGGACTGACTGATGGCTGCGAGGTACATAAATGCGAAAGCCGACGATACGAAAATCGAGGTACTGGCTCATCAACTCAGCGAAGGTAGCTTTTGCGCTTCAGTTATATTGCGGTTACGTGTTTGTTTGAAAGGAGCTTATTCTTTGGCGATAGCCGAGTAAGGAATGATGTTAGAACCACTTCATGTGTTCTGCTACACGTGATCAATCAATCAATCAATCAATCAATCAATCAATCAATCAATCAATCAATCAATCAATCAATCAATCAATCAATCAATCAATCAATCAATCAATCAATCAATCAATCAATCAATCGATCGATCGATCAATCCTAGGCTGTTATGTAGTTTTCTCACCAAGCGGTGCAGTCTCGTGCATACTGAGTGCGCAGCCGTCATTCAGCGACCAAACACAAAAAACACCAGCTCAGAACGAAGCACAAAACGAGAACGAACAAATCAGAGCTATATACATGTACGTGTGTGCGGGGCGAGTTGAGGGAGGGACGGTGCGATAACCGCGACGACAAATGGTCTCTCGCTTCTCTGCCGGTGTTGGAGGTGATGACCTTTTCCGCGAGCGCCGGCAGCCCGAGGAAGCATTTCCTGCACGACTGGAGCGGGCTATTTCGGCAAAGGCTCAGCGCGCGGTCATAGCGCGGTGTCAGCCTGCGCGCTCACACAATCGCCCTACGCAGACTCGCGTGCGACGCGACCAGCGGAGGCTATGGCTCGAGTGATACCCGCCGGGGATGAGCGGCGGCGAGGGTTCAGCACAGTACACGCACACACAGCGCGCGCGGGGTCAGCGGCGCGGCAACCTTCCGGGTTTACGTAACGAGGCGCCCTCTTAGCTGCCACCGAAAAGAAGGCGGTCCCCTTCCCAGGACCCCTCCGTCGCGTAACGTGTCTCGTGCGCTCAGTGGGACGGACGCGGTGGAGCGTATAGTGTAAACGTTACGTCCGCGCATGCTCGCGTCGCGTGCTTCCCGTGCACGTACACTGCACGTCCGCTTCCTAAGCGAGAAATTGTTTGGAGCCTGCGTGCACGCTTTAGTGTGTAAAAATGTTTTGTCGGTTTCTAAACATGGCCAGGACAAATAACGCGGAAAGCAGATAACTGGTCGTCCGCCAGAGTTCGGAGAGAATGGAAACGTAGCTGTGGATTGCAGAGCCAGGAGGGCTGATGTGATCAGGAGGTTTGCGGAGATAGGTTGGGTCGCATCTTTCGCAGGACAGGGTTAATCGGAGGTCGGTGGAAGAAGCTTTTGTCCTCAAGTGGGCGTCGTGAAGGAAGGAAAGCTTAGGAGAGGTCCTGGTTCGCCGAGTTGCATGACAAAAAGTGTGCCAGAAGTCACGTGTTTTTCCAAGAACTACTGGGATGTTTGGCTGATGGCGCAGCTAGTAGTTATGTTGGGCGCAGCGGCGTTGTCTGCATCAATGTCTTCTCCTCATGCGCAAGCGCGCTGAGACGACGGCCAACTACATAGGGGGAGCCCTCACGTCTGGCTTCAAAGGATGTGACGTAACTGCCTCGCCTAAATTCTTTCCTTCCTCCATGGTGGGCGTTGTTACGATGATCGTGATGATGATAATGGCGGTGGTGGTGGTGGTGCATGATGAGTTTCAGTTAATATGACCCGATATCGACGAGTGCGCATCAACACAAGGTGACGACCGGTAACGAACTGGGAGGATTTTTTCTCGTGGAGGCCGTATCTTTGTTGAAGCGCATCGCATCAAAATAGTCGTAATGTAGGTGTGTCTGGAGCCTCATTTCTGACTTTGCAGGGGCCGGTCTATGGTCGTGTATGCCTGCCATGGAAAGAGGAACAATTGCTCATAGAACATGTCATTTTCGCTGGCAGAAGCCTCGCGGCGGCGCGAACACATCAGCTTCGTTGGACACTGCATAAGAGCACTAGCGTCGCTTTTTTTCTTTATTGGAGAGCACAAATTGCTGCAGCCGATCACGCTTAGTGTTAAACTGCCCCACACTCTCACGCTGTGTATTGCACATCGTCTTCTTCATCAACTAATACTACTATCAAACTAGTATTCTCGCTTTGAGCGATGTGGCGGTAGTGACAGAGAGATGTGAGCTGCATGCGTTGGCATGGGCAACGTTGTGACAGAAACACGGCACTAGAGTAATACGCGTTGGCGTTGGCAACATTGCTGCAGACATGGGCAGTGGAGCATAGGCCGTCGATGTACAGTGGCTAAATTGGCATTGACGATGAAAACGTCGAGGACACTCGTAACTGGTTCCCTGTGTCAGTGGACACCTCAACTGAGCTTTCAGGTGCGTGGCGGTGGTGTCTACCTTCATAAAACTGTGCTTTCGCACAATATTTCTTGCTTAGCAATGCTAAACCCCCAGCCATTTTTTTTATGCGAAGCATATTACTAGAGCTACACTACAGCCCGTCGAGCGCGGCGGTGGAGCTACCATTGACCTTTAGCGTGACCACGTGACAACATGACGTCACAGCAGAGGAGAGATAGGCTGCCGGCTCGCGCGGTCGGCCGCGGCGATGGAGGCTCCACATCAGAGGCGCGGCGGCTGACCACGTGACAACATGACGTCACAGCAGAGAGATGGGCTGCCGGTTCGCGCGGTCGGCCGCGGCAGTGGAGGCTCCACATCAGAGGCGCTGCAGCTGACCACGTGACGCTACAGCAGCGGTATAAAGCTGAGCTTGCCTCGCTCTCCGGGCACTTACGAGGCGGCCAGGTGTTGGGATGCTGCCTAGAAGCAGGGCTGATTTGAACGAGAAGCGAAAGCTTCAGCGTGCCACAGAGACCGATGAAGAGCGGGATGAACGTCAACCAAGGAAAGCTATGTATTACCAAGCCTAGCCATCAATATGATTCGCATCTGACTAGGCTTAACCTTAGCTAAGCCTCAGCCATTTTTTTATCATAGTGAGAAAAAAAAAGACACTCTCTTGATTTAGGATGCGTTTAGTGCGTTAGTCACTTCATTCAGGCTTGAACGGCCGGCAGAAAAAGGGAGAACCCTGACTGGAAGCCAGAGAAGTAAACCTGGCCTTCCACGGTTCTTATGGTGGAGGTTGTGCAAGATGCGGATGCAGACTTTAAAGGGTCAGTCTACTGAATTTTATCGACCATATTTTCTTTGCGGCAACCGATAGCTCTTTACTCAAATTACCGTTTAGCCAGCTGTGGTGCCAAGGAGTGCGGTAGAACATTTTAAAATAGAATTTATTAATGTGGGAACACATCTGTATGAGATGGTAGTCTCATCTGGCAACCATCTGGATTTCCGCCGCGCTGCGACAAACATGGCGGCGCCCGTCGAAGCCGGACCTCTCGCTTCGGACTGAATTCTCGTTGTTGCTGCCTTTTTCAGTGCGTTCACTGGCCATAAATGGGGCGCCTGTCTTTCGCTTCGTCTCATCTCGCCTATAAGAAAACATATAAGAGATACATTTGCTTTATTTTAATAATTAGAGTGACGATTCTGCCGCTCCTAGGCTTAAGTGGAGAGTCGGTTTGTTTACAGCAATGGTTCCTGTCCTGACGACCAGATGGCGCCACTATAGGCTGAGTTTATTTTTACGTCTCTGCTAGTATACGCTGAACTAAAAGTGGGAATGTGCCTGCGTTTTGCGTACGCGTAACTATAAATATTCATGTGATTTACAGAAAAAGCGAGCGGTACGCCTTCTACAGTTTACTAGAACAAAACGTGCGTTTCTCTGACATTGAGGCATACAAATGGTACGTAGTATATTCACTTATGCTTCTACAAAAAAAGACTACCACTTTCTTGAACAAAATGAACGTTTGGGGTCGCCACCATGCTTTTTTACGCGACTTTTAACGCCGAAATAAAATATAAACTCCTGCCTAAACCAGGCGCAGACCCCTCGTTATTGATGTTATAGGGTGCCAACTACCAGAATATGCCATTATTTATACACTCATCTCGGTGAGTAGACTGACCCTTTAAGCAGACTTTAAGCAGCAGTAATTCTTTGCTTAGTCATTTCTATTATCGCTGACTCATTGTTCGTCCGGCATCTCCCTCCTCTCCCCTACAAGTAGGAAGGGAGAGAGAGAGAGGAAATCCCGCTAAACAACGACCACATGGCAGGTGGAAGCTCCTCGTAGACGCCAACGCCACCGGACAGTTTCTGCCTTTCTGGCCCTCCTAATGCTACGGTATACATTTGGAAAAGACGAGTAGTATGGTTACCTTACTTCACAGCGGTTGCGCAGCGGACGACAGGTGAAGCGTATCTACTTAGAGTTGGCATTGTGGAATCGGCGGAAAACCAACACCAGTTGAGAAAAGGAAGTCGTTGTCAGCTGCTCTGAACTCCTGGACAGACAGAAAGGACGGCTGACAAAAACCGGCAGTAATTAGCTCAGCGCGGAAGAAAGTCCAGTAGACAGAGTATGACGAGAGAACCGCTTCTTGCCTTTACGTTTCTGTTCGCCCCCAACGCTATTGTGTGGTTTTCCACACATTTCCCCAACGACCGTCCACCCTGCTTCCGTCAGGTCTTTCAGTGACCAGCACTGAGCAGTACACCTTGCGCCCGGCGCCTCAACGTCGGGCCGGAACTGCAATTTAGCTGTCCTTGCAATAGCCCTTGCTCATCCATGCGATTCTAATGGCTACAAAAAACGACTTGCAGGAAAGACATACCGTGACCGGAGCAAGACAGGCTGCCCTTTAGCTCTCTTTGTTCTCGAGAGAACCTCGGATAGGCTACGGCCTAGAATATCTTTGTTCCGCGGAGAGATATACCAACCTCGAGAATCTCGCCTGCCTTTCTCCAAACCAAGCGAGATTCTTCTCCCCCCCAACTGCGTTCTCTCTTTCTCCTACAACGTCCGCGCTAATTGGTCAGAAGATGGGCAAACAAGCGTATCCAACGTGTCCGCACACCACACACGCACGCGAAACCAGCCAGGTTGCGAAGGTCTTCGCTGATAAGCGTGTCCTTTTTCGAGAGCTCTCGCTGCAGTGAGTGCAATACACGTATACTCCGCTCTTACTTTTCGCTTTTTATTTTTTTTTTACTTCTGAAAAATCGCGCGAGAAGACGCCACAGAAGCGGCAGCAGCAGCGGCTGCTGGCGTCTAGCACGACGAAATCACGCCGCGCGCCGCAGCCCGTTTTGCAGCCCCACCAGCGGATCTCGCTTAACATCCGAGAGGCGTACATGCTACAGCGCGGAGCCTCGTAGTACCTTACACACGTCGACGGAACCCCGCGGCGTCGTGACGAACAAGTATGCGCGCCATTGTTCTCTTCACTACACACGGCCTTACACACTACACACGCGCGCACATAAGGAGGCGTGGAGGCCTTCGGCAGCTCATCCGCCGTACGTGCTCCTTGGTCAAGAGTCGCGGTGGGACGCTTTGTGAGCGCGACGGAAGGACAGGGGAAAGAGTGTCGACACAAGGAGCGACTCGTGCGAGGGGGATGCAGTATACACTGCGAAGCTGTCATCCTCTTCGCAATTGCGCGTCCGCTGATTGTTAGCGATGAGCTGCCGAGAGAAGAGGAAGCCGAGTGTTGTAGTAGCGCGCGCTAACGCGGCAATGGAGGCTGGGGCGATTAAAAATGCAAATCAGGGTCGGCGAGAGTGGTTGCAAGGACGTTGCTTGCGCTGTTGCCGTGGCACACAATGCTTCTGGACGCCTGTTCTCTGTAACTGTCTTCACAGCGCTTTACGCGGTTGATGCGTGCAAAGGATGCGAAGCTTTGTGTGACCGGCGCCTGGGGTTTTGAAATGCCGTTCGGTAGCAATACAGGAGAAGGAATAAAGAAGAAAGGCTTGCTGGTGAAGATAACGCTACAAATTCGCCGCACTAGTATATTAGCGCAACTCTTAATCGCCGCCTTGAGATCACGCCATGCCCAACAATTGTCGATAAAATCATTCTTGAACAGGAAAGGACGCAATTTCTTTCATGTATTGCAAGAGTTTACTAACAATCTATATATCTGCAGATATCCGCAGATCTGGCTTCGGCAGGCTTGAATTTCTTTTGCTATTAACGTTTTTGCTCTCGTCAAAAGCGTTCGCCATTGGTTTTCTATGGCAGTCTTAAGTGCTAGATGCAAGCGATAGAAAAACTTTAAAAGAAATACTTGGCTAGACATCAGAAGAATGAACCATAACCTTCAATATTTCTATACAAGCACCTTATAATTTGGAAATATTCAAAATTTTTGCTCAAGAGTATAGGACATGCAAAAGGCACGTATCGGGCTTTGCTGAAAAAGTGTGTGTGTGGGGTGGGACAGGTGTTCCTCTCAGGGTCTACGCACGCACTGCGTCGAGTAGATATGGGATTGTGTGAACGGCACTTTTAAAGCACAGAATTTCTCTCTGGTGCGAAAAAAGTGTTGTTAATCGCAACTCGCAACACCAAGGAAAGATACCTGACCCGTTTCCTGCAGCTTTAAATTTCTAAGTTGCAAAAGCACCCTTTAATCCTGTGATCCGAGAAGCGTGAAACGCGAACGCTGTGAGTGACGTGAGAAATAAGATTCGCGGCATCCTCAGAAACGTCAGCGACGCAACAAAAGCTCGAATAATTCACACATGCCAGCCCAAGGTCGCGGTAACGCCTTCTAAAGCTATCTCCGTATACACTGAGAAACATAACGGAGGATAATACGCCTCTTCCGGCATTTTTGATCGCGCTCGGTGCGTGAACTTGCACATCTGAGCGATGTTCGAAGCGGCTTTGTGTATACCTTCCACATTCTCGGTGACCCTTCGAGAAAAAGCGTGCACTCTTACCAAAAAGAAAGCTTTTTTTTTCTGTCCACGCACGAACGAGCAGCACGTAGTGTATACGCGACCTTCCGCTGGATGACGTGATCAGGCATCCACCTCGGAAAGCCGATCTACACCAGTCTCTATTGCATCACTGCAGATACACGCGGCTTCGGCGGCCGGACGTGCTTTTATTACTCTCTCTCTCTCTTTTTGCTCTTTCGTATCCGTTAGCACAATGTAGTGGTGCTGGGCGCGGCTTATAGCTCCCTTCGAGCAGCATCGGGCGGAGGCCTATCGCAGAACCGCGCACGGATCACTGCACATCACCCCGCGATCCACCGGCGGCCGATGGGGTCCCGTAATACCTGCGGTATATATAGCGGTAGCGAAACGCACCGAAGACAACGGCGGCGGCATCCGGTCCAGCTGCCGGGAGAGCGATTCGGCCGCTCTCTTCTTCCGGAACTCGATCCTGCGATCCCTTCTTTCTCACGTGGTCAGGCAGCAACACGGCTTCGGAGGGGCCGCGCCAGTCACCACCGCGCAGCGGTGGCGAACTTGTGCCGGGAACCGGTCGTTGCTTCTTCTTGAGACGGACCCCCATCTCTCCCTCTCTAATTAAGTCGAGAAACGGGTCGAATGCGTGTCCGCTAGCGTGTACGTACAACGTGCATGTGCTTATGTGTGTGTATGCAGGCGCGAGCTTCGTGTTAAGGATGATGCCGCCGTTTCCCTTCATTCCACTTCACCCCTTACCCTCCTCCTCCGCTCCATCTGCAACCTTCGCCGTCACCGCGTTCGGCGCAGCGTTCGCTTGGGCAGTCAATCTTTATCGCGGTTTCCCTCTGAGCCGTTTCCCTGAGCAAAAGTAGCGGCGCCGATCGCTGCAATCCCGTTCGCTGAGATCCACCTCTCGTTTGCCTTTTAGATCTGCCGAAGGTTTCTTTGGTCCCTCGGAAGCCACTCTCGGCCCGATTGCGGTGGTCGGAAGCTAGCTGAACTCGCCACACGTATCCAAGCCGTGAGTTGTCCGCTTTCTTGAACTGTCGGCTGTCCAGCTGCTTCCCTAATCTTTGTGACCTGCTGGCGCGCAATGCTCTGGGGAGTACGGTACTCACACGAAGGTTACCGCAGTGCAGCGCGAGATTCAGCGACATCTGTTTGCGACGGTGAATGCAGTACTGCCTGTTCGTTATAATTTGTCGATTATGGTAGAGTGCACGTGACGTCACTATGTTCGAACAACTTATATCTTATAATGCATTTATAATCCGCTAGGATGCGCTGGTGGGTGGAAGCCATGACACACACACTGACCGCGGCATTTCCGTCGAAAGAGAACTATACTGCTGACGCAGTAAAAATAAAAAAAAAACGCCCTCAGACCATTGTGTATCTGCTGGCCATGGGATGAGAGGAAGCGTGGCCCTCCATAGCCTCTCCCCTGGTCATTCAGAGCCTGGCCCTGGAGTTCATGCTCGACAGCCGAGCGCCATTATATCCACTGGGCCCGCTACCGCGGTTGGCTAGCCTCCCGACAGAACGGCATGTCGAGAGCGTTCTGCTTGAGTGATGAAGTGCAGGTGTGATGCGGACGAAGTAAAGATGGAGTACACCCACAGCAGGAGGCGTGTTGAAAGGGCGCCTGACCTGAGCGCGTATAGGTCTATAATTTAACTGTTGCCAGGTAGGAAGCGATTACGGCGTCAGGAAGAACGATAGCTCCCCTCTTTGTTTCCTCTCGAATCTGGATGATGGCGTTACGCTGAAGACCGATGGTGGTGCCGATCAACGGCGTCAGCGGAGATTCTGGGACGATGCCAGAGCAAAGGTGGTAATTAAGGCGATCCTTCTTTTTTTACTGCAGCGGGATGAAGCCTTAAACAAGGCACCGGACGCTCGAAGAAGAGGCAGAAGACGCCGGTCAGGACAGCGATCAGGTCATGCGAGCTCTCATCGGACGTTGTTGCTATAGCCACTGGGTAGTGCCAGGCGCTTTCTACGCCTTAACATTTCTTATTCCATGCGGCATTGCTTTTGAACTCTTCGGAAGCATCCCGTTAAGGGTACATAACTTCAAACGTATTGTTTAGTTTTTCGCACGATGGTTTAAAGCGAGCAGCGCACAATACGACCGATCATACAGCGTTACTCGCACACTGTTTATTTGTCCGAGAATTTGGAGTAAAATTCGTAAGCTATCGTCGAAAGAAAGTAAGGGAGAAATAAAAGTGCAAGTCTCCGCATTATAGTATACCAGTAGCAGCCGCAGAGTGTGTGATATGTGCTCAAGTTCAAAGAGCAAGAAAAAATTGACCAAACGCAGGCTGAGAGAGAAAGCATTTCGATTGCACAAAAGCTGGCGCCCATCTCCTGCCCTTTTCCTTTACGCCATGTTCTTGGCATTCTGGACGACCGGTACGGGAAGTGACACAGGCCTCCGCGCTCGAAGGTCCTTGTGTCTGCTGTAAGGGTCGTATAGCGTGGGTGAATGTTGGACAATGAAACGGGTCTCGCAGCATTCGGATAAACGGGTCTTGCTGTCAGTGTATTCTCCGCACTGAGTAAGTATACTTTAGTGCGTTTAAAGACTCATTCATTTAGCGCACGAAGTGTGCGGAACAGTAGCGTTTGTTCTTCGCGACATTTCGTTCCATTTTCCGTGTTAACAGGAAAACACAACAGGACAAATTCTGTTTTGCACGCCCTGCCCGTGCATTTTCCTCATTCAGAGTTTGTTTTTGACTATGTAAACGTGCGTGTATTCTTCAACACCAACAGGTATACTGCTAATGTTTTGGGCAGTTTTGTGAAGGCAGAGCTATTGCTTAGTAATCCTGACGGTCATGCCAGTCAGGGTCGTCAGTGACGGGACTTCTCGCCAGCTCGTCGAACCAAGCGGCTTTCTATATAAGCAAAAACCCCGCTTTGAAAGTGTAGCCAACTCAGGCAAAGCTGTCTCTGAGACATTCGTACTGCATCGTTGGACAGCGATGAGTAGCGCGAAGCCGACGCTTTTGAGCACGCGTATACTTCGTAACTGTGAAACATGCAACGAAACTCTTATAAATTTCGCCTATTCCCGAGGCGAAGAAGTGAGAGCAACAGCTGAGAAGCGTATAGCATTTGGGCGAGTTGGTTATGCTTGAATACACATTCGCAGCGCGAACACAGCGCGGGAACGTAACGAGGAGACGGCACACACGAACCTGATAGCCGAACCGCTAAGCCTCCAGCCACTTACAAATAGATCTACCGCACGAAGGTGTGCGAACACAGCTTTGTGAATCTGACCCAAGTTCTGCGCCACTCGTCCGAGGCAGCCTTTCCTCCGCTTTTTCGTGTGACTCAGCGGAGACGAAGCTTCTTGAGCGCCTCTTGGCGGCACGGAGGCAACTGGAGCGCAACCCTAGCGACGAGAACCAGGCTGCCGAGTGGCTCTTCTTCTTGGGACCAAGCTGGCGTGCCGACCCGGCGACGACAACGACAAAACGCGGCGCGCAGCCACGCAACCGTGGCCCCGACAACAACGGCGGCTTCGTCCGGCTGGGCAGCCGCGATCACTCGGCGGGCACGGATTTCCGACGGGACTCCTCTCGTGGTCATCGTTGTCGCCGCCGCGAAGCCACGCGACGACGGCCCAGCCGAGAGGAAGGAGGGAAAGACCTCCTCGCTCTCGTTCCCCGGTTGCGTCCCTTTTGGTCCACCGGCCGTGCGGAATCTGAGACGAGAGAGACGGACAGAATGCACGCAGGACCCGCCTCGTCAATCACGCACAATTCTTCACCTCCACGGACACGCATCTCACTGCCGGAGAGCAGTCAGACTGCCGCAGTGGCTTCCTTCCTCTCTTCTCTCACTCTCTCCCCCTTTCTGACCTCTTTGGTATACATCCTCTCCCTCTCAGTTTGTGAAGTCCCCCTTTTTTTTTCTGTTTTGCTTTATCCGGTTTGCTAATCGGTCTGTTTTTCGGAAAGGATCTCTTATTTAGTTCCTCACACAATAAACTTGACAAACCTATACCCAAATGACAAACTTGCACCCGTGCGGCATTTCGCTACAGGCGGCGGAAGATGTATAATCTGGGTCCTTCGTATAATCATGTTTATTTATTTTTATTTATTCGATACTGCCAGCCGCCTTTTGGTGGCCAAGGCAGGAGTGGGGATGCAATTGCACAGTGCTTTGTCAATAGCAAACAACGAAAAAAAGGGAAAAAGAAGGCCTGCAGGCAAACCGTCGATTTTAGCTCATTTCATTGTTTATTTGCGATTTTTACCGCATCTGCATTAATTTGACGGACGTCCACTGTTACAACAATGCCAGCGAGTGCGTAAAAATTCTTCGAAATGAAACCTCCGCTTTGGATGTGCACCGACATTTGGACGTCAAAAAAAAAAAAACGTGATGTTTAAAAATCGGAGGAGGGAACCTATAGGAGAAACAGAGCACAACGCTTTAATAGTGTGCTGATTACTTCGACGTTGGGAAACAAATCATTTCCTGTCATGTCCTGGCTAAATCACAAAGCGCCACGGGATAACGACGTCACCGCGCATACTTCCGGCGATGGGCATACAAATTAAAGACGGCAGGGGCGGCATAGAAAAAGACGGAAACTGTCGCATCCTGTGAAGCCCTGTGTGTCAAGGGTGTGTCCCATCCGCCGAAAGCACTCCTTACATAACGCGACAGCCCGTTGATTATTCTCGCAACGATGAACACGTCAAGATTTTGATCGCCGCCTCCTAAGGAAAAAAAAAAAAAGGGAAGCGACCGATTGCAGTGACCGGTTGGTCGGTGGAATCTGGAAAAATTACACCCTGTATTTCCGAAGAACGGATGGACTCGGTTCACTCGGCAAAGCACATATAGCGCGCGACTGCTTAACGCCTCCTCACATCGTAGACTTCCACGCACTCCGATGCCGCGCGTGAGGCTTCTTGCGGCGACCTTACCCTACATCGCGTGAAAATAAAAAAAGTCCCCCGGCGCACACACACACAGACCGGCGACGACGAGCTTATCTCGAAGAAACTGTGTCTCCAGTATACGAACCCTCACCGCGCGCGTACACATCACCGTTGCGCGCCAGTGCTGCCGCGGAAAGCGAGCCGGCGAGGGTTGCTGATAACAGAGTGCGTACGTATGGCACGCTCTGTCTCATAAACACACAATGATGACGGCGCCCTTGATTCTGGTGCCACAGTGAAGGAGGAGCTCCGTGGCCTATATCCCGTCACCACCACACTGTCGTAACGGATGAACGCGGCGAGCAAGAAAGGAATCTCGGAAAGGAATCTGAGTGTTCGCTTCGCTGTTTGACGGCCGAGCTGAGGAATACCTTCCTTGCTTTAGTATGGAGACTGCGGCCCCGACTTCCCGCGGAATCTGCAATATCGGCGACCTTCGCGACGAATCCAGCCAGCCACGCCGGAGGGATGCGGTGATTGGTGTTAACGGTGCGATGAATGATAACCTCTTTAGGTTGGAGTCCAGTTGTCTATTGTATCTCTCTTCTACAGCGACCCCTCCCCCTTTCTCGCTCCCTTAGTTTTATTACAGTGATACCCACGGCAGCTTTCTTTGGGATAATGATAAGTGGCCTTCAGCGCCGTAGCATATATCGCGGCCAAAAACTCTCGCGTTCACCTGCTAGACTACAGGAACGTTATCAACGTTTCATCGGTAGTCGCGTGGTGAGGGTCGGCTTGGAAGTCGGCGGCCGAGGGGGAGTTACGGCACAGCCATCCCAGTTACATCTACGCCCCTGGAGACTGCAGAAAGCCTATGGCATTTTTTTTTTGTAGACCTTAGGGTCGCTATGCTTTTAAGAAATTTCATGTTAGAAGGCTGATGTCGTTAATTGCTGGCAACAAGCAGAACGAGCCTTGCAACTGATGCCGATAATTGCTCCACTGTAGCGGCAATTTTTTTTTTAAAGAACACTTAATCTTCGTTATTGAGTTACGTGCAGTAGTTCATTGAAGATAGATACGCACGTGTTGCCGAAAGATTTTCCCAGCATCTGAATGAGAGATTCGCATCGCTTGCGATAGGAGAGGACAGGAGCGATTCGGAGTGGACAGCAGTTGGGACAGCCTCGCGGTGCTGACTTTCTTCTGTTCGAGCCGGACTGGCAGGCGCTTAGATCTCAGTAAAGAACAGCATTGGCATGAAGGGGTGCGCACCACACGACATAGGAGATATTCACGTGACGTCACGAGCACCATTTTGTGTATACAGCGCTAAAGCAGTGCCAGCCGAAGCACGTGGTGATAAGCTCGTTAGACATACGCGCAGCCTTCAATCGTGCTCAATTTAACCCAAAATGGCGGCCACTGAGATGTCGTTGCAAGCTCCCGATAGGTGCAATGATTGTTGGTGAAGCTACAGACAACATGTCACTCTGTACTTTCTGTACCAAACGTGAACAGAGAGACAGCGGATAGCTGCAGAGAGGATGAAAGCTATGCTCTAGTCTCCAAGGCTACAGGGCCTGCTGTTCAGCCATGTGGCGCGCCACTTTTAAAGGTGAAGATATCTGTAGGGGAAAGGGAAGTTTGGTCATCACCCCTCCGGACTTGCAGGAGTGCTGCAGGTGCGTCACTACATGGCTTACCAGCAGTCCCTGTGCAGGCCTGGGGACTTTTGAGCACGGATGTACCTGAAGAAGCAAATTTGGTAAAGCCGGATCTACAGTGGGGGGTCAAAAATCTCTGACCCCCCTCCGCCCCCTCAATTTCCGAGCAACGCCGCTCTATATGCAGGAGTTCATCGCCAGGTGGCGCTCCCAAACAGGTTCAAGACATAGATTGGGGGGGAGACAGTTTTGACCCTGACTCCAAATATTCGCGGTGATAGCAATAATCTCGAACTCTAATATGCTTAAAGAACCGATAAGCTTGCTTGTAATTTTTTGGATTACAGCGAAGATGTTATACGCCGCCCTTCCCGACTGATTCACAGCGTAGAGCGTCAATATTTGGTCACGGATAGTCACAGAGGCGGCGATGGTAACGGATTCACGGTCACGTGTCATCGTGCTACCAGCGACAGACATGTGACCATGCTCCCGTTGCGCTCGTTGTGATAGCCCGGGTTGTCACAAAGTGTGTAGGTCTTTAAATTTCCAGTAGGTCTGGGCATTCGCAAGAGACAGCAGCCCGGTGAGAGCTTTCACTGAACTCAGCGCGTTTCGAAGCTGAGCGTAAACACTTGGCAATTTTTGCTCTTTTGTGTGTTTGTTTTTGGAAGAAGCACATTTTCTTTCAGCCGCTTTTTGACGAAGGTCCCCACACTGAGTCAGCCTCTCTATGTGTCTCTTTATAGTTTATTTTTTGAATTTCTGAGCTGTTGACCATTTTGCAGGTTTCACCAACTAAACCAATCGTTCACCTTGTTCAACTGTAGTTTCTGCGGCAGTTCAGGGAATCAGTGAGGCGAAGAGCGCCAAAATGCTCTCAGCAAACGACACTTTCGGCCAAATGCAGCACGTGCGTTTGTGTAGTGCGCCGTGGAGCTCGAATGGAGAGAAGGAAAAACAGAATAGAAAGCAAAGCAGCCATTTTTCGACGGGAAAATCGCGCGCCAAGGCCGCCGTCACTTTTCGGTGGGAAAGCCTAATGGAGCGCGCACGGGCGCTGTCGTGTTGCTGGCACGACACGTGCGACCTCTGCGGGGCGCCGCAAATACTCGCATTTAATGAGATGTCTTAATCTGCTTGTTACTATAAAATGAAACATTTAAGCATCGCATCATATGGGGTTGAAACTGTTCATCACAGTAATCAAAATACAACGGAATCATAAACAGCATTAACATGTAAGCTTTCTGAACAACAAAGCCCCAAACAATTTTGAACCCACGGCGCGGGATCTCCAGAGCTCTGGCTGATCGAAACCCGCTTCTGGGCTCGTCGGTGAAGGCGGCTATGAGATACGTTAGCACGAAAAACAAGTTTTGCCCGTAACAACAGATTTTTCTTTTGTTTTGTCGTATTTTTCTGTGCTTTTGTTGTTTTTTCTGTAGTACATTTGTGTGGTAACCACGGGAAAATCTCATGTTACTACAAATTTGTTGATAAAAAAAGAACCTGTTGTGACGATAGAAACATTTCTGTGCGTTTTTCGACCGGGAACCCTTTGTTTTGGAACGCGGAGTGTCCCATGCAAGCACACCGAAGTTATATATTTGTTAGCAGGCTTGCCAAGTTTGCGAGAAAAGCGATGAAAACAGTTTCGCCATTCGTTTTTCCCTCTCAGTGGTCACACGGTTTGTATATCCGAGTCGCCCTTGTGGTAGAGAAAGGAAAAGTAAGAATCGGTAAGGAAAAACGTGACTCGCTTTAATCCACCCTTATCTTTATGCGAAACTCGAACCTGCGCTGCGAAGGTTGTTTTGGACGAAACGCACGATGTAAACAACTCGTCACAATGAAAGATTAAATCATCACGTTTCGTCGCGCAGTACCCGGCAGTTTATTGCAAAACTAGCCGGCTAGTACACACATCAACCTCAATGTCGCGCTGGTCTAGGGATAACATGAGTAAGTTAAAAATGCGGAGAGAAAAAAAAAAAAACTAGTAGGTAATTTCAACGCAAGCGGTACAATGCCGTGAGAAAAGCATGCGATGTGTACATGCCTCTTTTCTCGGAGTTGCTCGGTCACACGAGAAACAGTTTGCGAACTATCCATTATTATTATATTTTTATTTTGCGATACAAATTTCAGAATGGAAACGCGATTCAACCAGCGGCTGGTTTTCTCCCGTAGGAAACAAAGTATCGAACCATGACCATGAGGCGGAGGTATACTTCATGTTTTCTGTCACTTTGCACGTTGCATTCAAAATTATAATAGACCAGTTATAGGCAGAAGGAGAATTTGGATAGAGAAAATAGCGCAAAACCTCATTCTTATTGTAGTTACAGCATAGCCAGTCTTTCTTTATCGTTTGCGGACGCTCGCTCTTGCCGAAAAGGAAGCTGTTTAGACGCACTTTGTTGTCTTAATGTCTACGCAATAACAATCGCTCTTTCCGCATCAAGGCTTCCTCTCTGTGGAATAATCTTACAACTGAAACACAGATTGAAGAGAACAAAACACACCTTCAGATGCTACCCACCCTTCTGACACGTCACCTCGAAGTTTGACTTAATAAAAAGTGCTCTGCCGAATTACAAAGAATAAACAATGGAAAGCCCTTCAGTAGCTCAGACAATGTCCCCAAGTTCCATTACCACCGATTTACCAATTTGTACATGGGCGTGGTGCAGGGGTGCGGTGAGGGAACATTTATGCCGGTAAATGATGCCATGGAAGGTTTTTCGCCATGAACAGTGTGACGTCACCCCGCAGCCTACGCCACTGGAAGCAGGAACCAATGTCTGAGGAGCGAATGAGATGAAAACGAAGTGACACGTTACAAAATACTGCCCAGCTGAATAACAATCCGGGTCCAAAAGCTCAGCTGGATGACAGTAGAAAGCGCCATCGCCTTCATAAAGCCTACACTGTACACATAGCTAAACATCGTGTAAACTGCATACATTACTAACGTAGGAACTTAGGCTTGCTGGTTCATACATACAAACTGTAGCGTATCAAACGTTAAGTGACGGTGTTCATGTCGTCCACAGTCCCTTCTCTTCTGAGGCGTTGTAGCTGAGGCGTTACGTATACAAATGATCACGTATTTTAGGAGGATAGGTTCTGTTTGTTATCCAGTCGAAACACGGAAGAATATGAAGTTAACGGAAATAACGAAGTTCTTGACGAATGACTAGACAGGTTTATGTGGCCAATAGGTGGGTATACACTTCAGCAGCAGTTGCATCCAGCGTTCTCTGAGTGTTTCTGAATTTTTATTTTTTTTTTTCTAAACAAGCTTGTGTTCTTGCGAGTAAAGCGAAATGACAAACATAAATTAGTGCGGGCAATTTAAAAGAAATAGAAATAATGCTGCCCGGTCCGCGCCGCCTAAAGCACAACGGGCTTAAGACAAACAACAGCGAAACAAAAACCAAACAACTGGCTAGCAGACCACCACCGTTGGCGGGTCGCTGTTCACCGCCGTCGACGTCGTTTTGTGCCGACCAACCAGAGCCCGACCACAAGATGGCGTCTCGATTCGCACGACCACCGGGCCGTGCACTGTTGAGCCGGCTGCTGCCGCTGAACAGCCGTGTGTCCTTTTCGGCTCCGTTCGGCCGTGTCTTCTTCTCCGCCACGCACGACGACGCAAACAGCTGCGCAGCGCGCGTCGCGCCGCCAGCGCCTCCGCGCGGCGGCCGCGGAGAATCTTCTTTCTCTTCTCCGAGGTTCATTTACTGTGCTTTGTTATGCGCTCCTCGGATGGTTACGCGTCGGGAACCGGTCGCGTGTTATGCCGCCCGCAAGAAAGGTGCACCCGGCGGGGGATACTCTCGGCTTTGCCTTATGCCGCTTCGGGGTGGAGGATGTAGATTCTGACCGATACGCGCAAATATTTGGCTCCAGGAAACACTTTCACATGAAGCAGCGGTGGAATCTCCGGGAGAGTAGCGGTGGTGCGCCGCCGCAGTACATGTGCGGTTGCACTCAGTATGACCTGCAACGCTCCATAGGCGGGCGACCTTATTGCTGTTTTTGGCTTCTTATCAGTTGTGTCCGCACAGATACACACTGCAAGAAGGCTTACCCGTTCGGTTGGCTCCTATATGCAGGGAATTTAATCAGCAGCGGGTCCGCGCTGTTTCCTAGAAGTTCCGACCTTATATTTCCCGCTGCGAGCAATACTGGGGCGGGGTTGTGCATGCTATGCTACGTTACTGCTGTGGCTCTGAGTTGAAAGGAAGAGAAGCAAAAATGAATGATACTTCCTGTCCGGCGACTTAATATTCGGTCCCGTGACGTGAAAATCGAAACGTTATGAGGACAAGCAGAGGAAAAGTCCCTGTGTCGACATCGAGGAACGCAGCGTACTCTCGGTTTTCCGGATCTTCTTTGGCTACTGGCTAGAAGAAAGAATTAGAGCTCTATTCTTGCCTTCTCCGTCATCTTGTCGCGTGCTCTTTGTATTTCGTAGTGCACAAAATGATAAAACTGTCGGAAGCAGTATTCAGTCGACGTCGTGCGTTCGGTCTTCACCGGTGTCGTCTTTAAACTTCTTTCTCTACAGTAGGTAAAAACGAAGCCCTTCGCTCAACCTACAACACTTCAGTACTCTGCATCTTGATATCAGTGACCTTCTTGATTACACTGAAGACGCATCATCAGTCACACTCGTCCTGTTGTGTCAGGATTTAGCTCTCAGCGATAAGCATGAATTATTTCGCGCGCTGACTAAACCCGCCAAATTGATCTGTGATGATGTCTACAATGAGCCATTGAAGCTTGAAGATCTGGTGCTCACTCGTTGAAGGGAAATGCAATGTATATAATTACAGTAGGACCAAGCAAAAAGAAACAACAACAACTTCAATTTTATTCATACGGTAGGAATAACGGGAATACATATACAATGATGATAGTGCCAGGTGCCAGGGAAAACTAATAAAGCGCATTGTCACTTGAATCGAGGTAGCAGGAAGTAATCAGTGAGAAGATGCACGCTTAGGAATAAGGGAGGAAAGAGCCCTACAATGGGAAACAGAAAATGACCTAGCATTTCTTTAAAATGCTGCCGCAGGTCCTTTGAATGTCATATTTTCAAGACACTTTCAAGAAATCGGTTCTGTCGTGTCTGGAAATCACAAGTTGTTTTGAAAGTTCTCACTTTCCAAGGCTGAGCGCTCCGAGTCTGTCATGTTGCACTGTTTTCTTGTAAGCTGGCTAGAAGCTGAAGAAAGGAAGTATTCTTTTTTTAATTTTTAAGCGGTTTACATAGAATATAGTCGAACCGTTTTGTAACAAGGATCACGTTGTATTCGTCAAACAGATGATAAGTCGGAGAGTAAAAGGAGGCATACTTTTCATGTCAAACCAACTAGGCTGCTTGCAATCGGGGTTACGCTGGATAGTTACTACGGTCTTCTGTCTTCTTCTTAACTACAGGTTTACCCCGCTGACCATGGTCCGAATGGCAGCAGCGAAGCCAGCAGCAGTCGCGCTGCTGCTCTGCCTGTGTCTCCATCTGGGCGGCCTCAGCGTGGCGCAGGCCGAGGACCCTTCACCGGCCATCTACCCGGGCCAAGCGAACATCGCCCTGCTCATGCCACTGCGCACCGACGCTCGAAACGGGAGCACCAGCGGCGTCTCCGCGGGGTCCCCGTCCAGCGGCGACGCGACGGCCTGTGGCTCCCTCGACCCCCGACGGGTGCGGCTGGCTCTCGCGGGAGTGTGGGCGGCACAGCAGGCTAACTTCAGGAAGGCTCCCTCAGACTTCAATCTGGGTGAGAGCGCCTGCTCGCTTCTGTTTGGTGTCTGCCAAATTGTGATCACTTGCATCTGCTCGTCACGTACAGTTGTGCCACGTACAGTTAAAATCCACTGTTCTGATCTTTATTTCATAAGCTGAATCTTTCGTGAACCTTTCCAGCCTTCGTTTGGTCCTTGTGTTGTATTAACTCATCTGAAGTCAACTTTCTATGCGTTTGTCTATTATCTTGGTTTGCTTTGATACGACATTGTCTTTTAATTTGGTATTCTGGTATTTTAAGTATTATTTCCTGGATCCCGTTCGGAAAATGTATATATTGTAGTTTCCTTGCTCTGCACATAACCTTGTAGTGCCACGGTTGTCTTGTTGTGGTTGTTGGGAGGACAGACCATTGTCAGGTGTACAACACCGTTTGTCTGCACTTCCCGGCTTGTTCACGTGATGTAAATGAATTGAAAGAAACCTCACTTCACTTCACAAAAATATAATAACAAAAGAAGAAAAGGCTAGTAGACTTCTTGGCATGACCAGAAGAAGGTGTTTCAATACTCAGTATTTATAGGGCTTCTCAAGGCTGCACCTACACAAGCAGAAATGTAGAATTGCATTAACGTGCTCAAGAGAAGTATTCTGAGCAAACGTACGAAAATGTGTTTATTCCGGAGCTACCGCATTTTTTTTTATTTTTATTTTTTATTTATTTACATGATACTGCAGACCTTTTTGGTCCAAGCAGGAAGGGCAAAAGCAAAATGCACAAGAAATGGTTAGAGAACATCTTACTTACATATATATGTTTAAAATTCATGCATGCAGATATAAAAGCACTCCGATATACATCTTCGTCACATATAAAATAGTCACAAATGCACAATATGCACAAATGCATAGCAGGAGTCGTCGTCTTCTGTCGTGCTGTATTATTTAGGGACGCCGACTGGTCGTCCAGATTGTTGTTTTGTTTACCTCAGTAAACAACAACAACGATCTTTCCTTCTTCTGTCTCCTCTTCCTTTTCATCTTTGTCGTCATCTTTGCAGACACCAGTGTAACAGTGTATTTCATCGACACCAACACCGCTGATTAAAAAAATCGCAAGGACCGGCCCTATAAGTGCTTGGCATTTAATACATGTGTAACCTTCGCTTCATTGTCGGCATCGACAATTGGCTAAAGCTCCTCTGTAAACCTTACAGATTCAGCTTTCTACTGCTGTATAGGAAGATGAGGAACTAGGTTAGTTATGTAGGTAAGTCTATAGCTCGGCGCACCAAATCTACAGTTGGCTGCCCGGTCGGGGCCACGCCGCCAGCTATAGGCATGCCTGGCTGAAGGAACAGATTTGGCGGGAGCACTGACAGATAACCGGTGGTCCCTTAGAGTGACGGAGGGAACACAATGGGAAGGGACACCAAGTCGAAGACGGCAGGGACTGTAGTAAGGTGACGAGGTTATGAAATAGGCTGGGATAGGGGGTGGTCGTGGCTGGCAGAAGGAAGACGCAATTGGAAACTGCTTGGAGAGGTCTTTGTTTGAAGTTTGAAGTTTATTAAATTCTGACAATACAAAATTGTCATGGCACCGGAGCGAAAGGCGAGACTATACCCGCCTGACTAGGCCCCTCGCGCCACGAGCACAGCAGACAACAGTGCACAGAAAAAATGTATACATAGATACACATAATACACACATATACATACTTATATATACGATAAACACAATTATACATACAATAAATCAATGCAACTTAATAGGTACAAATAATGCAACTGAAGAAATGAAGATACAGGAAGGCCAAAAGCAAAGTGGGAATAAAAAGTCTTGCAACGCATGAAATTGTATGTCAATCGAAAAAAAAAAAACAGAAAATATATTACAAAGAAAACAATAGTCAATTGTTGGAAAAATACAGTTTTGATTTCTTTCTGAATATGGAAATGGTTGAGGAATCTTGCATGATATCAAATAAAGCGTGCTCATTATTAAGTAAGTTAGGAATCTGCCACTGTAAAAGCTGATTGCCGTAGTTTGTTCTAGTTTTAGCCTTAATAAAGTTCCTAGCTCTTAAGGTGTAGTTAGTTGTGGTATTAGTATATATAGAAAAAAAGTTCTCACGATTACTTATGAATTCTAAAAATGCTTTTTCGGATAACTTTTGTTTATATAGATTAGTGACACTCAAAATACTGTCCTGGTGAAAGTACTCAGAGGTATGTTCGTACATCGATAGGTTATGAATAATACGAAGACACTTTCTCTGCATTCGGAATAGAGTTTCCAAGTTAGCCCTAGAAGTGACGCCCCAGATAAGTAGATAATAGTGTAATCTAGAATGAATAGTAGAAAAGTGTAACTGACGTTTAAGTTTTAAAGGTAACAGCGTGCGATGTTTATTGAGCATACCAATTAATTGTGCTATGCTACGTTTAATATGACTTACGTGATGCATCCACCGTAGATTTTCATGGAAGAGTACACCCAAGAACTTGTACTGGGAAACCCTTTCAAGTGGTTGAGATTAAAATATTAAAGGGGATGCGAAATTAACTGGTTTATTAATAGGAGTAAAAACAATATACTTTTTTTAACATTTAGGCTCAACTGATTAGCCGATAACCATGCTGAAAGGGAATCTAACCAGTTGTTAATAAGAGGAATTAGAGTAGAGATGTTATCAGAGGAGAAAAAAACGTTTGTATCATCGGCATATAACACAATATCTGGTGTTTCTGGTATTGCCACGATATCATTGATATAAAGCAGGAAAATCGTAGGACCTATAATAGAACCCTGCGGAACGCCGTACCTAATGTCTGCTAAATCTGATTTTATGCTATTGATTTCCACAAATTAGGAGCGGTGTTATAGATAGCTACGCAATAAGTCTAAAGCAATGCCTCTAATTCCATTAAAGGGTAATTTAGAAAAAAGTATGCCATGTTTAATTGAACCAAATGCTTTATTAAAGTCTAAAAATAAGCCTATTGTGTATTGTTGGTTTTCTATATTGGCAACAATTTTATCACGTATTTCAAGTAACGCAGATTCAGTGGATTTACCCCTTTGAAAGCCATACTGGTTCGGGGATATAAGGTTATGCTTTTGCATGTGTCCAGTTATTCTAGAATTTAAGGCTTTTTCAATAATTTTAGAAAAAACTGGAAGTATGGATATCGGCCTGTAATTAGCGATGCAATCAACTGCGCCACCTTTATGCAAGACGACGATCCTAGCAATTTTCATGTTATCCGGAAATATGCCTGTAGAAAACACAATATTTGTTATGTCACAAAGAACATCGCACATCGCACATCGTCGTGCAGCGAATCTAGTCCGGCTAATGATATTATAAGGATTAAAATAATTTATTTTTTATTTTCTCTAATCAGAGAGTAGCCGCAAAATTATAAGAGTGAAATGGAATCGAAATGACAGCGAATTGATCTGACTTGCAGAGAGGATGTGAAAGCTTACGAAATCTGCGACATGGAGACGTTAAATATTTCTAATTATGGCTACATTAATGGCAAGAATTACACTTTCAACGAAGCCGAATTAAAATACATTTAAATACGGGCTTTCATATGGGTTTTATAAACACCCTAGACTGAATTGTACAGATCCGTGCAAAATAAGATGGTTTTTATTTCATGTATCGTTTAAGTAAGGCTTAAGGTGGTGTTTACTTTTATTTTTAAGTAAGTTCCCCGATGTCAACGACTGTGACCGCTTTAAATAGATCCCGCTTCTTGATATCTGGTCATTAAAAATCAATTTCCTTTCACTTTTTCCGAAACGTGAATAAAAGTAGCAAGACGGTGCAGATACGTCAGTGAGCGCCCCAAGGCTTTCCTTGTATAGAAGCAGAAAGAAAAAAATGAACACGCGAGCTAATGAGTGAACGACGAATGAGGCTTACTTCTATGGAATCTTCTTATACCTTGTGCCGATAAGACCGCTCAGGGTAACTGCAGTTACAGAGCTGCCGAAATCAGCTAATATGTTTATTAATTCGCTGAAATAGTTGCAAGGAATGCAGGTTGCTGGTTGGTTGGAGGTACCCGTCTGCTGCCCAGTTACAACACCTTAACATTAAGATAGCCAGTAAAGTCAAGGCACTGGCCATGCTCTTACTGCTCTTCAGTGCTAATAGCTTTGTCAAGTAGAAACCTGATTAGTAAATGTTTTCTCTGGCCTCTGCGACGCTGCGGGGCTTATCTTTGCGAGAGGGAAGCAGAGAGTGCAATTCTTTCAACCTGAGTTGTGCACATCATTTACACTGTAACTTAACGCTTAGACCGATATCTAGAATACTTAGAGCGAGGCCCTTTTCTGCTGAAAGCAAAAGTAAGAAAACCACCGCTAAAACCACCGCAAGAAGTGCGGGAAATTCCGGCAACCTTGGCACACCTCGTGGGAGCTCAGCCCCATTTCGAGGCGCATTAAGCTCGTCTTCCTCGTACGGAGTGACGCACATTAATAAAAAGAAACAAAAATAAGTAAAGGAAAGCAGCAACGTTTGCGTGAGGGTAGAGACAAAAACGAAAAAACAGACCGTCGTAATCGCAAGCATCCCTTCAAGCGAGCGCGACGCCGGCGCGTAGCTAACAGCCCGTGATGCCGTGGCGGCCGGTAGTACTTTCCCCAAGTCTTGAGACCGCCGCGGGCTTCCTCCACGCATCTCTTTCGCACTGTCGGAGGTATCTCGACGAGCTTGTTTCCCAGTGCGATCTGCCTGCCGCTGCAGCGGAAAGCCGAGCTACGCGCCGTTCTACGCGGAGATTTTCAGCCCTTAAACAAGCAGAGAACATAGCAGCTCACATACTTTTCCGCGTGTAAGTGACGGTACTGCTGTCTGGACAAATAGGTCTACACTGGCCAAACATAGCAGTCGACGAAAACGAATACAGGAAACGATAGAATCAAACGCCTCGGTGATTTAGAGGTACTTCCGGTCCTGCTTTCCGATTGCCACTCGAGCTTGCAAAACAAAATTAGTGGGCCACAGACGTAGCAGCTGGCGTTACTTATGCAGCAGGCAGAATATGCTAATATTACATAGTAAGGCTCTTCTTCTACGACTGCGCTAAAGTAAAGTAGTGGAGATAGTGCGCCCTTCAGCCAGCAGGAAACATGGAGGTTCTCACGATAGTCGCTCACAAGGGATTTGAGCTATAGCTTACAGTGCTTAGTATACTTATTCTAGTATACGGATTTGTGGGTTAGCTTTCCACTTCCAAGTAAGCGTCGTCCACAGTCGACATCCTTTCCGTTCACAGGGTTTATTCTCTGCGATGCGAGACACGTAAAACAAGCGTTTCTATCCAATTAGACTTGTGGACTGAGTCTGGTCCGACACTGCTAAGAAAACCTTCCACTATGACATGGGTGCTGGTGGTGGTGAAAAACTTTAATATTCAAAGAGAGTTTGAGGGTCAAAAAACCCTGCTGCATGGTCGGTATCCTTAGTCCGGGACACCGCACGACGAGGCCCCGTCTCGCGCCCGCTTTACTAGAGCCCTTTGAGACTCCAGTGTGGAGCAGTTGAGGAGGGCAGTCTCCCATGCCTCTCGGGTGGGGGTGGGGGAAGGTGAGGATTCTGAGTACATGCCCACACCATGTGAAAGATATTGCAGATCTCTCCACAGTGCGCGCAGCGCCCATCTGTGTTCGGATCGAAGTGTTTTGCTATGGCAGGACAGAGAAGAGTTCCTGTCTGCAGGCGCCGCAGAGTTCGCTCCTCCGCCTTACTCAGCCCCTTGGCAGGTACTGGGTAGAGACGGTGGCTGTCGCAATAATGAATTAGGATTTCGCGGAACTGCAGAAGCGGTTTATGAGCTTCTGAGCCAGGAGAGCTAGGATGAGGAGCCCGGTGTGTGAGCGCTCGGGCGGCCGCATCAGCGGCCTCATTGCCTCGTAGACCCTGGTGGCCAGGAGCCCAGATCACTTTTGTGCGAGTTGGATCGGCGGGAGCGCGTCTTAGAATTTGGGAGGCAAGAGGAGATATTTCGCCTGCAGGATAATGTTCACAGGCCCGGCGAGAGTCTGTGATAACCGTTTTCGATTTTGGATCGGCGGCAGCGAGAGCTATTGCATGGGCGGCAAGTGAGACACAGACAGAGTCGCGCTTTCTCAGTTCTTGCTGTGTTCATCTCAAGGTCTGTGCATCTGTAATGCACCAGTTCTATTCACTTGATTCTACACGCCGCTCTGACTTAGTGGTTACACCGTTCGGCTGCTGAGTTCGAGGACGGGAGATCGAATCCTTGCCGTGACAGCTGCGTATGTAATGTGTGATGTCAGTGCACGTTAAAGAACCCCATGTGGTCTAAATTAATCTGGAGTCATTCTCCACTACGGCGCATCTTCCGTAGCTCATATGCACATTTGCGATGCTAAATCCTAATCGTATCGTACCGTACCATGCTGCTCCGTATCGTGTCGCACCGTACCGTTCCGTGCCGAAGCATTCGGTGCCGTGACGTACCATTGATTCGATTCCCTTCTAATGCAATCATCCGCCATGTCGACTGGCTCATGCCAGAGATAACAAGGGATGACAACAGCTCAGTCAATGACGAAGGTCGAACATGAATACCACGGGAACTGAATCATTATACTTGCCCTGTGACGCCGCCTGTGCGATTCGAGCACCACCAAGTCATAAGCCGTGCATTCCAAGTGTGTTCTGTTGCTTAGCCTGAACTGCATCACTCATTGCTCTCTCTGGTCTGGCCTCTCCCATGTCGTACGCAGGCGTCTACCTGTACGACACGTGTGGCCGCGACGAGGTGGCGCTGCGGCAGAGCGTGCGAGTCATCCACCAGGCGGGACACGTGCGCTCCATGGCCTGCCCCTCCACCCGGGTGCCACCCGTCTTCGGCGAGTATATCGCTGCCACTGTACCCCATTTCCTTCCCTTTTAGCGAGTGTTTTGTATGTGAGACTTGTTCTGGCGAGTGAGGAGGAGGAGAAAACATTTATTGTTGCACTGTACTGAATTGGTAAAGGGAGGTGTGGATGGACGTTGACCTGGGTGGCAGTCCCTATTCCGGGACGCCATTGGCCGCCGCCGCTGCCCGTGCTCTCTGGACCAGTGCCCGCTGGGCCTCCAGGTCCGAGCTGGACAGGGCCGCCTCCCAGCCCTCCCTAGTTGGCTGACTTATAACTGATATATTTGTATTTAACTGGCAGGCCCACACCATGTGGTATAGGTCAGCATACTGCCCGTAGAATTTGCAGGTGCAAATTCTGGCGAGTGACAATTTTTTGCTGGTGCGAGACAGCTTCTTTCAAGATGCGGGATGCAGGTGGGGGTGTAGCTGCTGTGAGGTGCTAGATTTTAGTGCTCTCGTGTGAAGGCATTCTTCATGATGTAAAAATAGGGCACAAGGAACACAAAGGACGGAAAGGAAACGACGCAGACGACGTTTCCTTTCCGTCCTTTGTGTTCCTTGTGCGCTATTTTTACATCATGAACGTTATCCAACTTGCCCAACTTTCTGCTTTGCTGAAGGCATTCTTGCCTGCATAGGGAACCCAAGCTGAAGTTTGCTGTGTCGATTACAGCGCCGTAACACAGAGCATAGCGAGAGGAGCAAGCAGTTTTGGGGGCGCTCTTGGTGCTATTCCACGCCACCTTCCTGAGCTTATTGGCCTGAGCTTCGCGCTCTGTGGAATCCACACGTGGTGCTTGTCAGCTATCTGCGTTACGTTTACAGAAGCGAGGCAAATAGTGCTATCGACCAAACGCGGGCTTCTAATCGTTCAGAATGTTCTCTCGCGTTTGTAGCGGCCCAAGCGACTGACGGCAGCAGTTTTTAGGCGCCTCGTGGAATAAGTGCAGTGCCACCTGGGCAGCGCAGGTTCTCTATACTCAGAATCTATAGAAGTTTTCACTGTTTGCAACTTGATTAAGTGCGCGTGCTTTTTGGACTGTGCTGCGCATGCGCAGTAGATGCCTGTATGAAATCCACCAATCAGGACGCTGCTGGCACAACCCAGTGGAGATATGGCTGCGCCCAAAAAGATAAAGATAATTGTGAAAAGGTTTTGGAAAAGGGCGGCGGTCACTGATAGCCTATATAGGTTTGGAACGCCAAGACACTATACATGCACGGCGTCAGCTTCGTTTGAGTGCGTCGTGGGCTCCGTGTTTCAGAAGGATGTGTTGCTGCGCTAGTTGGTGCATAGCTATGAGTGTGACAGCCAGCAAGAAAACAAAGGCCATAAAAGGAAGGACACTTCCTTTGAGCGTAGTGGAATTTTTCCCCGACTCGTAATGCATTTGACAGGAAGCCTTTGTGAGGAAACACAAAGGACGAGGGAAGAAGTACGGAACGCGCGCTAGCTTACAACTAAAGGCTTTATTCCAAAATATTGCGCATGCCAAGCCACTCGGGAAGATTCGCGATTACAAGATAAAAAAAGAAGCATTATTGCGTTGGTTTCGTCTAGGATGTTTCCGGAATAAAACCTTCAGTTCTCAGTGCTCGTCCCGTCCTTCCCTCGTCCTGGGTTTCTGCACTAAGCCTCTCCTCTCCGTCAGATTTATTTTGGTGCCGTTGTTTTCTTGTTCGCTGTCGCATTAAGTCCTTCGCTTTTAGTCTTACGCAACGTGGGTTTGTTACTGGCTAGCAGTATGGACATCATTTCATGACTGGACGTCCTGATTATAGCTAGCACGCAGACGCCGGTCAGTCACGAATATTGCTCACGTGGGAGCAGGTTTGTGGATCCGGTCCCAGATTCGTCCGATTACGCGTGGTACGGTACAGAATTTTCTCCGTGTCTTGCCTTCACACAGGGCTTGGACTAGGGTTCTGGAATTGAAGTTTCATTTCTTTCTCTTTAATTTTCGCTACATAATAATTATCTGGGCCTGCAATTTAGTGCCTCTTCAAGCTGCATTAGCTTCTCCCAAAAGAAACCCACTGAAGTCATCATAAAATGTCAATTATTCACGAAGGCAAACCACTGATTCGCTGCTTAGTATTGTGTCGCAGTGTTGGCGCTTAAGGTACCCTTTACTCTACTACTGCTGTCACCTTGAGCGAGTAAACGACGAAGACTGTTGATGTTACCGACCAATGTATTATGAAACGACCGCTCCCCCCCCCCCACCCCCCCCTTATGTAATGCCCTAAGCCAAGGGCCCTTAAGGGTAAATAAATGATGATGATGATGATGATGACTGCTTTGGCCTTCTGTGCTGCTCCACCACGGCACTTCATTTCATCTAAATTAATATAATTTGTCCATTTTATAGCGCATCACGTTGTTCAGTGCTTCGAGACACCATCAATTCTTTCCCGTGCACTCCGAAACCCTTTGTCGAAACGCAGAGACCGCATTCAACCTGGCCATGCTGTTGAACGTCTACGGAACCGCTAAAAAGGCGCTCACGCACTTCTTTAGTACTCATTAGTCGCAGTGCGCACGCTGTGGGAGCGGCCGCTCACCTTCAGATGTGTAACTGCGCTGCCTCACCCCCGGCACGCGTAGCGGTTATCAGCTGTCAGTACCTGTTCGCGCAAAGCCCCAAGCATAGACACGACTGGACACGCCCAGACAGATCACCAGATAAACGGAGCAGCGTGCGCTACTCAGCCCTGCGATATCCTGGCGACATCGGGGCGACCTGTCTTATCTAAATTCGTGACTTGAACTGATTCCTTACGCCTCCTTTGTAGCTTAGAACAAGGCGATGTTTTTGTATGAAAAATGTAGACACGACTAGACTTTCTGCCTGTGTCTTTCATTCTCTTTGCATGATGTGTAAGCATTTCGCGGCACGGAGAGTTCGTATTTATTTTCCTTCTCCTGTGTATATCAGATGACCTTATAGGCATTGCACTTTCTTTCTTTCTTTCTTTCTTTCTTTCTTTCTTTCTTTCTTTCTTTCTTTCCTTCTTTCTTTCTTTCTTTCTTTCTTTCTTTCTTTCTTTCTTTCTTTCTTTCTTTCTTTCTTTCTTTCTTTCTTTCTTTCTTTCCTTCTTTCTTTCTTTCTTTCTTTCCTTCTTTCTTTCTTTCTTTCTTCCTTCCTTTCTTTCTTTCTTTCCTTCCTTCCTTCTTCCTTTCTTTCCTTCTTTCTTTCTTCCCTTCTTTCTTTCTTTCTTTCTTTACTTTGATGTCGTGTTCGTTTCATTTTGGCGTGCTGTTTCTTTCGTTGTTTTTTGTGCAGTGCTGTGCGTACTGCACATAACAAAACGTCAGGCGTAGCCGGCTTTAACATAGGACGCCAACATCTCTTCAACACGTTCATACGAAGAGCTGTGATAATAATAAAAATGAAGATCTGGAGCGAAATTGAGAGGAAGCTTGTCACACGTATACTCCATTTGCCACCGCTTTCTTCGCTGGCTATCACTACCGGGCTCAGCGTTCTTGCATAGGACATCTCCCGTGAACGCTCCTAACCCCGGCACTTCAGCTCCTTGAGAGTTTCTTTTTTTTTTGTTTAGTTTCGTTTCGGGGGGTCTTCCTGCCGGATTAGTTGACTTTGATGCTATGGAAGCATAATACCGGCAGTTACTCGAACAAGCAGGGACAGAACAAGTGTCGCGCCAGTCTACGCTTCCCTTATAAATTGCCTTTCGGTTTGTCCCAGTGTCTGAACGCGTTCTTTCGTCCGACGCTGCGCAGGAGCCATTCTTCAGGGCGAGCCGGAGGCCGTGGAGACGGCGGCCAAGACGCTCAACTCCTTCTCCATACCGGCCGTGGCCGCCAGGGACGTGGGCGCCGACAGCGTCCGCAGGTTCCGCAACCTCTACAGCACGGCGCCGTCGGCCAACTCGCTCGCCAGAGTAAGTTGCGCATGTGCATCGAAACACTGCCACTGCAACCCTAGCAATTCTGTGAACTGCCCTATAAATACGTCATACCCTTTTCATGCTGGAAAGTTTCTGAGGTTTTACAAGGCCCGCTACACGGGCAGGCTTGACGAGATTCTGGTGATGATGATGCATCGTTGGTAAGTTTGATAATGACGGGCGGCAGCGAAGAAATCGAAGGGAAGAAATGAACCCCATAGACATATTATAAGTTTTCGTTTGCATGGCTTAAAGAATAAAAAAGCAAACATTAATTACAATGCAGAGTACAGGAAGGAATAAGGTGAAATGGTCTGAAAAGCTTCCCGTTGGCACTCTGGGGCGATATAATAACGAAAATAAGGAAACAAAAAAAAACACCTGTTTTTAGATAAAGAAATGCACAGTTCGACACTGCGGTGTTACGATTCATTGTCCAGCTCTCCACTACAGCCTGCTTTGCTGGCTACATTCCAGCAACGAAACAACGCCGGAGGTCATGGATAAATGCACAGTGCTTCACCACAATGCACCTCTAGAAAAGTAGGCCTTCTCTGTCGTCATTACAAAGTGCGCACCCATTGATGTTTCCAAACTCCAGCGAAAAGAAGTTTAGCGTGTAACACGTGCTTGCATGCAAGTAAACACGTAAACATAGCAGAAAAAAAAGTATAAAAAAATTCAACCTGCAGTATATATAAAAAAAAACTTTCACGTCTGTGAGTGCCAACCTCGAGCGCCAGGATAGTGTTCTAGAGCGTTTATTTAGTACGCGGGAAAATCTGTTCGACGTGCTTAGAATGTTGCCCGGTTACAACTAGGTCAAGGGGAATCGAAGGGCACTTGCGCTGCAAATTTTTGTTGGAATTTGTGTTATCATTGGAATGTGTGAAGATAATGGGACGGAAGTCAGAGAGACATCTGATGTGGTCACAGTCATCAGAGAATTCAGGCCGTTTGTCTGAGATAACAACTGTCATTTTCTGCACCGAGGAAAACTGGCACACAGTCGCACTTGACAGTGTGCGAAAGCAGTGTTAAAAAGTGCGATGAATATCTTGACATAATATATAAAGAATGAAATTTTTCTGCCAGGGAGTTCTCTATCGTTTTCTGGTTTTGTTGGAGATAATTTAATATAGCTTCTGTTTCATGCTCAACTGTAGTTATGCTATAGGCGCTGACCTTGACCATGGCCTTGGTCGTCTTAATAATCCCCTGAAGTTCGGGAAGATCATCTCTTCGAAGATGTGGCGGTTCAGTAAAAGCTGTGCAGGTTGAACAAATTAATTTTCCAAACAGGGCTTCTTATCATAACATTTTCAAGCAACGGGAAGGTTTTGTAAGGCTTCTCACACGTGAAAAATGTTCATGGTTGCCAGGACACCTTCACCTTTCTGGTTATCCAGATTAGGCAGCGTCCTTGAACCCACAAGGCCTCGATACGAGCACGAATTTTGCTTATGACAGGACGTTCATCTGCCATCTCAGTCGCCCCGTTAGTCCTGTTTGCTTTGGGTAACGAAGAAAAGAATAGAGATGGCGCCAATCTGTGCAAAGCCTCTAATTCCACATACCGACACCTCAAGAAAAATAAGACCGTAGTTAAGGTAGCTGCTGACGACAGATAGGTTGCGGGTACGAATACTTAGTGAATCTGGTAATATAGCTCCTGCTACGTCGACAGTGAGCTTCATCGGGCTTTCACATCCTAATGCAGTTAGGCAAACCAAATCGTACTGCAAGTACTGCAGTTTTCCTTAAAGGGACATTGAGGACATACTCAAGGTGGCTTGCTCCGATAGGCTACGGCATTCTAATAACAAAGGGACCACTTGATCGAAAGCGGAGCTTTTGTAAGTTGTAAAAGCCTAAAAAGTAAACACAGGCGGCGCCATTACCGGCCGATTTCGCAAGTAAAATTTGTGCGTCGACACAAATATTTGGGCTCGGATCTCAGAGGCTACAGTAAAGCGCCATCTACAACAGTGCAACCCGCCCTTTTTGGTAAGAATGTCACGAGTTTGAATCGACTGGCAAGAATATATTTATGCCAGATTTTCAAAACTAAAATTGCGTATTTTGCTGCTGGATAAATATAAACATAGTTAGAAAAAGCCAGAGAGTTATTTTTTACTGAGAACGATTGCCGGATGTTTTTTGTAGCTACCTTTTAACTTATGTTATTCAATGTATCCACGCACACAAATTATGTCAATAGACCATTTGTTTGCCCTCCACCCGACTATATTTTGTTGCAGTTTTCTCATGCTGAAGCATCTTTCAGCTCCATAACTATACCTGTAAAACCAGCATCAACGAGCGGTTTTCCGTGTAAATTGTTGCCAAGAATGATTTGCACAGTGTTTCTTTCGTATAAGGTGCATGTGCTCAAATACTTAATCAAAAGCCAGCATGTAAATCTCATAACAGGGTCAACAAACGTCTGCCATGCTCGTTAAAAATGTTGAAAGCCATGCGCCACAGTGTGATAGGCATGGGAACTATAGGCGCGATAGTCCCAAATCCCTGGCATTGAAGAGCTATCGCTTTACGCTTAGAAGTGATCGCTTTGAGTTTTTTAGTTTTGGCAAAGGCGGTAGAACTGATCGAAGATGCTTCGAAATGCACGGACCAGGTCAAATTTTTCCTCAGTTATGAAGCTCCCGTGAAAGTTGTACAGATTTGTTCTGGAGCCGTATGACTGTGCTTGGGTGGACGCTAATGAGTAATTACTCCCTTATTATATTAACACTTTTACACTTTTTTTTTACCTCTCCATCCGGTGTCGCAGGCTCTTGCGAGCACACTGCGCCGCCTGGGCTGGTCGTACGTGGCCGCCATGTCGTCGCCGCAGGACCGGCCGAGGGAGCTGTCGCGGGCGTTCCAGAAGGTGGCCCGCGACATGGCCATCGACATCATGAGCGCAGACGCACCACCCGCGGGCTTCTCCTTCCAGCAAGTCCAGGAGTCGCTGGGCTCCACGAGACAGCTGGTCGAGGTAAACGAGCCAAGATACGCCTGCTTTTGCCAGAGAACGCCACTGTTTCGTTCGAAACGCTGTTTTCTCTTTCCGTCCAGCGAGTATCGGTATTTATTCAAGACTAATGACGTTTAGATGACTGTCATGATTAGGCTTAACATCACATTGCCTTCGCCTACTGTTGCCTTAATACTTCTTTTAAGTTTCGACTTTACTTCAGGAGGGCATCCGACCAGTTTGTCGCACATGTTGAAGGAAGGGAAGCGAACACAGGTCAGGAAGGAAGACAGGACATGAGGAAAACGACGTAGACAGGACGGACACTCCTTCCCGTCTTCACCTTGTTCTTCACGTCCTGTCTATCGTTTCGAGATTCCCATCCACCTCGCACGCGGGAGGTAAGGGGTTCAATCCCCAGTGGCGCCGGGTACCCACCGGTGATACAATGGGTACAAGCTTTCCCGGGGCCCGGTGCTCGGCTTCTTTGGGATGAAATTTTTGGCATATGTGTCTTTGTCCCGATTAGACGAGTAGACGAAACAAATCTTGTGCTATGGCGCTCTTTGGCCACAGGCGCCCTTGTGCCAAAAAGAAACAAAACAAATTCACCAACCGCAGCACCATCAACTTCGTGCATCCCCTCATTCAACTGTACCATTGCGAAAACTGCTGTAGGGTCAGGGAATCTTGTGAAGTCCTATTGGCATGTATATTTTGACACGACCTTTGCTTTCTGAGATTGGTAAACTAAAGCGTATTTTAATAACCTTTTCATAAGCTCTCAACAAGTAAAATTTCGGAATACGACGATGTAGAAATTACATGCCTGTGCAAAAACGCCACTGGAAGGCGAATGAGGTCTTTGTTCACCGTACATGGTTCCACTTGTGCCACTGGAGATAAAAGCCTGGAATCTATTGCTTAGCGGCACGATAGCACAGCGCTGGATCTGAGGCAACCATCAGAGGCAAGGACACATCAGTGTTATTGTGATGACGTCATCTAGCGCGCAGAGGCCGACAACATGAGCGAAACCGCGCTGGCAACGCGCCATACAAATCCCCGTATTCTGGAAATGCGATAGGAAAGGAGTGACTAACGACGAATACCCGCCGCTATAAGGGGAAAACAAAACCAAATGAGCGATATAAATGGCCGATCTCAGTCGCTGAGCACGAATGCGGCAAACCGGTTTCTAAACAAAGCAACAGTGTACGTACGAAGACCCGGTCGGCTTACGGGAAAGCCCAAATACAGCATTTCATTAACAAGCGCAGTAAAAGTGACCCTGAGTCTTTGCGATTTTGTAATGGCCGAGGCAGAAGAAAAAAAAACAAACGTCAGGGTGATTTATACGGCGTGTTTCGCTGGTCGGAAGCTCTCAATGCTGATGTTAATGCCATAGCGTAAGGAGCTTGTGTCGCAGAAAATCCGATGTCGTCGTCGGTGTCGTTTATTGTGAGCGAAAAATCCTCGAAAAATACCAAGAGAAGCATCATAGGGGGCAGGTGGGCCACCTACACTCTAAACAGAAAGCAGTGAAAATTGAGTATGTTGTTCTCTAGCGCGAGCACTTTTATAAACGGGCGTGCGCTAGAGGACAGCATATTCCTTTTTTACTCCCACATAGGCGTATTCCTGTCTAGAGTGATAGGTCCCGTAACCTTGAGACGTCATCACAACCTGCCCACCGGATTGTGAGCAAACTTCGCACAGTGACTGACGGCAGTCAAATTCATGATTGGTTTGCTCGGAAAGAACAAACTGATCTCACAAGCCCCACCGATGGCAGCACCCGCCATTGCAGAGCAGTGGCTCATCGCTTAACCGCTGCACCACTGCGCCAGAAGTGGCATGAGGACTCCCAGGGATCTGTGAATGTTGAGTAGAGAATAATCAGTTCTGCATATACGGGCATTACGCCATTAACGCTGACAGGTCATACCCTTAAGGCGGAAATTAAGTGTCCTCCAATTTATCGTTATTTCTCTGTAGGCTAAAATTTTAACGAGACCACGTTAATGTGACAGATGGCAAGTTTTCTTCTGATGAACTGTTTCAAATCAGAAGTATGCGCAGAATGATACAGATCACAGAAATGTCACCTCAGAGGCAGAAAAGGATGATGCACTGTATGTGAGTCATGCTTTGAAAATTAACAAAAGGGAAGAAACTATACGAAATGAAACTATTTATGCGCCATGAACTTTAGACCAGAAATGCAGGAAGATGCAACGCAGTTACGGACTTAAGACGCCTCCTGCCAAAACAGCATTCACCTCAGTGATGTAAAACCGCACAGTAATACTGCAGCTGAAATAACTTATGCAAGAAATTAGTAAACATTCTACTAAGATATAAAACAACAAATACAGAAAAGTGGACTTGATCAAACTACACAGTCATGTTGGTACAACTTGCCTGTGGCCAGATTTAACTAAGCCAGCAGTGAAGACCCGTACACAATCATGATCGCCATGAATTGTTCCTCCATGTCAAGGGAATAATCTGTTCTTAAAGCTTTTCTTGCTACCTGAACGAGAAACTAATCACTGACGAATTATATATAAGCGCAACAATACTGACGCCTCCGGCTTGTCCAAAAGAGTGCAACATTAATATGTTGATTCCTTCTACTCCTGTGATAGGTTAGCAGAGTATTACAGCACCATGCGGGCCATGGGTTGTTGTTGGCAACTATTTTTTTTAGCAGTTTTTACGGACGTCATAGCGGCCGCCATCTTTGGGACCACAAAGTTCAGCGAAAACCTGGATGTTTTGTTAATCCGCTTATCGTCAATCGGTTCCTGCGTACGCTGTGGAAGCTATATGGACCCAGTACCCAAAGATGGCGCCCGTGACGTCACGTGAAAGCTATCTTCCTTCCCGTATGTACTTCTCAATGCCGTGCAGAGCGGCTGCCGTGCTGCCGCGCTCTTCGTGACGCCGGCGGAGGCCAAGGCGTTCCTGGTGAGCTACGAGCCGGACCCGGACGCCGCCTTCTCGTGGGTGCTGGTGACGCCCGGAGACGTGACGGCGTCGCTGGCCGGATTCCTGGCGCCGCACAAGCTTCGCCGGCTGCGCCACGTGTTGTTCGCGGCCCCCGACGACGGACAGAAGCCGGCCGAGTACGGGGACTACCTGCGCGACCTCATCGACAGGGACGGCTCGGCGCCTCTGCTGCAGGAGCTGCGCAAGACCTACTCCAGGTACGCCTCACGCACCTGACGTGCAGATGGTATACGAAGCTGCCGAGCCGCCTGAATATAGGACACGTGGTCACAAGTGCGCCCTCTGCTGTGAACTGCCGATCTCATAGCTTGACGCTCGTCGTGATCAAGGGTTGATCGTGGTCATGGTCTGCCAGAGCCATCACAGCAGCGTGCCGCTGGTACTTCACGTAGGGGCTGCTCATATGCGCTTATACACGAATTACCGTTCTCCACATGGCCAGATCCCAAGGGTCCAGTAGGGCTGAGGGTTGTAGGACGGATTATTTCTATTCAGCAGTTCACTAAACCTAACGGTCGTTGACGGCGCAAAACAAAGAGAAAAGATCACTCATGTAAAGATAGACCGAGGTGCACACGCATATGACTGCAGAACCTTATTTGACATGCTGCGCTAGGAAAAAGAAAGACAGTGCTGCAGATTAAATATGTTCAATGAGAATCAAATTTCAATGTGCCTTGTCTGCCATGCAATTGACTGACTGTTGCTACAGATCAGTTAGTCCGTACAGCCGATGTTACCAGCGCCATAGATTGCCATCTCATATCCCGGCATGACCGAAACTTGCCGGTTCCCTGCTGTCCGGATCCAGCACTATTGATTCTAATACGGTGCGGGCACCCGCTCTAACCGTAAATTCACTCATACACATTTGCTGTTAACATCCGCGCACGCCAAAAGCGCCGACGAAAAACTCTCTCCCGTTTTGCGTGTGTTCAAACCTTTGATTGCGATTGTTGTTCCTTTTGCCACACACTGTATATACTTTGAGGATTCACATTTCCCGCAAGAATTTAGCTATACAGATGGCATTTTTCCTCCGCGCAGAGCTAATAATTGTACGATAAACATTAGGTCACGTCAGGTTACAGGTTAGGATAGGTTAATCTAGGTTAGGGCAAGCATAGGCGGGACTAACGTTTGGGCTAGATGCCGTGGTGTCGCAACTCGTCGTCCAGCTCTGCACTACAGCTTGCCTTGCTGACTACATTTGAGCAATGAAACAAGGCTGGAGCTGTGCGAAAAATTCAGTGCTCCACCACAACGCACCTCTCGAAAAGTAGGCCCTCTCCTCTGTCGTTGTCACAAAACGCGCACCTATTTCGCAGTAATGAGCCAACCAGCCCGCCCAAAAAGCGTTATAGTGTGTTTCCTTTCCTCGCGGGGAAGGGCAGTCTAGGTGGTGTTGGGAAGGGCCCACCAGCTTGATAACCCCCACCCTTCATTTTCCTGCTGTTGCATCTTCCTTGTGGTAGCCATGCACGTAGGACCGGTTTATGACTGGCCTGTGCGTAGATGCTGGTCAGTCAGTGGCCAATCAGGGTAGCCAACGATGAGACAATCAGGATTCTGAGCTATCATGAACTGCCCTCACTCGCAATCTACTGTGTTGATTACCTGACGGTCAGCCTGAAGGTAGGACGTTTTGGCTGCTGCTACCGACGTCTTGCCGACCACCGCGAAGTGTCCTCACCATCCCTATACTGTGCTTGTTGTCTGTCGCCCTGCAGGAACGACGTGGTGCAGCGCTGGGACGACGAGATGAGCGACAGCGCGGACGCGGTGGCCGTCATCCGCGCAGTGTGGGCCATGGGCGCCGCGCTGCGGGCCGTGCAGCGGGTCCAGTGCGGCCGCGGCACCGACTGCCTGTTCGGCGGCCGCCAGGGGCTGAGCGCGTCCGTGCTCGAGGCGCTCGACTCGCTCAACTTCAACATGGCCGGCTCCGGGGTGGCATCCCTCAGCGACACGCCGCTCAGGTTCTCGCACGATAAGCACGTGGCCACGCTCAAGTACGCCGTCAAGGCCGTCTCCACCAGCGGGGAAGTGCTACAGGTCAGCAGAGGAGCCCGGCGTAAAGCGTTGCCTGTTCAGAGTCGTTGAAAAGTATTGTGGAAATAATTCTCAAATGTCCCCGCCCTTCTTCCCTTTCCCTAACTTCTGGCAGACTAGCCGTGTGCACATTTCAAGGTATGAAGATTACTCGTTAAGCAGGGTAAAAAAATCGGATTAGTTGATAGCTCTGCATTCTTTACTCTGAAAAGTAAAGTGGAAGTGAAAAACAAGGCACGTAAAAAGGAACCATGCCCACCGGGTGGAACGCGATGTGACGGAGTAGAGTTCGATAGCGAGCCCGTGTTCAATATGCCATATTTATGTTTATGCAATGAAGCTGAATTTTTTTATTCGCACAAGGGACAGTTCAAGAGCGCTCCCTAATATTGTGACAAGAGAAACGTTTATTTTTTTTCCTCCGTTGTCTCTCGATCAACACTTCCCCTTTGTTTTTATTTCGAGCTATTGCAATTAAGTATGACGAACCGGCTGAGCGAGCAGTTCTTGTCAAACATTTTTGATCATTGGTGACGCAGCATCATACGTGCAACGTTTGCGAGTAGTGAAAATTTTGCCTGATGAGTATTTCGGTTTAACTTATATTTAGCTACAACATTCTTAATGAGTTTGGTAAAGAGATATATCAATCCCATCAGCACATGGCAATCGAAACAGTAGGCTTGTGCTGACTGACTGACGCCTTCCTCCCCTCGTTCTCTGAATACAGATTTCTAGCTACACGGATGATACTGGCCTAGAGGTCGACGAAGTCTTGGTCCCAAGCCGCAGCCCTGTTCTACGAGGCTCTGCCTTGGAAACCGGAAGGACAAGCGTCAAGCCATCAACCAGGCAGCGCTCGTCAAACCTCCGCTCGAGCAACCTTGAAATTCACAACGAAGGCGAACCAAAACACCTGGGTGACACGACAAGCTCGCCACCGCTTTCACAGACGGCTTCCGACGAAGACTACGGAACGCCGGGTGAGAAATCATCCACCGCACCCGGCGCCGTTCGACTGGCAAAGCCGAAGCTGCACACTGTGTGGATGGCCAAGCCTTGGACCCTGGCTGTCGTGATCATGTCCGGCATCGGGATCCTGCTCAGCGCCTACGTCGCGGTGTTCCTCCTGATGAAGCTGTGCGAGGGAGTGGTGCGCAAGGGCCACCAGCTGACGTCACTCTTGCTGCTTCTCTCGGTGGTCAGCCTCTTCTTGTCGGCCCTGCTGTTCACTTTCAGGCCGCGGCCGAAGCTCTGCGCCGCGCAGCAGTTGTTGCACCACACCAGCTACGCCTTCGCATTCGGAGCTCTGCTCCTCAAGGGCATGCACCTCAACGCCATGCAGAGCGCCGGACTGGGCGGCCGCGCCAGCGGCCTCAACCAGCTGCTCACCATCTGCTTCCTCGTGGCCGTCCAGATGGCGCTGGAAGCGCAGGCCTGGATGCTGTCGCCGCCTCGCTGGTGCCGGCTGAACCAGTCGCGGTTCCTCTTGCACCAGGCCTACCCGTGCGTGGTACTGGCCCTGGCGGTGCTCATGGCCTTCCGCACTCGCAACTGTTCCTACCACCGGCGCGACGCCCGCAGCCTGCTCTGCACCAGTCTCCTGGCCGTGCCTATCCTGGCCGCGGGACACACGGCGTTCCTGCTCCTGGGACCTGGCGAGCATCAGATCGCCGCCCTCAGCTTCGCCCTGATCGCCACGGGTTTCCTCATCCTCGTGGGAATCTTTGCTCCGTACCTCCGGGCACTGCACAAACGCGGAGGCTACGGCCACAAGCCGCTCAGCTACTCGGACTCCTCAGCGTCCGCCTTCACCACGTTCCAGCACCACAAGGACAGCGGCGCGGCGATACCCGAGTGCTGCTACGTTCGTGGAGGCAGGGCTGTCACCATCGTGCAACCGACCAGGAACGGCGGACCATCTCACCATGTCAGGAACCCGCTTTACCTACCCGGTTCGGCTTACCCCTAAGGCACGACCTCTGTTCTGTTTTGGGACTTGGAGACCATAGCCCGAAGCCCGACGGGATAGGGATACCAGTGCGAAAGCTGAGATATCGTGGCTAGAAGCGACGTCAAGTCGGGGACTGCTGCACGAACTGTTTTTGCTGAGAGGCTTCATTCGTGTTTTTGGCGCCGACCGGTGTGGTGAGTGCCTTCTTGTGCCCAAACTACGTGCCTTCTGAAGACAAATGAACAGGAACAACGCGGCAGCGTGACTTTTCGTCTTCTTTTTTGATGTATTGCGTATACACTCAAAGAAGATCATGTGTGGTTTCGTTACAACATACGAATTCGTCGTCAACAACATGACGTTTACGAACTAGCTGGGTGACGTTGCGTCGACAACGACAAAGGTATATATATATGGTGCAGGATGAAGCGAGGGAGAGAAGCCCATGTGTCATACATCTATATGATTTTCATCTGCGCCTGTGTCTATGTGTTGTGCGTATCTCCTTGATCACTGTCTTCAACATCCTTGCAGACTCAAGAACACAGTGTTGATGACTCTCGCCTTCAAGTTTCCTTGCGTGGCTGTCAACTTAATTGTCACTATGAGTTGACTGCGCCATGATCGCAAAAGCGTATTCGATCGCTGGCACGGTGCGTGTGGAACATCTGTTAGGGGGAAAAAAATAGAAAGATGCAGATGCTGTTTTTTTTAATATATTTCCAAGGGAGCCGCACATACACGCGTTAACAAGGCAGCAAGTAGTCTTGTTAAGAGGTGAGTTAAGAGGTGAAAGAAAACTCTTTCATAAATCCTGTCTTCCGCCTCTTTTTTTTACTGCTTGCCTCTGAAGCCGTCACTCGTAAATGTAAATCGTCTTCCACACGCTGGTGCGTACTTCGATGACATGCCAATGTATTAGATTCTGCAAGTTCATTAGGGGTTTTTAGCACACCGGAGACGTATTAGCGGAAACGTAGCTATACCTGTTTACTGGCCGATCTCCGGATGCTAAAAACGTCCTTTACCTCAGCGTCAGCGCGCATTTGACGGAAACTACAGAAATAAATAAAGTGCGACCATATTCCCGTCTTTTGTGTTTCATCTCGTAATAAGTCAGCGACAAAAACTCTGCAGCACTAACAGTGTAGCAGGTTTTAGTGATGAATATATACACACGATGCTTTTGTCTTTTCTCCATTTCCAGGTTTGTCGCCTATTGAGAACGTATGTGTAATGGCCTGTAATTATATTATCTTTAATTTGTTGCTGGAACAAGCTTTCATTCTGAGATATTTAATGCGACTTTATATTGAGTGTCCGGGCGAGGTGTAGACGACTTTTGTGCGCCAGACTTTTTTTTTTTTTTTTTTGGGGGGGGGGGGGGGGGGGGACATTGGCGCTGAAAACAATGCGGAAAGCGCTAAAAGTGCTGAAATTGATGGATGATTTATTAGTGAAATTAGGCTACATGTAGGAGAAATTGAGGTTGGCCTATATTTATAGCTTACTGCATTCTAACGAATAGGGTGCTATTTTCACTGAACACGGAAATTTTATAAGGAAGAAAAGAGCAAAAATTAAATACGAGATGTGAACCCATCTCCGGCTAGTTTCGCAAGTAAACTGAGGTGCGTCGATAGATTTTTTGGCGCGGATACCAGAGGTTAGGCCAAACAACCATTCCCTTCAAAACGGCGATCACGGAGCCCTTTTCGGCTTATACGTCACGAGTTTGAATCCAGTGGCGGAAGAATTTTTAAACTGAACTTTCTGAGCAATGAAATTTGAAAGACGATCAGCACTCGGTCCACCATAGAATGCGATAACACGGAATGCAGGGCAATGATAATTCAATTTCTGGGTTCAAATCTCCCGCCGTTTCGTGTGATTTGGTGCTTGCTTGCGAAATCACGTTTAAAGCGCCTTTTTTGTTGTAAGTAAAGTGGCAGCGCGTTCAAATTCCGGCTTGCTCTTTTTGGCCCGATATATGCACGGATGGAAGATGATGATAACAATGGCATACAAACCACAGGTCGAGGTACTGGAAGTTTAAGACACGGGAACTTAGGCTGCGGGGGTGGCTTAGGGGTCAAAACAGCAGACAGCGAAGGTGATGCATTCGCCGTGGCTTCGAATCCCGCTCGCGCCCAATTTTTCTTTAATTCTTACCCCGACCGAGTGTGACACCGGACGCCCCCAAACGAGCCACCGAGCTCCGTTTGCTGTCGCATAAAATGCGTCTTTATCTGCCTGGCAAGCATCGGCATACGTAAAAAGCGCCATAGAATCCATTTTTACTGAGAACACCAACAAGATGGAGCTCTCCTCAGTGTCTCTTTAAGTGGTATCTCAAGGAGTAAATTTCGATTTTAAGTAACTGTTTAACTTTTTTCAGTGGCTGAGATGATTAAAATTTATTTTCTATGGTACCTAGAATCGCGCCTGTGCTTTTTCAATTACGGCCATTATCAACAATTTAATTAGCATTGCAGAGCGTTCGCTATGTACCGTCTTTACAATAAAACTAAGCGAAGCCAGCAAATATTCGCTATAGCCGTTGCTTTGCTATAATTGTTAACACTCGCAGCCTGAAAGTGAGGTCGAACTTCATCACTTCCTTTGGGTGAAATCATGGTTTGCCCTTCTTTTTTTCTTCACTTATACACGTGCTGTTGGAACGCATATCAGCGGTTGCTTAAAAGCTGTAAAGCAGTCGCTACTATTATCTCGCATCACTGACAAGTCAGAATGTTTGTTTTGATAACGAAATCATCTCTGTCCCTAAATTTTTGGCATTGCGTCGTTAAGGTAGTCCTTGTAATGACAGCATCTTTTGTCATCAAAGTGGCACCCACTTAACATCACTGCACCAGTGATGTCAAGGCATAGAGTAGGCTGCTTATTCATAGGATGCCGAAAATGATGCATGCTATTTTTTTCTGCAGCCACTTTTGGACCGATGTTTGCAGGCTCCTTGCGGGAAGTCAGAAAAAAAAAAAAAGACGGAGACATGATTGGTTTGGTTTATAGTTTTTAACTTCCCGAAGCAACTCAAGCTATGAGAGACGCCGTAGTGAAGGGCTCCGGAAATTTCGACCACCTGGGGTTCTTTAACGTCCACTGATATCGTGCAGTACACAGGCCTTTAGAATTTGGCGGTGGTGGTAGTGGTTTATTTAAAAATAAAAAAGTGAAGCAAAAGAGTGTTGCTGGCCGCGGCAATTGCTATCTAATATCTTAAGCACCCGAGCTGCAGCCGGCGGAAATGAAAGGGAAAGGATAGTGAGAAGTATAGAGGGGAGCGACGAAATTCGACCGCCGCGGCCGGGATCGAACCCTCGTCTTTCGGGCCAGCAGCCGAGTGCCATAACCACTGAGCCACCACCGCGGTTAGAGGGGAACATGAAGAGGTGAGTACAATGATCACAAGCGGTAATGAGATTGTATTTTTCAGGCGAATACATAGCAGCGCAGTAGATAAAGTCGAAGGAGTAGCAACGTGCGACACCAAGCGAGCGCAATCAAGTCCACCTGTATGAAGTAGAATCGTTCTTATTACTACGAATTCCCGCAACCCAAATACCAAGTTCCTTCTTCCTACATTTCCCCGTCTTGTGACGATAATATTGCAGAAAAAAAATATGCTGTACTACAGAATTCCAATCCGACCAGCTCCCATTCCCATGTTATAATGGTCCCCAAATTGGAAAAATAGGCACCTAAATTTGCTTGCTTCTTCCAGCCATACCTTGTTGTTTTCACGGCTCCGAAGAATTTTCCATTCCTATTATTCACCCCTTTCATGCCATGAGGCAACAAACCGCAAAAAGAAAGAATTTGACAAGGTAAACGGTCTTCATGGAAATGTATCTGTAGTCCATCCTGCCACTAGGCACCAGCATTGCCTCTGCATGGGCCGAACTCAGTGAGAGAGTGTCACGAAGTTATTTTCTGCCAAATGCTTTTGACTGCCACAATAAGTATACCGTTTGGAAAAATGATTCCTGTGGTTTGAGTCAGCCAGGTTGATCGCAGCAAAGAAAATAAAATAGACGCTCTTGCGCATATATCGATATCGTCGCTCAGTGCAGGCCCTAAACAACTTCATAAGCACCGAAATATGATTTCAGATAAGCGCGTGGCTTCAATTGCTGTCTTTGTTCAATTGAAATTTATCAACAGAAGTTCTGGTGCTGTGCAAGGGCGATAAAAAAAAAAAAACTGGTAGATGCTCACATGGCCTGATGCGACGAATGCTTAGGCACAATGCGGATTTAGAGTGACGTTTTTCAATTTGCTGCTTTTCTCTTTTACCATATCTCATTGCCTGAAAGTTGCTCCATTAATAAACATTAAATTAACACTAATTTGCATCTGCTCCATTTACACGTCGCTTTACCTTCGCAAAATTTGGGCTTTGTGCAGGGTGCTTTGGCACGATAGAACAAGAATTGGGCTTTCCATTATTCAATGCCTGGTTTGTCGAAATAAACTGGAAAATTGTACAAAATTAACACTTTCCCAACATGGTCATCCAGTCTCAGACTACAGGACTATTTACTTAAGACTATAGCGCAGTGGTAACAAGGACAAGGCAAGCAAAGGACTCCTCGTTACCGCTACGCTCTGGTCTTAAGTATGCTCAGCAGACGTCGCAATGTAGCAGTGTGCTATAACGCTACACTGCACTGATTAACTCTCAGATCGAACCTTCGCTAATATCGTGTACTTTTCGTCCAGAAAAAAAAAATACCGGCATTAGTTCCTTGTCGTGCACCATATAGCGGCAATACAGCTGAATCTTTTGGAAATGCTGTGCGCTAGAGAAAGGATCATGTAACGAATAGCCCGTCAGAAAGTCTTACTTCAAAAACTAAATTGTAAACTCTGTCCCGAATTTCTGAGTTCGGCGCCTTCTTGTAAGGCTTGTCACGTCTACCACTCTGCACGAAGAGGAGTAACTGGTGCTTGCTATGCGCTCTTAGATCTCCTATCACAAATTAAACAAACAAACAAAAAAAGCGATTGTTTAAGGGGCAGCGCGGAGCGGGAAGCGCTTGTGTAGTAGGCTATTAAAGCCAAAGTGATTAGCATGCGGCGTAAGGGTCGTGCAAGGATGCGCCAGTCTCTTCGACGGAAAGCCCCGCCCTTCATTACAGCCGTGTGCGCGGCTAGCCAGTCACGATCTTGCATAACTATTACGAGCTCAATCATCGCTCTCCGGCCCATCCGAGAATGGCAGCGGCAGCAGCGGACTAGTATACCGCTTTCTGGGAATTCGACCTCAGCTAGTGCGCTCCACAACACGGACTAACACGGCGCCGATACCTCGCTTCGACATGCGGATGGATGAAAAGGCCCGCTTTGTTGACTACTTTCCCAGAATGCCCGACGTACAGGGACTACGGAAGAAAAAAAGAAAGAAAAGAAAGAAAAGAAAAGGTTAAGTTTAGCTGGGTTATTTTGTCAGCGACAATAGGTTCCAAACGCGAGATGCTTTTCCTCAGTTTCTTCAGAGAAGCGGTGGCGCCCTTACCGCAACGCCGCTGGGGCAGAGGGACATATCTCTACGGCGTAATCACCTGGTACCGCGAAGCTGTTAGTCGACCTTCGAAAGCCTCGTGACAGCTTGTGAGCACTGCTGTCACCGCCGCTTTACGTTAGTGGTTTGGTTTATGGGGTTTAACGTCCCAAAGCGACTAAGGCCATGAGAGACGCCGTAGTGGAGGGCTCCGGAAATTTGGACCACCTGGGGTTCTTTAACGCGCACTGACGTAGCACAGTACACGCGCCTCTAGAATTTCTCCTCCAAAGAAATTCAACCGCCGCGGCCGGGATCGAACCCGCGTCTTTCGGGTCAGCAGCCGAGCACCATAATCACCGAAGTTAATAAACGTTAATAAAATACGTTAATAAAAGTGCAGCCAAGTATACTAGCCTGACACGTTTTTCACCACTATAGCAATCACTAATAAGCATTAGGATCCATAGCGCACAATATTCAAGGGACACAACACGAGCGCTCGTGTTAGCGTTCGTGTTGTGTCCCTTGAATATTGTGCCCTATGGATCCTCATGTTGACCACTAGTCCGAACCCTTATCCCCCACTAGCAAGCACAGCAAGCGTTCAGCTGTTTTGGGGAAATCAGCTTCGTGAACTTTGATCGAGTAGCCAGTTCACCGGTAACAATATGAAACCAAGGACAGTCATATTTGGAGCCAGGACAGCAGCTTGGGCATGTTGGTTAGTCACTTGTGATGGAACGGCGCAAAACACCGGGACAAGAGACTAGCGCTTGCCTCTTGTCCCGGCGTTTTGCGCCGTTCCATCTCAAATGTTTGGAGCGAGGTTTCGGCTGAAAAAGTTCGAAGTGAGGTTTCGAAGTAGCGTTTGAAAACCAGCGCAGCAATGTGACCGATCGGCATCTCACGCCAATAAAACATACATTTGAAGGGACACGTGGAGTTATGGTTTAGTACAGTTATGAAGTTATAGTTAGAATTACAGTTCAAGTATATTAGAGTCAGAGCTATAGTATATGCAGTAATAGTTCTCAGCAATGATAGATTCTATGGCACTCAATGGCTATGTTAGCGTTTGTCCGGCCAGAAAAGAACAAAAGAGTAATTATCGCCGCGAAAATTTGATAAGATCTTCCCGCCAGTCTATTAAAACCCGTGACGTCCTCAGCGAAAAGGACGGGTTGCCCCCGTTTTCAAGTGAATGACAGTGTAGCGTAGCCTCCGAGATCCCCGCAAAAAATCTGTGCCGACGCAGGAATTTTGACTCTTGCAATTGACCGGTGACAGCGACCACTGTATTTTGTTTTGTTTTATTTTGTCTTTTCTAGCTACTAAAAACTCCGTTTTCTATGAGAGAGGACTCTTTGTGATAACAACGAGGTAACCCACCGATACATGCCAATTTCTATTTGCCCACTGTGTCCTTTAATTTATCCGAGGAATTTTTCACATTTCCTCAAGCCCTGTGCACGACTTAATTAAGCTCACTTTAAGTACTTGTTTTCGCGGCTACTCGCATCTGTACCTTAGGTTTTGCCTTCTTTTTTCTCTGATTATTTTGCGAACCTCTAAAGCAAGCTTTCGTTTTCCGAAAACTTGTGAACAGTCGATGTATACGCGGCTCGTATAGTCAGAGAATGTGAACCACCGCTACGCGGGAACCTTTAGTATTGAATGTTATTTATACCGACAGACAATTAATATATTCTTGTTTCACACACTTGTATTGTGTCCCAGTACCCTCCAGAATCTGCTTGAGGTTGGGGTAGTATTCTTAAACAAATAGTAGCAGACATAGGCGGCAAACGGCCACCCTTTCCGCGGTGAATGTCGCTTCAGCCGCAAGCGGGTGCGACTGTTGCCGCTGCATATGCGCTGGTCGACGGCCCGTTCACCTTGAACAGGGAACCGTGCCTCTTCTCCGACGACGACGTCGACATTTGCCGCCTGCGAAATTTCCTCCTTCGCGCGATCATATGACCGCGCGTAGCAGCGGAATGCGCGAGAGAGCGCGCGTTCATTTCGTTAAGATCAGCTTCGAAGGAGCAGGCTGACCTCTGTTGCAGGAGTCAACGTAATTCGTTCGCTTGAAATATGAACGTTGCTTTCACCACATCTCCTTCCTTATTATAAAGTGCGGTATGGAAGGCCTCCGTTATTGCACCTTTATAAACAAGTATACCTTCCTCAAGAGGAAAAAATGGGCTTGAGCAGGGCATGTAATGCGAAGGCAAAATAACCGCTGGTCCTTAAGGGTAGCGGAGTGGATTACAAGAGAAGGCAAGCGTAGCAGGGGGCGGCAGTAAGTTAGGCGGGCGGATGAGATTAAGAAGTTTGCGGGGATACGGTGGCCGCAATTGGCAAAGGACAGGGTTAATTGGAGAGACATGGGAGAGAAGCCTTTGGCCTGAGTGGGCGTAGTCAGGCTGATGATGATACCTTCCTGATTCCGTTTGTGTCCGTATGCTAACATGTTAAACACGGCAAACACGTGCTCTTTTGGCGACGATGTGGGCCGGTAATTTAGATGTCCGTACGCTTCAATTTTTCAGCACATAGTTCAATAAGCTTCGCCGAAAGTTAGTTCAATTTTTCCATCTTTCCGGAACGCGGCTCGTATAGTCAGAGAATGTGAACCACCGCTACGCGGGAACCTCTAGTATTGAATGTTATTTATACCGACAGACAATTAATATATTCTTGTTTCCCAGATAGACAAATAGCTTGAGTACGAGCCTTCCTCAACGACATTCATACTCTTACATTTAGCAACAATTTGTTTTCGAGTAGTTAAACCGAGTAGACGTGCGAAAGCATGTGTTTGGCCTGGTTGGCTCAAGGTTTTGTTTTGCTGGGTCGTAGGAACGTCTGGAGACGATACTAGTTCGATATGAGTACTAGGTGATGAAGACGACGATGTGCAATGCACAGTTTGCGAGAGTGTTTGTAGTAGCTAGATTTCTAGAGCTAGAGTTCTTCATAAGACTTGTTACAATGAACTGCTATATAGCGATATACATGCATCAGCATTTTTAACGTTTATGAACGTACTGTTCTGGAGGAGGCGTCTTCCAGCTTAGCGCAGTTACTTTTTAAGAATACACATCGCAAGGAGCTGAAGGAACAGAGCCAGTTATACTGAAATACGGACAACGCGCGGATCACAATAAAGAAGTAGTCTTTCACAGCTCGTCTGTACGGCCACAAAGAATATGTGTTTACACCGAAAAAAATCCCGACTCGGTTTGATGTTTGACTCAAAACAGTTTTTCTGTGATCGCCTGTCGCGCACCGCTGCGATTCTCATTTCGGATCTGTTGCATCTGTTCGGTTGATCTACGTATACTATACGTGTGTGTCGCCAGCATTTGAGCAGCTTGTGGCGCATATAAAGAAGTTATTGATGGGGAAGCTTTTTCCGTACTCTCGAAGCAGTTTGTTAATTTATGCTCGGAACTGTATGGGAGTGCACTTTTACATGGTGGCAATCATGATCCTGCAGGACGACTTAACGAGCGTACCGTAGAGCAGCTGATTGCACACTCTTACATTCAGCAACAATTTGTTTTCGAGTAGTTAAACCGAGTAGACGTGCGAAAGCATGTGTTTGGCCTGGTTGGCTCAAGGTTTTGTTTTGCTGGGTCGTAGGAACGTCTGGAGACGATACTAGTTCGATAGGAGTACTAGGTGATGAAGACGACGATGTGCAATGCATAGTTTGCGAGAGTGTTTGTAGTAGCTCGATATCAGTATTAATTAGGTGATGAAGACGACAATATGTAATGCATAGCTCGACACTGCGTTGCAGTTGAACACAAGGCGTGATCGGCTGCGGCGATAGCGTAGTGCTCTCGTACAGAGGCCAGCGAAGCTGGTCTGTCCGCGCCGCCATGGGTTCGAATCTCATTCACAACAATACTTTATTTACTTCCGGTAAAGGTATGTACTTCCGCGAAAACAGGACAAAATGAAGAACCACATACGACATGTACGCGTTTTGGGTTATGGCTTGGCCAAGGTCACCTCAAGGTCAAGCTTCACGCAAACTCGCTGAGTTGCTTAGCACCTCGTGAAGTAGCGCTTTCGCACTGAGACAAAACACGTGCAAATCATCGGAATAAAATACCACCAAAGTACAACGTAATATATCATGCAACTGAATATCACCAGCGTCCCTCTTGAGGCAAGTTTTGCGAATGAATGACCATCGCGGCTTGCCAGTCTTGATGTGTCATGGGCGGAAGGCGTCGCAAGCTCGCGTCGTCGGTCGGCGCAGCATTGCTCTCAATAAGACTGCGCCACCTTCCTGCCGTCAAGTGCGCGCTCCACTTTCGAGCGTTCGCACCTGCCGCTCACAGAGGTCCCCACCGGTACTGCGTCGCTCACTGCCACGCTGTGCGTCCGACGCTTTTGCATTCTCTGGAGAGATCTATGAATGTTTCACTCCAAGAGGCTCACGCGCTTATCGCGGAAAGTTGTGTTGCCAATAATGCTATTGTCGTAGTCTGGCTTACGCTGTCACTTCAGCGTTCCGATTGCTGATAATTTCTTCTCGTGCCAGAACGAATGCGTGGTTAGTCAGAAACTCGTATGATAGAGCCGTGCAAAAAAAAAAAAGTGTTATGGCTCGGACAAACTTTTATCTTCAGAGAATGCTTATTTGCGCTGGTATGTAGGGACGGCAGTCGTTAAATTAAATACCGGGAAACGGTAAATTCCACCTCTAACTTACTTTCTGGTACCACTAAGTTAAAGGTGGAATATCTTGAAACAAAATAAATATTTCTGGAATGAATTGCCGGCGCACAATTTATCGCTTTCATGAACGGAATGAGTAATGCGCAGGATATTATTGAAAATGGGATGAAAAAGGTACAGACGATCAATGCGATTCCTGCTATAGAGTATGCGTTAGCATTAGTGCTCCCCTCGGAGGGAGCAGCGGCAGACGCTCTCGGGATCAGACCGTACGAGCGAGTGGCGTTATCCAGCCCGTCAATCACCTTTTGGCATGCCGGACTCTCTCTCTCCACTCTCCTTCATCCGTCACCAGTCCCCTCCCACCATCTCTTTGCTTTCCCCCTCCTTTCCCCTCTCCACTGAGAGGAAAATCTACCCCTCTCCACTTTGCCACCTGCCAACCGAGGCTTCTGGTGTATACTTGAGACATGGCGATTCTACTGCCAAAGCATTAAAACTTTGCGCGGTCGTGGCGTTTCGATGGAGGCGAGGCGCAAAAGGCGCCCTGTGTGCTGCGCTATGGTGCACGTTAAAGATCCCCAGGTTGTCAAAATTATTCGGGAGCCCTCCACTACGACACCTCTTTCTCTCTTTCCCTTCTCAACCCTGCCATCGCGGCGCGGTTGAGGAGTCCACCGAGAACTGAGGCAGTAACTGCGTCATTTAATTTCGTCAAATCAATGTTCAGTTTTCATTTTCAACGCATTATTACATTTTAACTTTTCACCGTAACCAAAATCTTAAAACAGGGCTACTTCTTACCAAGTACGTGAACTGTGACAGAACGTATATATATGCTCGTATATTTATTTTCTACATATGTGTGAATATTTATGTTTATAGAATTGCAAATAACCTCTCTCTTTACCTAATCTCTCCCTCATTCTTTCTTTTCCTACAGTCATACACCTTTCGTTCATGTTCCTCTCGACCGGCCACTTTCAGGTGCCAGGCCTGAGTGTGCAATTTCGGTAGCTGGCACTCACTCACTCACTCACTCACTCACTCACTCACTCACTCACTCACTCACTCACTCACTCACTCACTCACTCACTCACTCACTCACTCACTCACTCACTCACTCACTCACTCACTCACTCACTCACTCACTCACTCACTCACTCACTCCCTTCCCTAAAAATCTCTCCTGATTTCAGGACAACGGGAAAATCAGGTATTTGAAGAATGCTACACGAATACGTCAGTCATGAAACATGTAGAAAACATGGTGTTAAAACTAGTAAAATAAATGGTAATACTGTATCGCAAAGACGTTCGTTAGGAGTTTCAGAAGGTTAGAGAACATTCGAAGGTGGCTGAACATCGTCCCTCTACGCAGTTTTACATCTGAGTGCAGATAGATGGCTTTCCTATACACCTATACAGGCAGCATCGAACATTAGAAAAATATAATAAAATTTTCCCATACTTTGGAATAACGTTGCATGTAACATTGAAACGTTATGCTAACGTTGAGAATTTGCAAATGACACAACAGGCTGCATAGTAAACACTAGATTAGCGTTCAAAGTAGAAATTGTGCTGATGCCAAGTTCGGATAGTTAATGTTCAGATTACAACAGTAGATAACATTATCGTTTTATGTTCAAATCAGGACCATAAAAAACTTTGCCAAAATATTCAAGCATTGCGTGTGAAACCTTTCTCTCTCTTCTAAAGTAATCATGTTTTTAAACTCGCACAACTTTGAAGTTAAACATCTGAGATGATGCGTGCTATAGATTACATGCACAGCCCAAAAATTTTGTTAGAAAAATTTGCATGTTATTCATCCACCTATATCACTTATGACAGCCTTCGTGGCTGTCTATATAAGTTTGCGACTATGCTATCCTTTAGAAAGAGAGTGTGTGAGGTGCATGTATTAGCAGTCGGTGTCGGTCTTTTCCCTTGTTTCTTGGAAAGCGCTGATATCACAAAGCGCGGGTCTTGTCTCGCTGAATGTAACGTTTCACAAACGTCAGAAAAGAAGGGCATCAACAACATTGCATTAACGTTTGACGAAAAAAAAAAGAGGTAACATTGCAACGTTCCAGGTAGTAGAACCTAGCTTGATGGATGGGCCAGTTTTACAGGTCACCAGATGTTTGAGGAATGTCACTGCGCCATGAGAAATAGACGTCCTCATTAGAGGCTCACACGAAGACGCGCATTTTCGTCTGCGTATTAATCGCGTTATCGCTGCAACCTCACGTGGAGTATCCGGCGAACGCTCAATATCGTCGCACACTTGACCGCGGACCGTCCACGATACCGTTTATGGAACCACGCCAGAGGTGACAGGCGATCGTTGCCCCGATTACCCTGTTCGTCTCATGGGCGATAATCTAGATATGCGACGTTGATTACATTGTGACCGGGAACATGTGCTCCATGCCGCAGGGTGCATTTCCACAAGAGAGAATTGGGGAGCGCCTTGGCACGCGGGGTTTTCCACAGCGCAGCATCGCCGCTCAAACGGCGATCGAACGTGAAGCCAAAGTGTTGACAGCTCTGACGTCACCACCACGAGATCCCTCCACGACAGCACTGGCGGTTGGCTCCACGCGTTGTGCGCGGAAGCTTTTGTCGATGGACATGGTGTGACGCTTGCAGCCAGAGTTGCAAAACATCGTCGCTTGCAATGTTCAATCTTGGCAGATAGCGCTCAGATAGATAATTATACATGGTCGTGGCTCTAGGAAAGAAGATACAATGACTAGATATAATCGTCCAAGAACCTCTCTGGCGATCACATTTCATTTCTTGTGCGTACAGCTCCTTCAGCAGGAGTTCACAGCGCTTGGACTCTCATACGTTTATCGCTCTTTTTTGTTTCTCTGGCTGGCGCGGCTAAGTTCTTATTTCGTTTTTCATTCAATTCTCTCATTTTTAACTTTTCCTTATCTTCTTTAGGCCTTTGGCTCGCCGCGTTTCCTTCTATTCTTCTTCTTATCTATTTATTCAAACATAATATCAGTCCAGCTAAGGCCGAGGTAGGAAAGGAAAGCCACAAATTCTCAAAAGCACTCACGAGAACAAGCAGAATCAAAGACAATATGCCATTGGTTAGCACTAGTACTTGAAATTTGTGGGAAGCAAGGTAGAAACTTGCACCCCGCATTACTAGTTGACAACCTGAGCTGGAAGACAATTCCAGTTGGATGACCTAGAATATGATGAGGGGTTGTTTCACACTTTAATGAGGTAGTAGCTGTTCAAATCCTTTCGTTATATTTTAACCAGTCATCTGCACCGACCAATCGTTAATTTATTGCCCAAAGTACGTAACTCGAGCATTACCGTCAGCTCGTCGGCTGAGGTTAGATCACGTGAGGGGTGGAAAAAGATGTTTCGCATTTTTCATTGACATGAACATCTAATCTATGATTCAAATGCGAAAAGAGAACACGACAATTAAGAAGCGCGGAATGAATGCTGGCATGCAGGAGTCAAGGAAAGAAAGAGAGCATATGAATTAATAAATTAACAAAATTCATGCTCGTGGCCACTTTCGGGATGGGCAACTTATTCTGACTGCACAGAATCAACAGAAATGCTTGTGAAAACTCACTACTGGCTCCCGAGTACTACGAACCAGACCGAGGTAAGGACGAAAAATGCGTCGCTTGAATGCCAAAGCTATCAATAATAAACATGTCAACATATGCCTGCATATCTCTGGTCCGTAGTTCACACATTCATAAAGCGCCAAAAGGGTGGCACGTTGCCTCATATTTTTTTTTTTGTGACCCTGAATCTGCAGGAGGCTCCGCGCGTAACCATTTTCTTTTTTAAACGGATAACAAAAAAAAAAGACGGAAAAGCGGTTACTTAGTTGAGATTTACCCGCTGGGAAATCTCAGAAACCAGTGTCTCAATGTCCGCTGTTTAGGCGATCGCGACTGCATCAGCGGCAGTTATCCGGGTTCTCTTCAAGTTGATTTGTTTTGATTTCATCTTTACTTTGGTTTGCATATGACATGAAAACCTGAGGAGAACAAGCAGAATTGACTATCGGGGACAAACGTTTCTAGAACTCTCGGAAAGTGATTTAGGCACATAGTTGCTACGATTAATAATAATAATAATAATAATAATAATAATAATAATAATAATAATAATAATAATAATAATAATAATAATAATAATACTTTATTGCGCCAAATATTTAAAAAAATGTACAGAAATCCGGCCTGCCAAAGCCTCATAGGGCTTGAGCGGCAGAGCCCGACAGGCAGCGGAACCGCGCAGACATACACACAGGCAAAAAAAAAAAAACACATTCAAAATAACGGACATCAAATTAGTATGACGGTGAGAACAAAATAGACACAAGACTCATGTTACATGAAGGAAAAAAAAATCCTCATCAGATTAAATCGCAAGGAAGAAAAACCAAAGTGGTATGACAATACCTCAGATCAGTGCAATAAATACAGCAGTAACCAATGAAATCACAAGATTTACTTGACAGGTGGTAAAGCACATGCATGATGTCGTAAACCCTCTAATTAATGTATCGCAGCATCTTTTTTATTTTATATTTAGTTTTTGCCCGGCGAACACTTGGAGGTAACCTGTTAAAGTGAAAGGGAACGTAATAATCTCTTAAATGCCTTCCATATCTTGTAGACCGTCGGGGAATACAAAAAGGTTCCTTCGGTCGAAGAGACCGTGTGAGAACATACGGAATCTTATAGTCACTAAGCCAAAAATGTTTCAGGACGATCGTTTCCATCAAAAGGCGATCAAAATCAGGTAGAGAAAATACCTTAAATTGCCAGCGATCACATCATTGCAACGTCACAGATTAAAGAACGTCAGTTTGACTTCCACCTACACAAGCGCGCTCTCGATCCGGGTATTAATATCAGAGCTGTCGGCTTCGTTCGTGGCTTACGCGTCCTAGAAACATTTGTCCCCGACTGTACATACACACGTGGGCCAGGCCATATGCCAATTACCACGACTGTTCGCAAAGAAATATGCACTGTATGACTCTCTCTCTCTCTCTCTCACACACACACACACATGCTGCAATGCAACCACATGTGGTCAGTGAGAAGTCAAACTCGACGCCACTACTGTTTTTAACACAGTATCCGATACTCAAAACTGAACGCAATATGGCTAGAGTCTAAAACAAAAGAATGCAACACTTCAAAGCTGCTCTAGAACTACCATGCACTAATGCTTTTTCAGAAAAACTTTAAGAAAAATCTATACACAGTAGGAATTTTTCCTGATGGTAATTAAAAGGGCGGTAAGTATTGAGGAAAAGTTTCAGTGCCATGCTCTGACTCCATCTTGTCATAGTCTTGGCCTGAAAGTGCCCTGTCAAGAAAACATATTTTTTTAATAGTGTTTGCGTCCAGAGAGGAGGCGTTCCGGCGTCTCCCTCGCCTAATGGAAATGATTCACAGATTGTGACTGTGTTTCTCGTTCCTTCTCTCTTCCCTTTTTAATCCCCTCATTCCCTTCCCCAGTGCAGGGTAACTAACCAGAAACCTTTCTGGTTAACATCCCTGCCTTTCCCCTCTCTGTATCTCTCTCTCTCTCTATTAGCGCGACGCAAAATCGCGGCACAATATATCCGGCCAGTTCTTGTACCACGATGGTTTGGTTTGGTTTATGGTGGTTTCACGTCCCAAAGCAACTCAGCCTACGAGGAACGCCGTAGTGAAAGGCTCCGGAAATTTCGACCACCTGGGGTTCTTTAACGTGCACTGATCTCGCACAGTACACGGGCCTCTAGAATTTCACCTCCACTGAAATTCGACCGCCGCGGCCGGGATCGAGCCCGCGCCTTTCGGGACAGCAGCCGAACGCAATAACCACTGAGCCACCGCGGTCTTCTACGGCGATGAGTGAGGCAGACGCAGGTGCTAAAATACAGCTGTATGTGCAGCCGAAGCCGAAGCGGCTGTAAAAGCGTGACGCAAAAGGATGGGCGCGGTGATGACGTATGCAGAGCGAACAAACCATAAAACCGACGGGCGGCTATATAAGCGCGACGCAAGAAGCGACTCAACACATACGGCCAGTCGTTACAACGCGATGAGCGAGGAAGACGTAAACGTGCTGCTAAACGCGCAGAGAGCAGAGCCGCGCGCAAAATCGCATTACCTCAGTGGCATTTTTTTTCTGCCGAAGAAGCCTAGTGTTTCTTGAACAACTAAGGACCATTCCTTTGTGCACACACACTTGCACACCGTGTATAAAATTTCCATTGGAAACAAAAAATATTGTGGTATCTTGTTTACCGTCCTCACCTGAGCACATCCAAATATACATGTCTAGTATATGCACAAGCATACACATGTATACATGTACTTACATCCACATAACATGTATATTGCACAAAGTAAATATTGTTATGAATACGGCCCTCCACGGACTAAAAGGGAATATCTGCATGTGCTGTTTGGATGAAATCGTTACTTTTGGCTAGAGCTTTCAAAAGCACCATGACAGAATGGGCATTAACGCGACCGCCTTAAGACTCCCGCTGTGCTCAAAAATCAGGCGTCGTCGTCTGCGCTGTGGGCAGACCAGTTGGGCCACCCAGGTCACGTGACCTTATAGCGTCATCATAACTTGCCCATCGGACTGTAAGCAAACTGACCAAAGCAGCAGGTGGTAGGTAAATTAATGATTAATTTTAATAGATATTGTATAGAGTTCTCGGCTATGGGATTATTTCCAATAGTGCGCACAGCTCCTTTTTTTAATGGAACTTCGAACCTATCCAAATGCAGAATAAAAAATCAGTTATACAGGTAGATTCGGCTCAACGAATTCCTCAAGAAGCCGTAAAGCACTGCAAAGCACTCTTGAACAGTGCAAAGAGCTCCAGGTGATCAGACGCCTTTCACGAGTGTCAGTGAAGATACCATTGACGCTTGCCCTGAGTCATTCCTGCAGTTATCGCGTGATGCACTGTGCAGTTTATCTACCGCGCTTTCGATTGTTTTGTAGGGCTATAGCAACGCGACAGGGTAATTTGTTTTGCTACTGCAGAGAAAATAGGCACACAAAGCACTGCACGAAGAGAATTTTGCGGTACGTGCGTTTATTTATCACACACAGTGGATATATATTAGATTACTTTGCCAATCACACCCTCTATGAAAAAAAATCGCTTGAATGACATGAAATAAAATATATAGAATGTCTACTGGCGACGTCGAAGGTTAAGGGCAAATGACTAATTGCATTAATCGGATAGTGACTGGGAGTTACACGAAGTCTAATATAAAGCGACGTTCCATTTTTTTTTCTCGAAGGAACGCTGGCAAAGTTGTACAGTCCGATACAGCTTAAGTCTGCACTGAAGCTCCGCCTACATTCAGGTCTGCCGCACGCAGGTCCTCCACGACAAAAAGTAGTGCGTTGTTAAAGATTTTCTTGTAACCTAAGCAGGAAGCTAATCACAAGAAAAAAATTATAAACTCTAGAGTTTTGATGCTTGGCTTGTTTGATAAATTCAAAAACAAAAAAGCTCATTTAGTTTACTTTTGTGACTGGCTAACGAAGTAATGCAGTAGGTCGTGGGCCGTGTCTCAGTGTTAGCAACTGCTGTTTTTAAATGTTGTATCCTACTATAGTAAACATCTTTATTTTTCAGGACTTTCCCAAGTAGCATCGAAACGTTACAAAATATTGCCTTTTTGCTTTGGTCCGACATAATAAAGTGTTGTTAAGATTGTTTCTAACATATGCGAAACGCTACTGATAAGCTTTCGAATAACATTCTCCTAACCTTTATCAGACATTTAAAAAACATTTATGTTTATGCAACTTCCGCTAAAGCAGTAACGTAACCCTGCAACACAAGACCCCTCAACTGTGATCAGCCCCAATTTCAATGAACCCTTTTCAAGGAGTGAGAGGCAACGAGGGAGATACGGACTGCAATGCACAACTAATGCATGCCACTCACAAACTCACCTTCTAAAAGACAGCGTGGCCTGTTTTATGGCGCTCGCGACGACTGCCATAAGTGATAGTGATGGGTGGGTAACATGCAGAGTTTGAGAATAAAATTTTTGGGCTGTGCGCGCATCTGTGGCAGGCGTCATCTCAGAAGTTCGGCTTCAAAGCTCTGAAAGTTGAAAAAAAAAATCACATTACAGAACAGTGAAAAAGTTTTGAGTCACAGTTCTTGAAAACATTGGCAAGTGTTGTTATATGGTTATGACTAGAACATCATGATGATCTTAGAATTTGTAATGTTGCTACAGTCAGGGTATAAACATTATCATAAAACTTCAGACACGGCGTCAATATAATGTTTAGTGTAACGCTAAGCTAATGTTTACCACGGAGCATATGACGTTATTTGTTAATTTAAACATCAGCGCAACATTCCAATGCCGCACGTCACGTTATTGCAATTGCGCAACAATATCATACTATTATTCTGATGTGCAGTGCTACATGCAGCAGTAGTTACCCGCACGAAAAAAAAATAATTATGATTTGCACTGTGATCCTATCTATGAGGCTGAAGAAAAAGGCCGCACAGCTCAAAAAGAATTTTTTAGTAAAAAATGGCTGAGACTTAGCTAAGGTTAAGCCTAGTCAGATGCGAAGCATATTGATGGCTAGGCTTGGCAATACATGGCTTTCCTTGGTTGAATACTTGGTAATTTTAATACAACCACTAGAAGCCTTCGTCGTGGGGGAAGACAACGGCATGGCTACAGCGGAACGCCGACTAACCCCGAGACGCGCGTTGGGTGAGCGCCTGGATTGCCACGGAAGCCTTAGTCGGGCGCGCCCGGGCGGCGGCAACCGCCACTGGGGTCCCATACTAGGGACCTCCACCTAGTATTTGTAAGGATCGGTCCCTTACGGGCTGATCCAAACATACCTCCTGCTCATTCGTAATAAATGTTTTCACCACCACCACTGTCTGCCTGCCCGGTGGAGCGAGCGTTTCACCTACACCGAGAGTGAACGCGCGTTCGAAATGCGCGGGAGTGTGACGTCACCATACCACGTGGCCTGCACGGCGTGCAACCGCAGCGACGGCACGAGTTGGAGCCCCGTCTCTCATCTGTCGTGACGTCATTGTGTCACGTGGTGTGCACGGCGTGTAACCGTCACGAAGGGCTTGGGCTACCTATTGTAATATGCATAAAAGGCAAACGCATGGCGCTCTGTGTGACCTAAGTGTAAATTTTGATGTAGGCCGTGTCCTTCATCGGGCTGCAACACCTACTGCAATAAAAGAAAACCGTGTTGGGGCCCAGAGCCACATTTGACACCTACTGTACCTTGAGTGTTTCTTTATACCCGTTAGACTAACCGTAAGGAACCTTTCATTCAGTGGAAATCCGAAATTAAGCTCCTCGCTCGGAGCGCCATAGCGCAGCGCGCAGGTGGTTAGGTAAATTGAAAACGACGTCCGATTGACCTTGCAGATGCAGTTGGACAACGCAGTACAATATGGGAACACAAAAGTGCAATAAATGAGTAAAATCCACAATGCCCAAAACAGTACATCAACTCGGCATTACTTGCAGAGTTATTGACAATAAAAATCTCACAAGGGAGGGGGGAGCCTGAGGGTTCTTAGCCAACGTTTCGACAATGAGGTGCCCGCCTCACTTCACTTTTTGTTGTCAATAAACCCATAAACCTTCCCTCGCGTTTCTTTGCCCTGTCCTTGTTGGCCCTCGCAGTGCAATCCCAGTGCATCGTCGCCGTGACAGATCGTTTATGTAAGGCGTGGTGGTTTATTCAATGCACATTTTTGATACCCCCCTCCTCCCCTCCCCCCCCCCAAAAAAAAAAAAAACAAAGAACTATAACAGCTACAGAGCCCCGCTTTTCAGGATGGGTTGCCTGGCTAAGCGAGTACCTCATTCTGACGTATTCGCGCATTCTCTCTGTTTCATTGAAACTGAGCAGCTCTATGGAGACTTATGTGGAGCTATTGCTAATCACTTATTGGACTAACTAAAATTGTTGGCACGTTAGAGAAGTTCTGCTTTTGATCGTCGGCTTGGCAATTGGCCAATCGCGATAGTTCCTCTGTTGGGTAATCATAATATGAAGCGAGACCAGCCGCGAACAGAACCAACGACATTCCAACCGTTTCGCGAGTCCGATGCCAGATGGGAGCCGTTTTAATGGGCAAGCTCAGCTCGAATTTCGTGCCTAGCTTTAAAGAAGCAGGCACTTGTTGGGTGAGTATCAGAGCTTAGCTGTGCGCTGTTACCGCTTCCAGGAACCTCACAAAGAGCGCTGGGAGTTTTCCGCAGTCATCTCATCGCTAGATGCGCGGGCCAATTCAGCGAGAGGAGAGTAAAAGAGTAAAATATGTCACTACAGTAAAACTAGTATCCTGAGACAATCCCCTCTAGTCAGAACCAACGCGGACAGTGGGGAATTCGGGCCGGTCGAGGGATCACACGCATTGGTGATGGGTCGACCGAACCAGTAAGTACACTCGTTATACAAAACCTGCACAACATATACGTGAGGCTAACATAAGTAGAACAGAATCGGGAGCTTACATACTAGAACTTTTCGGCATGAGGTTAGATTCAGTTTTTCAGCCTGTCACCATTTCTCTCATTTATTCGGCCATATGTTCCAGCGCAGTGCCGGCACTTACAACCGCATTGCTCTTTTGTCTCAACTCACGCTTGGCCGTAGTCGAGTGGTTAGCGATAGACATCGGCGGAGCATCCGAGAGATTGCGAATGCTTTTCGCTGCAACATTCTTCCCTCTCCCGTCGGGCTTCCGTTCGCGGCTGCAGGCACGTAGATAGGCCGCTTAGGCTGTTGCGTGCCCCCGTCTGGGCAGGCCTGCAGGCTCCAGCAGTGCTCGCCGCAGGGAGCGGCAGTACAGGAGCGCAGATAGCGGCCGCGCACTCGAAAACGAGGCGTCCTTGCGGGTCAGTGCCACGGGCCGACCAATTACGCACGCGCTTTTTGCTCTTCTGAGCTATGTTACGTGCGCAGAGAAGTGCTGAGAGCCGTCTTATCTGTCACACTGCTCTGTCTGGCGAAAATCACCTGACTTTTGAGGAAACGACAACGAGTGTGTTGGCGACAGCTGTGGTTCGCATTTGAGCTATGGTTTTGGCTTATGGTTTTATGGGGTTTAACATCTCAAAGAGGATCAGGCTATGAGGGACGCCGTAGTGGAGGGCTTGGGAAATTTCGACCCCACCTGGTCCTTATGAAAATGGCCTATATATAGTCTGCAGAGTTCTTATAAACTCTGTTGCCTTCCTATAGATATTTATTTTTGTCTATTCATAGTCTATAGACTGTCTATAGACAAAAGTCTACAAAAAGTGTATGGCCATAAATCTATAGATTTTCAATAGCCTTTGAATTGCCTATAGACTGTTCTTTAGGATTTCTCTATGAAGACTCGACAGACTTTATAGACAGTATAAAAAATTTTTGTAAAGGGGGATTCTCTAACGTGTACTGACATCGCAAAGTACACGGGTTTCTGCCTCCGCTGAAATGCGACCGCCGCGGCCGGTACCGAACCCGCGTCTTTCGGGTCAGCAGCCGAGCACCGTAACCACTGAGCCACCGCGGCGGCTGTATTTGCGATACTACTACGATGCGGTTCAGTGTTTTAAGCATCATGTGTTTTTAGCTCCCATGGTTTATGTTTTAGGGTTTAAGGGGGGCTTAACGTCCCAAGGCGACTCAGGCTATGAGGGACACCGCAGCGAAGGGCTCCGGAAATTTCGACCACTTGGGGTTCTTTAACGTGCACCGACATCTCACAGAACACGCGCCTCTAGAATTTCGCCTCCATCGAAATTCGACCACCACGGCCGGGATCGAACCCGCGTCTTTTGGGTTAACAGCCGAGCGCCATTAGCTCCCATTCTCGGCAGACTAAGGCGGACACCGTCTGAGAACCATGGTGAACCTGAAGGTGAACTTAACCAAAAAATAAGAACTCTTGAGCAAGAATGGTGTCAAGGAGAAAAAATGGTCTACGTTTACGCTTGCTACATAAATTGAGAGATTAAGGAGCACCTTCGCCTAGAAAACGCTGCGCCATTAGTGTAGCGCATTTCATGCTTATGTCTGCTCTCAACGACCAGATAAGCTATCAACATGTTTTTTTTCTCCTTTGCTGGCTTTGCACTGTCGTACTCGTTGCAGTTTCTGCAAATACCCGATAACGTTTTCCACGAAATGAGCCAGTGCATTAGACCCCTATCATGAAGGACGAAAACCTATGAAGTAGATATAGCAGTTATATACTTGATGTTTTGAAAAAGCCTTTTAATCTTGCCGTAAGTCACGAAATTCCGAATAGTCATCGAGGCATAAACAACCTGTGGCCAGTTTCCGGAAGTTAGGAGGTGGTGGTTCGGCCTATAAGAAGGGCAGTCAGCCATTAGTGGTACTTTGCTACTTTTTATTTTCATTATACGCATTGAGTAATGCGACCTTTGCGCTGCCTCACGTCCGCTATACGGAACGCTGCCGGGGCGGCCGACACCTGCTCGCCTCGCGTTTGAACAAAGTTGCGCACATGTTTGGTGAATGATAATCGTGATGAATCCCGTCTCTAGCCGCACTTGAGGTCTGAACCATCTCACAAAAAAAAAAAAAAAAAACTGGTATGCGGATGGGTGTTCATAGTTCATACAGTCGCGAAAGTTCCCCACACTCTAAATATAAAGGAGTGAAAAGATAGCAAAGTTGTCCTTAGCGCCCACCGTTTTAACAAGGGAGGGCGTTAGAGGACAACATATTCCCTTTTTACTCCCATACAGGTGTATTCGTGTTTAGAGTGCAAAAACGCATTTATACAAATCTCCTGGAAGCCCATACGCACGGTAGCAGTTTAGCAGTGAAGCGACGATACACTCTACACATGAATACTCCTATATAGGAGTAAAAAGGGGAGTAAGCTGTTCTGTGCGCTGAAGAACAAATTACTCCCTTTTAACTCCTTACCCCTGCCTGAACATGTGGAGCAGCTGGGCCTAACTTTGTCGAAGAAAGCTGTCCAGGCAGGCTCTATACTTCGTCATCAGCCTGACTACGCCTACTGCAGGGTAAAGACCTCTCCCATGTTTCTCCGATTCTCCATGTTTCTCCAAATCCTGCCCTTTGCCGGCCGCAGCCACCGTATCCCCGCACCCTATCCCAGCTTCTTGTACAAGGATCTTTCTATGTGGACTTTACATTGTGCACTAAAGCTGATAGTTGTCAGTTGATCCCTCTTTTTCTACATTGCAGGTGCGCAACGCGTCATCAAGGCAATACTTCGGCACCTGCTAATAGCAAAGTCCATTTAAATTTGAATTTGAACCAAACCGAGGCCAATTTTGACGCTTGAGCATGATTTTCAGTGAACCAAACAGCAGCGTGTCGCGTATAATAACAGCTTGATAGAATGAAGCGTTACTTCTATGCTAGGACCAAGCTCGTCTTGTGATTATAACTATACGCGCGTTGAGACATCGCGTAAGAGCAAAAGTGAGGAGGCTCCTTCGGCGCTAGCGCGAGCGGACCAAGCCGCGGAGCCTCTCACAGTTCAGTACTACAGTTTGTCGTAGAATTGAGTTAAGTTGCCATTAAAAGCTCTGGCTGATAATGACGCAGCCGTGTTGAAGAGTGCGCTTTACTCCGTGTTGTGGCCACGCAGACCTCCTCGAGTGTCTGATACGAGAGGAGACAGCGCGCGGGGAAGCAGTCACATGCGACCAACGCTGCTTCAAACATTTCATGCTGACGGCATCCAAGAAGTTCTCTCTCCCGTATAAAAATGGTCTACAGACTGTCTATAGACTTCTTATAGACTCTATTGCCTTCCTTTAGATATTTATTTTTTTTGTCTATTATTAGTATACAGAACTTCTATAGACAAAAAGTCTACTGAAAGAGTATGGCCATAAGTCTATAGATTGTCTACAGACTGTCTATACGAGTTTTATTGCCTATTGATTAGTCTATAGGATTTGCCTACAGCAAGAGTCTAGACTTGATAGAAAAAAATGTATGGACCATCTGTAGATTGTCAAGGGCTGGTCGAACAGCGGGCCATATCTTGCATAACTGAGTATCTATGGTGAAAATGATTGTTTATTTTCACTCAACGGTTCGCCTTTTCTACAAGCGCATCTTCGAAGCGCTTTTGCGGCTTCGGAAAACAAACTGAACCTGCCTTATTTTTCCTCAGAACCAATGCGTGGACGTAGGCACTGATTTCTAACAACCAAAAAGGTGATGTGCTCACGACCAGCTCCACGTAGTAGCGGGAATTTGTTTTATTTGTCTGTGGTGACCAAGCGCGCACATAGCCGCGACGTAGGACGCATGTCTGCTATTTAACAATTTAATTCTTTTTCGGATACCGTCACCACAGAAACCGTCTGCAAGCACTCGCAAGAACGGTGAATCTCATGCGCGGCGACGGAGATGCGGCGAAAGCGCCCCAACCCTGTTTCCAATTACCGCCGCTGGGAGGCTTTCAGTGGCGGCTCTTCAAGCTCTAAATAGGGTGCCTCAATAGCGGAGGCGCGCAGACATCAAGACACCCTAGCTCTAAAGGAAATTCGCTACGCCTATATACATGCTCCAGCAGCCCTGGGCAGGTAATCTGAATACCGCAAGTTATGTGACAGTTAAGCTGATCTTCGAGTTCTTGACCGATAAGTGGGCCGGATTCTGACTCATGGGACCTACAGAAGTAACATCACTATAGCAGCGTTCACTTTAACACCACGCAAATGCAAAAGCTGCATGCGGCTTCAGCCTATCACGGACCGAATTCGCAAAGCTGCTCGCATTTAAGGATATCGTGTGATCGGCTTGTCTAGGTTATAGCGGGTTGACGGGTGCTATGATTGGCCAGTGCACAGACGGCAATCACTCGCGAATCACTCTTACCAGCTGACAGCTGTGCAATCTCGGTTCCTTAATTAGACAAGGTAGTTAGCCTCCTTAACTCTGTCTCGTTTCTGTGCGAAAAGTATATATTACATAGAAATGCTGTACGCAGTGTGCCCCTTTTGTGTCATATAGTAGAGTGAGCGTACGGACTTTCGCTGGTACGAACATGGGACCCAGGAGGCCGTGCTCTGTCCAAGTGATTTTATCCGCAGATTCACACTAGTCACTGCAAGATTGGTCGCAAAGACTGACGTCACTATCACCTGTGACAGCCGTGCTGATAGCTAAGAAAGCAATGCATGCCACTTGCTGAAGAACCCCAAGTGGTCAAAATTAATCCGGAGTTCTACACACCAGCACATCTCTCTTCCTCCTCCCACCCCCTTTTTCAACCCCTTCCTCACGGCGTGATTCAGTTGTCCACCATGCTGTGAAACTGTTACTGATAATAGCTAACTTTTATTAATGAATTTAATTTATTCTGCACATTGCCTTGTGCCCATTTAACTGCAGTATATTATTTTTGTCTAAGGTTATATTGTATTCCATAAATTATACTTTTTTTTACTGGCCTTTAGCTTACCTTCACCAATTTCGATGATACTGTAGGGGTTAAGTGCCCATTATTTATTTTTTATATTTATTTCGACCGTCCCATCCAGTGCTTCCAGGACAGGCTCAGTTCCCGGAGTGAAGAAGACGGCAGTGTGCGTTGATTACTATCTGCCGCATATCATTGTGTATCAGATGGACGTGTTGTGCGTAAGATGTTTTATATCTCTCCGTAAAACAGCGCGCTTACACGGGACGAAGAAAGAAGACACGCACACACACAGCGCTGTACCAACTGGCCCGGCAACTATCCTTAATGCTATTGATGTTTTATAGTTTTATAGGGTTTAACGCCCCAAAGCGACTCACGATATGAGGGACGCCATAGTGGAGGGATCCAGGTAATTTCGACCCCATGGGGTTTGTTAATTAACGTGCACCGACATAGCCAGTACATGGACCTCTAGCGTTTCGCCTACCTTGAAATGCGAGTGCCGGGGCCGGGATCGAACCCGTATCTTTTAGGTCAGCAGCCAGCCGAGCCCCATAACCACTGAGCCACCGCGGCGGCTATTGAGAGTAAGAATAAAAAGTAAGATACGGTGATAACAGCAATAACGAATCAACACAAGACAACAACGACTGGTTAAAAAATAAACTGTAACGGCCTGGTAGGTACGCATGAAGAAGAAACAGACTAGAAACAATGGACAGCGGCTCTGAAAGCACAATGCAGTACCCGTATCAAGGCGCTGAGTGGAGATCTCAAGAATGCCATTAGGTCTTCTGCGTGAGCATTTCGCGAAAGCACAGTCGCAGACAGCTTTTCGCAGATAGCAAGATCTGGAAAAGAAAAAAAGAAGACCTCAGTGTCAGTTTCGTGATTGCTTCAAGGCATGTCGAGAAAGGACTGAATCCTTCGCTGCTTGTATTACGTGCTGGTGAGGCGGTATTTGGGGCGTCAAGCTGTTTGTATTAAACGAGAAAAAGTCAAGTACAGAACACATTTTGTTCTTGCTTTCGCAGGAGAAATGTTTTTAAGATGACGCCTTATATCTGTCTCTCAGAACATAAAAACATCTAATAGGCTATAGCTACAATTTTTCTTGCAGAAACAGGCTGCCAAGTGTAGGTGCTACTTTTTCTGCTTTATTGGAATCATATATTTTGTACTCGGCTGCGATTATACACAGCCGATGATCGCACATTATGTTACTCGTACAAAAGAGCGGCGTTCAGAGATGAGGATTATCCCGATGGAAAAAAATACAATAATAAATTATTTAGGGATCTTCTAGAGTGCAGTGTTTTTGTCAACAGTGTGCAACTTAGTTTGTCACAAAATCAGTTTCAAGGTATTCACCCCCATATCTGAAGAGCATGTTCTAACGACGTACCCCTCATTTTCTACTCTGCAAATCGCCTCCCAACCGGGCAGATTCGTGCCGAAATCTTCCCCTTCCAATTTCATGTTACGCACTTAATCTACTTGTTAGTTGTTCCTGAATTCAGTACAGAAGTCGGAAACGTGCACTCGATGTTTCATGCCCTCAAGGGAAAGGAACATAGCGCAGTTGCGGCCGCAAACTTATTCGAAATTACACTTGCATCGTTGACAAAATATACTGAGTGGCGTGCAATATTTTCCGCTAGTTGCTTAATAAACTTTTTTGTGGTACGGCACTGAACACTTCTGCATCAAAAGGTTGCTAACTGAAGCCTGGAAATAGACAAATATAATTCGGAAAAATTTGCATGTTGTGTATAAATACGTGAAAACTCCGACCGCCTCCGAGCCCCTTAGAAAAAAAAATGCAAAATACACCCTCCAATCTTGCCCAGAGTGAGCTTCTAAAACTCCGAACTCTACCTAAAAGCCGTTTATAAGACATAATCCATGTAAATGATGTGTGCAGAGTTGTCCTGAAGAAGGCGTTAGTAGTGTGCTGTCTGAAAAGTATGCTGCAGCGCTATGAAGACGGAACACGAGACAGCGAGACAGTCACTTGTCTCGTTCTCTCATGTCTCGTCTTCAAAGCGCTGTTACACAGTTTTCCACCAACATGAACCAAACAGCCCGTACTAGTCCTCTTCTAGGCTGCTGAAGCCCCTCAGGCGATACCGATGCGCTGAAGCTCACTTTTTTATGTTTCCTCTGACAAATGTTTTCCGTTACAGCAATCGCTCCTCGGCAGACGATGTTTGGTCGAACCTCCGACTATAAGCCTCATCACAAGGTACACGGCTTGAAGCGGAACAACACCAGCGTGAGGCGCAAGCAAAACAGATAACGAAGGGGCAAGAGAGCGTCCCGTCGGTCCGTCTTTTGTGAGCCTATATTTGCGTAGTTATGTCCACAACACATCAGTGAGTGTGTGCCTATGATCTGTCTCACACTTCGTTGGCACCAATGCGGAATCTGCCGTCTAGCCAATCAGAAACGTTCTAATTTCTATGCACACTACCCCTACGCGGAGTCTGCTCTCTGCTGTCGGGCTCCGCCAGGCGTAGACACCTGGTTTACATGACACTGCAAGTCCCTTGCGTTTGCATAAATGGCTGGACACTAAAAAGCAATGCTGCACAGGAGAGGCAGCTGACCAGCACTATTCTTCTGGTGAGCATGAATGAGTGAATTTGTCTGAACCCGACCAGAACCGTTGCCAACTGCTCTTCATGTCCTCTCCAGAGCTGTGAATTGCTAAGCGATGAATTAAAATAACGTGTCGAAAAGGATCCCTTGAATAAGTATAGCAACGAGGCATGCCAGCCTAAAACAGTTAGCAAGCATAGAGTATACTTCCCTCTAAATACCCTCGGTTATTATTCGGTGTTCTTGGACATGAACGAGGACCGCTTTTGCATTCCAGCTTCCCTGATTATGCCTCATAAGTTCCCCTTGTGTGTAACCAAATGCGAGGCAATATATACAGAACAAAAAGCTTCGCAAACTTAGACAAGAAAACAAAAAGAAAGCCGTGCGGGCTGATTTCCGAAGCGTTTTGTATTAGAGGTTAAAACGGAGACTGCATTAGCGCCGCTTCTTCAGCTGTATCGAGCCAAAAAAATGGTTACTTCATTCAGAGAGTCAGTGATACAAGCGACTGAAATATTTGCCTTCATTTATAACTGAAAGCATTTTTCCTTGCGTCTCCGCACAATGCATAAAAAGCGGCTTCCCAGAAATGAGATTGTGAAAACAATTCTCTGTTATAGAGCAATAAATTAGATGAATACGGCAACCAAAGCGAGAACGAACAGTTCTATTAAAAGGAGTGTTCCGGTCGTGCAAGCAGTGACCCTGATTCACCATGGCGTGCTCGGCCACGTCACTGGACCGAACGAAACGACGCAGGCCGGGAAACCGAACCCCAGTGCGCTCACGCTGTTAACACTCACGTCGGCACCCGCACAAGCCATTCAAGAAGTACAGCGCGTTTTATTTCTTTCTTCTTTCGCGATCCAAAGGAGAGGAGGAAAGGAGATGGAGAGAAGGAGAAGGGAGAGACAGCAGCGAATAACTGCGCGCAGCACACACACAAACACATACACACACACACACGCACACTCAAACAGCGCGCGCAGAAATGCGACCCCGCGCGAGCGCCACCAACACCGCCGCGCTCTTTCCCGCCATAGGTGTCGTTCTGTCGCCCGCGCAGAGCCAAACCGCCGGCAGCCCGCGCGCTTCACCAACGCGTCGGACGCCAGCGGCTGCGTACTCTGGAAAGGTGAAGCGCAGGGGAGAGAGGACAACAATCGTCGTCGGCTCGGGCGAAAACAAGCCGCGAAGTGTAAACCCAGCCGCGACGGCCATATCGCGTTTAGCGCATCGATCCGTCCCGATCGGCCGAGAAAGGCTGCTTTCGTCCTCCGCAGCTGGGACCCTGCTGGGGTGGACTGTCGCGAGCGCGTCAGCGCGGGCGCCACGGAGTCGGGGCCCCGAAACCCGAACTCCGAGAGCGCGGCTGCGAACCGGTTGTTCGGCTTCGCTTTACACCAACAGCGTCAAAATAGCGGCGAAGACAGGGCGAAGTTAAAGAATTGCTGCAGATGTTTTGTGGGGGTCTGCGCACTGTCGACATCCTCAATAAAATGATGCAGCACTGAAGATCCCGCCGTATACGTCAGTTAACCGGTAGCAGAGCTACAAACCTGGTCCGTAAAGAAAAACTCACGGGACGGTTATATTTGTCTTCTTCTGTGGCAGTGTGCACGTGACGTCGTCATGCTGTCACTAGTGACGTTGCTTTCTTCGGGACCATCAGCGTGGTGCGCTGAAATGACATCATTCAATGCTGACCAATCAGCATGCCGCTCTATCACGCCAATGACAACGCAGCAGAATTGTAAAACACCTGTCGATAAAAAATGGAGTCTGCTTCGCTCCCGCGAGGCTCGCTTAGTCCAATTATCGCACAATACATTTAAGGACTCCCCTCCCCCTTATTGTGAGTTCTCCCGAGAGATCGTCCGTCACCAGAGATGATGGGCGAGTCATTTTCCTAATTAGCTCAAAAGGCGCATTTTCGCGAGTATTAACTCCTTTTAATTGGTAAAACTCATTCAAGAGTAACTAGAGAATTACAAATAACATTTGTACGCAATGATATAGGGTTGGACTTGTGGCGGCATTAGTTTTTCCGCAACCCGATAACTGCCGCACGACTGCAGCCGTTCTGACAAGTCGTGGACCATGGTCATCACAGATGACCCATTCTCTGGAGCACACACTTGGGGCCTCAGCTTAATAACTATCTCGTTTGCCCGCAGCTGTACGTAGGAGTCCTTGGTTGGGACATCGTAAGCCCAGAAATACCTGAAGATAAAGTCCCATATGCCGCTGATGAGGTGATCACCGTGGCATGATCGCGACCCATTCATGAGAGAATTGAAGTCATCATGGACTGTTGACATCTCTTTAGCGTCGTTAATTAACACACGATGACTCCTGTGAGAGTGAGTGCAAATTAGACTGCCTGCGTTGCGTTCAGAGAAGTAAAGCGTCTGCCAAGTAGAACTGTTTAGCCACTGAGGCCACATCCACAAATTTATGCTTACGTCTTCAGATCTTAGATAAGGTAAGGATTACTTATTTCCACTGCAATAACTGGTAAATAACGCAGCTCAAAGTGTATGATTAGCATCATTCAACAGCGCTCTAAATTAAGAGAGGCTTCGTCATTACCGTCCCTGCACAGCTCCCAGAGCACACGGTCACACATCTTTCGGCCGATATTCATTAAAATAAAATGTGTTACGACGCACGTGGAAACTGGCTTCCGGAACTTGTTCTGATAACACTGCGGACAATCTAAGCTCCATTGTCCTCTCGTCAGCTTCGGTTAGATAAGACTAAAGAGGAAGCCTTCCAGTATCGCCGCTGACGTTAGACGCCACCGATGACGGTGTGATGAACAAACAGGCAAACTCACAAAAGCCTACGAATTTCACTCTGTCGTTAGCCCCACAAGGCTAGGGCAGTATCACAACACAGGCATGTTGCCACATAGGGCAGTCAGCGTTCATCCGTGCCGGACGCCGGTGATACGGATTGCCGCGCGCACTGGCAAAAGCGGATCTACTTCAAAAAGGAAAACTTGTCCGTGACGTATCTTCCTGCCCCTCGCAGACAACGATCACTTTTTTGGTCCGCCGACTGCCAACGCCACTTCTCCAGGGCCGCATGCACCGAGAAAGCTTGCTAAGTCTTCTGTGGCAGCGCTGCAGAACTGTACAGAACGTAACCTGCGCATCATGCGGTATCATACACTTTAAGAAAAAAGAGACTAAAAGGAATCGAGAGGTTAGTCCTTTTGTGTACTAACTGTTTTGTCATAACCCTTAGTCCTTCATACCCAACATTTGTGGACAAAAGCATGTTTGAGCGGACAACCGTTTATGAACGCAATTTTTTTCATATAATGAAAGATTTCACAATAGCGATCAATATTCCACCGTTCACCAGACGGCAGTGTTGCATTTTTTTTCTATTAACGTTTTTGCTATCGTCAAAAGCGCTCCACACCTGCTTTCTTCGGAAGCCTTAGCTGTTCCATGTGATCGATGGAAACACTCTAAAAAGATTTTGTTACATATAGCAAGAATGGACTACTACCTTTTATATTTCCACAACAGTATCGTACATTTCGTTCATTTTTAAAATTTTTGTCCGATAATGTCGGACACGTTCGACATGTTCGGGACTAACTGCAAAGGGTGTAACCGTTGTTCCCTAGGGAAGGGGTGCAACAGTTAGTCCCCGGGTGCAGCCGTTTAACGAAAAAAAAATACGAACAAAGCGTGATTTCCGAAGTAATTTAGAACCACGAAACTTTCTCGAGTTTGACAAGTGGGCGCCGAGATGCCTATGCTTTCTTAGACGTTGTGGTGGAAGCCAGGGAAAACGACTATATCACGTGCTTTCAGTTTGCTGCGAAAATGAAGGCCATTCAACCAATCACTTGCGATGAACGGTTCAAACTGTGACCACATAGGTTTCAGCAATATCAATGACAATCAGCATTTCAGTCACGGTATTTTTCTGATCGGTTCATCTCAGTGGTTTATAGGGCCATTACAGGATGTAATGGTGGCCCCGCTTATGCCTAATCTTCGAAATGTCTTCATAACGTGCGAACCCTTACTTCATAGAAATAAATAAAGAAACATAACGGGGAATACTGCCTGTCTCTCTTTTGCATCTGAATAGCCCTTTGAAGTAAATACGAGTGTTCCTTGCTTTGCATCAATAAACCTTCCTTAACACTGACCAACAATTCACAACTCCTCGTGTTCTGTTTAAGACTGCTCGAGAAACCGGCTTCATTGTCGGGCTCACAATGCACCCAGGGAAGAACCAAACATGAACATTTTAATAAAACTGAAGTACTCAAGCGAAGAATTTGCGTACTTACCGAATAAACAACCCGCTTCGATTGGAAGCACAGAGTAACGCAGATTTTATAGATAAGCCAATAAACGCCAATAAATGCGAGCTATTTACTTATAAAGACGCGCGCAAAGTAGGTTGCCGTCTACAAGTCTTCGAAGTTGTGGCGCAGATTGCTTGAAATGTGCACATCCTATTTTAGTAAGGGCGTAATTACTCATTAGCATCCACCTGAGTGCAGTTTTACGGCTACGGAGGAAAACTATACAACTTGAAAAAAAAAATCTTCGTAGTTAAAGAAAAATTCTTCCCGTCAAGGGGACCGAACCCGGAACCATCATCTGTCCGGGGCAATCGCTCTACCAACTGGGTTAACCACCGCGGCTACCAGAGGGCAGGACGAGGCTGAACTGATCAACAGCTCCAGCAGGGAACGGTGTTTGTGCAATGAACTTTGGTGAATCCCTCAAGGTACAGTAAATATGGAATAAGAAGTAATTACTCATTAGCATTCGCATGATTGCGCCCAATCGGCTTTCCTTTGTAGCCGCTTAGCTACGCTCCGGGCAGGCTGTGGTCCCGGATTCGGTCTCCAGAGCAGGACATATTTTTCATCAACTACTGATTTCTTTGAAAGCTGCGCAGCTTTTCTCGTATCCGTGTGGCTGTACTCATGTGGATGCTAAGTAGTAATTACTCCCTTATTACAAATTTACTCGTCACTGGGAGATTCCACGAAACTCAGTGCACTAAACCGTTCCCGCATGAAGCTGTTGATCAATTAGGCTTCGCCTTGCCACACGCTAGCGGCTCTGGTTTGCTCTTTCCTTCCTTCTTAGTTGGCAAAGCGACTGCTCCGGACAGGCGATAGTCTTGGGTTCGATCCCCATACCAGGACGAATTTTTCTTCAAATATAAAGTTTATTTGAAAGCTGCATAGTTTTCCTTGCAGCCGCATGACTACAATCAATGGGACGGAAATGAGTAATTCCTCTCTCATAGAATTTGCTCCACCTTGCGCGATTCCCCTAAACATAATGGACAGGCACGTCTATTTTCAACAGTTATCAATTTGGTAACTTTGATTGATCTGCTGGCATATATGAAAAACAAAAATAGGTGTAATGTGCAGCAGCGTAGCCTAATGATTCGCACAGCTGATTTCTTTTTCAGGACGAACTGTTGGGCAAGGTCTCTATTCTTCTCATATTATACGCATTATTAAAGATTATCTAACTTTCCCAACAACTCTGCTGTTCCGTGTCTGTCAAGAACGACCCAGACAAAATGAAAAAAGAAATAAGTTTGAGATGCTGGCCGCCAAGCCCAATTTACCCTCGTTGGTATGTCCTTGATCAGAGGTGCCAACAATTAGAGTCCTGAGTAGGGTAGACGCTTGGGCTTGTTGGTTCATATTACAAAGGTAAAAGCATAGCGCAAAAAAGGTGAGGACTCAGATGGACAGAGACGTCATCTTTTTTTTTTTTTTTGCGCTACGGGCACGTACGGTATTTTTGTCATTCCACGCATTATCTAGCGGCCTTTCCGTCTAGGCTTCATTGATTTGCACTTAGATTTAATGACCCGATTGCAAAAAAGAAAAAAAGATCCCATTCTCTGTCGTCCTAGGCTTTGCTCGTACAACGTAATATCATTCAAGCAATGAAATTCACTTCCATCAGAAAGCACGGACAATAGATTTTACATTGGAATTCGGTATAGAGTGGTTCGGAAATTGAAGCACTTAATCGAGCTCTTTTCTTTTGTTTCGAGTTATCTCTTCAAGACAAAACCAGAGCCGAGAGCGCGAAAACTTCTCGCCGGTTTTTAACTTGAATGGAACAGGCGCCTTTCCGTATTCTGATTACATTCTACCGACGGCGCCGAAGTTAAAATGAATGCAGAGTACACGCAATGGCCGCCACACGAGCCAACCTGGCATGAAAATTCATGAGGACCGACGAGGAAGCTGGCGCTCAGCCATTTGATCAGAGACCATTTTGCGCTTCTGTCCACGTTCAAACATTTTCTGCTGTCGAAGTTTCGGATCGAACGGAGATTTGTGCGCTTACGTTATCAAACCAGCAAATAACGAAGGAAAAAATGCGCTGACGCAACCTGTACTCGAGGCTAGCGCGCATTGCCTCAGCTAAAAATATATGGTGGTAATTACGCTTGATGAGACATGCGCACTACGCTGGACCGAGCGCATTGACCTGAGAGACAGCGCTGCTTGAAGGAACGGCGACAAAGTGTCTCTATGTTCTGCTCGTAGTAGTGCATGTATTTTCGGTCCTTTTTCTTAATGAAGAGACTTTTAGCGCAATTCGTCGGGTATGTTCCTGCGAGCTTCCTTATAAGTATAGGAAATCAGCCAACTTTCTGCCCTGTTTGACACTTCGCCTGTGATGCCTTCCAACAATTTTGAAATGATCATTTCACGGTGTGTTTTAGATTTTTTGTTCTCCTAAAATAAAATACTCTGTGCAACGACTGTGACGTTCTTTGTTGTATTGTTGATATCAAACCTTAACTCTCCCGGTGTTGCAGATTGCTGCCACAAGACGGACAAAGTCGCTAACTGTTATTACCCTAACAGCGCTAAAACATAGCATTAGTGGTGATACATTCATCAAGTTGCTAAAACCAACTGAGCCAACTGTAACTTGCTAACTTAAGTGAAACGTGCACATATGTGCACGCCCATCGAATGGATGTTAGGATGAGGTGCTTTGGATCATGCCTCAGTTTCTATAATGTGGTTTCTTGTTGACATCACCTAGCTAAAAGCAATACTTTCATTTTTTTTTTGTAGTAATATGTGGACATTGAAGGACTTGAATGGTTTAACAGGCTCACAATGGTTTAACAGGACACAAAACTACACGCATTCAACATGCTGATCAGGCCTGCGATAGAATACGCGTCAGTGATCTGGAACCCTCATCACGTCTATCTCATCAACATGTTGGAATCTATTCAAAACAAAGCTGCTCGTTTCATCCTTTCCCGTTACTCTCGGTATCAAAGTGTAACAGCACTGAAACTATCGCTCCATCTCTCGCCTCTGGTCATGCGCAGAAAATTCAGCCGTTTATCCTTTTTCCATACTATCTACCACAGCAACACACCATTTTCAAGCTCTCATCTTCTCCCGGCACCGCACACATCGGCTCGTGTAGATCACATGCAGAAGATTAAACCTATTTTCGCTCGGACAGAACGATACAAATACTCACCATTGGTCTTGTCTATCGAAGAGTGGAATTCGCTTCCTTCTAGCATTGCGACTATCGCTGAAACATCCTCATTTCAAACAGCTCTTTGGTCCTATTTAGAAAATTCTAACATATGTTGATGTGCGTTCTTTTTCTTTTTTTTTCTTGGTTGCTCTAGTGTGTGTGTGTGCTGGCCGTAACGTTCCGCAAAATGTTAGATGCTGTGTTTAGCAACTTTCGAAGCCGGGATTTTTCTTGTTTTTTTTTTTTTGCGCGGTTTGCTACATGTGAATTTTTTTCAAATACCTCATATTAGCCTTTTTTTGTTTTTTTTTTGTTCCTCTTATTAACTTGTACCTGCCTTCTTAACTTGTTTACTTCTGTTTTCAGCCGTTTGTATTCTGTGTTTTATATCTGTTGTTTTCTTTCATGAATCCCCCCCTATGTAATGCCCGCATTGGGCCTTTAGGGTATTGAAATAAATAAATAAATAAAATAAATAAAAAACATGTACCTATATTTTTTTTTCGTCTTCTCTGACAACTCTCCATCAAAGCTGAGTTGCATATAACTTTCAAAATTATTCAACAGTTCTGTAGACGGAAACTTCCAACCGCTGCCGCAGGAACTAGACAGCCCTGACCTAATACAACCCGTTCACTCAGTTCTCAAAGGCAGCAGCGTGTCTTGCATGGCGGATGCTTTTATCGCAACCAGCTATAGAGGCTAGAAGATAGAGGCTAGAAGCCTCTATAAACCAGCGTTTCCAAACGAGGCTATGCAGGCAGCGCAGTGTTTCTGCCATTGCCGCGTTCTGCTTGCGCCGGCTGCGTGCGCAACTTCGCTGGCCAGCGTCACTGCGACTGGGAGCACGCACAATTTGTCGCTTCCGGCGCCGGGAGGTCCAATTTCCGCTTCCGGTCCCTTCCGTTGACACCGGCCATGGTGCGGACTCTCTCCCTCTCGCTTCCACTGCGTCCTGGCTCATTCTGGCGACGTCAACATTCGGCGTTCACATCTCTATGAGGAAAAGAGCTCTAGCTTTGCGCGGTGTCACTTGGTCAGAGCTGGGTTTCACTGCGCGACTACTCGTCGTCTTTGTGGCAACTGATATCACCGACATTGCACGTTTCGAGTTCTGTCTTGCGATGCCGGTACATGCCATCTAATGCTGACTCAGCAGGAAACCGCACTTGCGCTCAACACTACTTCATATTTAACAAATCTGTATGATGTACGTTAGTGAACATACGTTCGGTAAATATTCCGGACGTTAAGTGTGCATCTTTGTAGATATTTAATCATAAATTTCCCTATGCTTTGAGAAAACTTCAAGCTGAGATGACTGTTTGTGGCTGTAACGAATTACAGCACTTGAATATCAAACGCCATTGTTAATAAACGCATGGAAAAAGGCGCGAATATAGTGTTGGTGGTGCCTTGGTTAGTAGTGGTGAGGTGGATTCCTTAACTGCAGACCGCACTGCTACATGGTTCCAAGAATGAAATCTTGCACTTTATCATAAGCCTTCGCTGATAGCCTCGGGAAAAATGGCGAGCAAGCAAGGAGGACTCACAACACAGTGGCAAAGGGAGTATAAGGTTTTTAATTGTTGTTTTTGGCCTACTCGTACTATTATAAAAAGGTGACATTTAAATTAAACAATTTCGGTCCCTGCAAACGGTAAAAAGCGACCCAGCTAAATATATCGTAACGGGCAGCTAGGTAACACGGGCTACGCTGTAGGCGCCGCAGCATGAGCAACTGACTTCATTCTTGGCATTGTACGAATATTTCGGACGGGAGGAACAGACCCATCTCTGGGCATGTAGCGCGGATAATGTGATATAAAGTAACAGGGCAGCTACGGCTGTCTATGCCCTCGGTACGAGTTAAAAGACGACAGAGTCACTGCCTTGCAGTAACGTTGCACTCAGCCGGCTCTCGACCGTCTTCAGAGGCTTCACAGTTCTTGCTGCAAGACGAGAAGGTCGGTCGTTGTCGCCTCGCACTGGAGACATCGTTTCTCGGGTCAACGAGAAAAAGAAGAACCGCTAATCTGGAAGAAGGAAGCGTACGTAAGACGCACGCGAAACCGCGGAGAAACGGTGAACCAAGACAACAAACAACCGGGGGAAAAAAAAAAGAAAGATGAAATAAAAAAAGATAAAGAAACGAAAGAAAGCTCAGCACTTGACAAGGTGATTTCCGTTCGTCGACGTCTTCTCCCATTCTCCGTGTTTCACCTGCCGACCACAATCTCGGGCTGCGCGCGCACACACACACATTCTTCTCCCCTGTCGATCGAGCACGCGCGATAAACAAATATATAAGCGTCCACGGCAGCCCAGCGGCCGAATCGGAGAGATTCCGATAGAAGCAGACGTGGAAAACGTGGCGCTCCCGCTCTCCCTACAGGGGGTTCCGCAATCTCCGACACCGCTTCTCTCCATTGTTCCTCTGGGCAGCAATCTCGAGTGGCCCCGATAAGACATTCAAAGCCGGATCGAGCATCCACTTCGGCTACCCCGAATAGGGCGACCCTTCAAGGCTTCTTCTCCATCGCTATAGCGTTCTTTGTCTTTAGCGATAACGGCGCCATCTCGCGCTTCACGTCACATTCGCGCTTACTGTCTCATTCTACCCCCACCCCCCCACCCCCCTTCTTCATCCCACTCCGCTGACATCTCGCTCTGCAGCTTAACCGTTCGAGTGTCCGGGCCCAGAGTCATTGTTCGCGCGGCGATCGGTACGTCAGTAGCGGTCTTTTTTTTCCTTTGTTTATTCATCCCCAATGCGCGTCAATTCTTGCCTTCCCACTGAGTAAACTCTCACGCGCTCGCACGCGCGCGCGGTGTGGATTGCAGGCACAGCATTGTTTGCCGTATGATACGGAGCTCAGTACGGCAGGTCCCTGACAGACCGCGCTGCCTGTTTACTACTACCTACCTGGCGCCATGTTTAAGTGGTCTGTCGTGTAACGGCGAGACCACTGGAATGCGTTGTTCACTCTCGTCTAGAGGTTTTTTTTTTTTCTCTCTCTCTCTCCCTCTCTTTCTGTTTCGTCTGGCTCTGAGGTGCTTGGAACACTCACCAAATATAGGCGGGCCCAGGATGAAGGTTCTCGCAGCGATAGTTTGAGACAGTTCATAGTTTTGCTTTTCAGGATGCTTCTCACATGTTTTGAACAGCAAGACCACTAATCTAGATCTGCTCGGTGTCCCTGTAAGCGTTTCGGTAACCACAAAATTGCCACGCACTCACCAAACGCTATTAAGAACAGAATCGGAGCCTGTGACGGTGTTTCCCAATAGACTGCACAAAGGACTGTCGGTTAGTCATATAGATCCTTATCCGACATGGCTTTTAATGGAACGTTACAAACTTCTCAAAGTAAGAACAATCCTCGTAATCTTGAATAACAATGCTTTAAATCGCGGTAATTACCTATAAATCGCGGTACTTAAGGCAAGTCTGGGACTGTAAATGTTTTTCAGCCTGGCTACCATTAAAAATATATGTTCAGTATCTGCCAAGTTACTACTCGCTATCAATGAAAATGTCAGAATTTAATTTGTTTCAGCAAACTTTTTTTTCTGCGTACGAGTGAGAAAATGAGGCACACAAACAGCGGAGAACTTAAGTTGCTATACAAGAGAAAATCTCGATTGGTTTGTGGTTTATGTGAGCTTAACGTCCCCGAGCGACTCAGGCTATGAGGGACCGTAGTGTAGGGCTCCGGAAATTTCGACCATCTGAGGTTCTTTAGCGCGCACTGACATCGCACAGTACACGGGCTCTAGAATTTCGCCTCCATCGAAATTCCACCGCCGCGACCAGGATCGAACCCGCGTCTTTCGGGTCAGCAGCCGAGCACCACAACCAATGAGCCATCGCGGCGGCATAAATCCTCTACTGAAAACAAGCTAAAATACTATAAAGATACAACTGCCCTCTACAAGTCCTCACTGGGCCCCTCGAGCTGCCACGCAAGGCTCAAGCTCGCGAGCGTAAAACCACGCCAGACAGTGGTATACTGCGTAAGACCGGATGTTAGCAGTATCTCTGTTGCTATGAACTGCTCATGTTTCACTGCACCTGCAACCAGTGTATGTCACCTGCGGAATGTTTATTTGTTTGTTCAGACGGCGGGCATTTTCACTTCCATTGGTTTGGAATGATAGGACCGATCGACGACGGCCGATAGAAGTGCGAACGTGCTTTCCTACGCGATAACTCCGGGAACTGACGACGGAGACATATTTCGAGAAAGAAAAAAACTGTTCACGTGAAAGGCACCCACTCGAGCAGCCCTCGTCTGGAATGAATCGCCGGAAGTTTGCAGCGACTATGTAGCCCAAGGTAATGACTGTCTGACCTAAGTTCAGAAGTCCGTGCCAGCCTGAGCACTGCAGTGATTGTGAGTAAAGTGAAAAAAAAAATATTGGCGGGGGCTTAGCTTTGGTTAAGCCTGGTAGGTTGCGAAAGCAGGTGTTTTATACTGCATATGCAGCGCCTCTAGTAGGAAAAGCGCGGCGCGCCGTGGCAAGCGGCCGCCGTTACCCGGCGAGCCGAGTTGGTAGCCCGTCTCTCCCTCCTGGTATGACGTCACGCTGTGACGTCACTAGCGCCTCTAGTGGGAGGAGCGCGGCGCGCCGTGCCAAGCGGCCGCCGTTACCCGACGAGCCGAGTTGGTAGCCCATCTCTCGCTCCTGGTATGACGTCACGCTGTGACGTCACTAGGCATGGTATGACGTCAGGGGTCTTTGCAATGGTAAAACGTGCCAAGTGGCCGCCGCTACGCGAAAGGCCGTTCTTGGGAGTAGTATTGCTTTCGCAATAAAATCTGGCTGCCGGTTTAGCATTAATAAGCACGAAATATTGCGCGAAGGCACAACTTTTTGCAAGTGGAGATAACCGCCCCGTACCTGAAGCGCGACTGAGGTGCCCACTGGCCCAGTGAGCCAGTTATTCGTGTCCTCAATTTTTTCATCGTCAATGCCAACTTACCCAATGTACACCAGCAGCCTATGCTCTAGTGCCGTGTTTCTGAAGCAGTGTTGTGAACACAAACGCGTATTGCTCTAGTGCTGTGTTTCTGCCACAGCGGTGTCCTCGCCAATGCATGCAGTGCAGATCTCTCACTATCGCCACATAGCCCGAAGCGCGGATTAGTTTGAGGGTAGTATTTGTTGAAGAAGTCGATGTGCAATGCACAGCGTAAGAGTGTGTTGCAATTTAACACGAGGCATGATCGGCTGAGGCGATAGCCTAGTGATAGTTAACTGCAGATACGAAAATACCCTTTTTCTCTAGCCGTTGTGATTCTCCTGATATGAATGAGCATTGTTTCATAAATTGTGAAGATGCAATATTCTTCTGGAACATCATGCAACGGACAGTACAAAAAACAGGCTTGATTTGACGCCACATTCTGTACGATATCTCACTGAACTGCCATTTGCAGACGAACCCTTAGGTGTGTTATTTTTAATTGGATTACGCAGCCTCTGAAAAACACGCATGATGGAGCGACATTATGAATCTGTTGTTTCTGCTAAAGACCATTTCTGCATATGATTGTACACCTAAAATGATTGCATGCCCAGACCGAGCTTGAACCGGAGTGGCACTCACTCCTGATGCTGTTTTGTTCATTGCCTTTTTTTCTAGTTCTTTGTTGCTTATATGTGTCGTATTATGATGTATTAGCTATGTGCTGCGAACTGACTCTTTTCTCGTGCTTCGTTGCTTAGGTGTGTCCATTTGCCAATGTCTCCTTGATGTTTGTGGATGGCTCATGTACATAAAGCATCGCATCGTTGGAATAGATACAATGTTGAAAAAAAAAAAAGCAGCGATAGCCTAGTGCTCTCATGAGTGGCCAGCGAAGCTGATCTGTTGCGCAGCCGCGGGCTCGAATCCCAGCCACGGCAATATTTATTTACGGTTTACCCAAAATCACCCTCAAGGTCAAGCTTCACACAAACAGGTGAGCCGGTTTGATCTCGTGAAGCAGTGTTTTGCCACTACAAGAATGGACTGAGACCATTTCAAATGATGCGGAGAAGCTGCAACAGCAGTGGGTTTTCACCTTTCATGTTTGGGACGCTTTTAGGCACCGAGTCAGCCCACGCACCGAGCGCCCACATGCCGGGCGATGGCACCGCTCCAGTTTGCTTGGGGCGCGCCGCTCTTGCTATGCAGTGCAAGTAGGTGAGCGCGCCACCTCTCTGTACGTCCTTCCGTCTGGCTGTTTGTCTGTCTGTCCTCCCGTCTTCTGTCCGTCTGTCTGTCTGTCTGTCCTCCCGTCTGTATGCATGTATGCATGTATGTATGTATGTATGTATGTATGTATGTATGTATGTATGTATGTATGTATGTATGTATGTATGTATGTATGTATGTATGTATGTATGTATGTATGTATGTATGTATGTATGTATGTATGTATGTATGTATGTATGTATGCATGCATGCATGCACGCTCTTTGTATGTGTTTCATATCCTGACTCCTCCAGTAGTCTCTGACAGGGCTGGGGTATGAACAAACAAACAAACAAACAAACAAACAAACAAACAAACAAACAAACAAACAAACAAACAAACAAACAAACAAACAAACAAACAAACGAACAAACAAACAAACAAACAAACAAACAAACAAACAAACAAACAAAGTGAAGTGTCGTGAGGAAAATAAGCACGTGTGCTATCGTTGTTAGAAGGACGTGATACATACATCGTTTTATACTCATTATCGCTTAGGGGCATGAAAATTTTATCGCGCCAGTTGTACATGCTATTAAGGTCGTCTTGAAGCTTATGCGAATCAGTATTGACAGCTATTTTTGGATAAATAACACAGTCATGTGCAAAAAGCCTAATGGAGGAATGGGTAATGCCATTGAGAACGTCCTTAATATAAATTAGGAAGAGGAGAGGAGACAGAACTCACTCTGAAGTACTCCCTATGTTAAGTAAAAGTGGAGGAACAATCATTAGCAGTAGCGTAATGCGTTATATATTAGATAGCCTTTAATCGGGTTGAATTCACTACGGCCAATTGCTCAAGCATGCTAAGTTTAAGGATGAGATCATATGAGACAGCATGGAATGGTTTCGCGAAGTCTGAAAAGACACAGTCTACATCGAAGTTTAGGTCAGATTGAACACATAGGTCATTAATAAAACACAGAAATCACCTTTCACAAGAGAAAGCATGTTTACCAGTTGAGAAAAAAAAATGACCTGGACTCAAGGAGCGTGCTACAGTGAAAAGCAATATATTTCCCTCAAAGCTGTAAATATTTAACTTTGTAGCCGCGACAAGGGCATGCATTCCAATGATAAGCATACCTTTGTTTAAAGATAGAGGCGTCGTAAGTCTTTCTTGTGCGCTGTTTACAGCGCGCTGGCCTCTGAGTGCGCGCATGATGCCAAGGCCGGACTGCGTCGCTGAGAAAAACATGACCGCACCACCGTTTGTTGCCCCTCGCGAAGCATGTTCAAGGGAGAGGAGATAGGCGGGATCGCGTAGGCGCCGACCTGCTGCCAGGTTCAAGCTCGGAGATCACAAACATCCACGACCGAGGAGGTCGCCGGGTATAATCAGTGGAGCCAAAGATGGAACGCCGACACAAAGCTTAACCGCAGACATGTAGGCATGTCAACTCGACTTCGATAGTGGAAGTGGAAGACACCACACGCCTCTCAACTGCGACACTGCGCAGGCCGCCAGAGGGCCTGTGACTCGCGCAAATGACAACGCAGAAAGCGCAGTGCGGAAGAGAAAGTATAGTGCTGACCTTGACAAAAAACCGGGACAAAAATCAATCAATCAATCAATCAATCAATCAATCAATCAATCAATCAATCAATCAATCAATCAATCAATCAATCAATCAATCAACCAATCAATCAATCAATCAATCAATCAATCAATCATGGGACAGGAATAAAAGCATTCGAATCTCGGCAGAGCCCTCGCTCCTCTCTGATCTCTCTAATTTGCCAATACAACAGACGACAGCATTCACAGTTTTTCACCACTAGCAACGAAGAAAATGAAACCAAAACAAAGCAAGAAATCAAAGCTCTCGCAAGAAATCTGCAAAAGAAAATAGTGACATTCTGAAAGGATAAACCTTTCCTTTTTAACATGTGCGCAACATCGTAGTGTTAACCTATATTGAAAGAATTGTTTGACACAGTTCTAATGCAAGCCACCACCAAACCTTTCTTGATGAAACTGATTACGCAGTCAGCTGCTCCGAGAAAATAAATATTAACATGATTGATTCTCTGATCAATGAATTTTTGTGTATGTGCTATGGGTCACTTCGTAATGCATGCCTCCAGGTTACTCTCGACCACTTGAGGTTCTTTCAAATACACTGAAACTTCAGCATTTTGTGCACTGCCTTCTTCGAGATGCGGTCGCCACAGCTGGGATCGGACTCGCGAACTCGTGCTCAGCAGCCGAGCGTGACGGTCACGTGCGTCTCTGCTGCGTGTGACAAACAAATGCCGCTTAGAGTGCGTGTTCAAGCCACTCACCAACTCACTCACTACACATCACTGCATTTTTACTTGTCACCGCAGGTGTTAATCTTTAGTCTTTTATTTCCTTTTCATTTCCGCAGCTGTGAGGCAACCACGGTCCACGTGAGGCCAGCCTAAGCTGAATCAGAAGCGCGATGTTCGTGCACCGTTCTCACGTGCTGGTGTTGTTGCTGGCGGCAGAACACCTGCAGAGCGAATCCGAGACGACGAAGGATGGCAGCGGTGGGTTTAGACCTTTTTATAGTACATTCGTAGCGGGCGACCTCGCATCACAGCGACAGAGAGAAGCGAGGCGAACCACGTCATGTCGACATCACTATCGAGGAGTGTGACATGAAAGCGAATCAGCGTGTTCTTGAGAATAAACGCGAGTTGACGATATCGTAGCTGATATAAGGATGAGGAAATCAACTAGGGCAGGACACACAAGAACACAGCGGACAATGGTTCATCAGAGTTACAGACAGCGGGCGTGGTTTGGTTAAATCTGCAAACTGGACTAGTTGGTGCTGGATCGTAATGCATAAAAACCAGTGCGAAAACAGAATAGAGACCGAAGGAAACGACCACGGCACTCGGATCAAATTTGTGACTTATTCCTTTTGCTAAGACTAAATGTTTTAGCTGTGCGCTTTAAAAGAGAAATGAAGAAAAGGAGAGTAGGCTGCCCTCCAGCCCATTCTCTGTTATAGAAGAGAGTGCGCTATATTACAGCTTACTTTCTTTTTTTACCCCCATATAGGCGTATTCATGTTTAGAGTGTGATTACAGCGCTGTGTTTGTCTCTTTCTTTGTCCCACGTTTTTTAGCGCACTTTTCCTAATTACACACGGGCTTGGCAAGTAAGGAAGAAAAGGCAAGCTAAAAAAAAAAGTTCTCATGAGAAAGTATTCATGTCCCTTCTCAAAATAGCCTTCGCGGAGGGCTACAGACCTGATCCGTCGAGTTTTTATTTGTTTCATCCAGCCAGGAGTGGGCATTGTCAAAACAACGAAAGCTCAACAGATGCGGCGACAGCATCTTCAGTGCACGAGAATTCCTCCATATCGAACCTTATTTTGAAGTTTACGAATAAGAGATCAGTGGTAGGCTAAATTCAAAGAATAGACAAGGTGATGAACTTATTGCAAACCTGAATATCCCAACTTTGCCACTTCGATTGTTGTTTTGTGGGACGCCGTGTCGTCAGGGGGAGGAAAAAAAAAACGCTTTCTTCGGGGCCAGTCTGGGCTGTTTTTTTTTTATATAAGCTCCTCATCAGACGTTCCAGGTTTATAAAGCATCACTGTAGATACCACGGGAGGAGCAGCAGAGGATTAGCTCAGGTGACGAGTTGAACATCTTCGCTTGGATAGGTTTGCCGCGGATGATGCAAGACCACGATAACTGTAGATCGTCTGGACAGGCCTTTGTCGCTGTTGTTGACGTGCCCTTGGAGGACTGTGTCCTGCACAGGACTCAACTAAGATAATGATGATAATGATGTTAAGCCAAACAGCTTCAACTGCTTGCCCGTTACAGAGCACTTTGCTCCTAGAATTTCTAGGCCCTTCCAGCAAGGGCAGTTCTGTGAAGGGCTTTTATTTTACTCACAACTGCCACCTGCAGAGCTACAGACGTGTTAGAAAACTGCGCATGGACGTGAAAGACGACAAAGAGAATCACTATGTCATTTCCTCAGAGGCACAATACTTACTGGTTACATTCGCATTAAATATTTGTTTTGGTGCTTCAGCGGCAGAAACATGCAACCTTTGAGCCCTCTGCTCACTATGCGTTTAAAGTTCCTCGTTCGTAGTGACCATGTCCATACGGAATGAACAAAACCAAATGTCTGTCGGATGATCTACCGGAAGAGAAGCTTAACCATGGGAACAGTGCATCAGCCGGGATATACAGCGACTTTTACCACATCCCATGTTTTAAGGGCGCCGTTAACCGCTTCCCGAGATGTGCAGTGGATGACAGAAATACTCAGCACACATTACTTCAGTTAGCGGGTGCCGTGTCCCTACTTCTTTCGGCATCATAAAGCAGATTTTTTTCCCACTAAAGCAGTAATTAAGGTAGCACTGCACACCTTCCTCCTTCCGCAGTAAACCTCCTCCTCCTCTTTCCTGGGTAACTATTCTCTACTCGCACCTTACGCTCTCGCCGTGCCTTATTCTTTCCACGTTAAACAACCTTCGGTTACGTCTTCCTATGGTCTCGCCATACCCTTCTCTTTCAACGTTAACCTCCTCGTCCTTTCCGGGTAACTATTGCCCGGATGGTTCTGATGGCAACCACCCTTCCTTTTGTGCCTTATGCTCTCGCGATACCTTACTCCATGATAACACTTCTCTTTTTTCCAGGGCAGCTGCCCACCGTGGCAACCACCCATCGGTTCGCGCCAGCTTCCCCTTCTTACGCTCTTTCTATAATTCCCCCATCCCCCTTGCATTCCCTCGGTTACTGATTCCTCCGCTCTCGTGGTGCCTTCCTCCTGCCACGGCAACCGCCCTCCGAATGGTTACGATGGTAACCACCCACCGATTGCACGTTCCGCTTACGTCACTCCCTCCTCTTTCCACGGTAGCCGCCCTCAGAGTGGTTCCCATGGCAACGCACCCACTGGCTACGCCTACTACGTCTACTATGACGCATTAATACTGCTGCTGCTACTACTACTACTACTATTACTACTGCTACTACTACTACTACTACTACTACTACTACTACTACTACTACTACTACTACTACTACTACTACTACTACTACTGATACTACTACTAGTAGTATTACTACTACTACTGCTACTACAGCTACTGCTACTACAACAACTACTACTGCAACAACTACTAGTACTACCACTACAACAACTACTAGTACTACTACTATTACAACAACAACAACAACAACAACAACAACAACAACAGTAGTAGTAGTAGTAGTAGTAGTAGTAGTAGTAGTAGTAGTAGTAGTTGTTGTTGTTGTTGTCGTTGTTGTAGTAGTAGTAGTAGTAGTAGTAGTAGTAGTAGCCTAGTAGTAGTAGTAGTAGTAGTAGTAGTAGTAGTAGTAGTAGTAGTAGTAGTAGTAGTAGTAGTAGTAGTTGTTGTTGTTGTTGTTGTTGTTGTTGTCGTCGTCGTACTACTACTACTACTACTACTACTACTACTACTACTACTACTACTACTACTACTACTACTACTACTACTACAGCATGAAACCCTAGAACAGCTGGCGCAGTAATAGAGGCCCATTTACACCATGGCTAAGGTGTCTCCGGCACTGACTGCGAAATCCAGAGGAGACCAGTTTATGTCCGAGCACTCTCAAGAAAAATGCTCGCATTCTGTCCATTCTGTGTGCGCGTACGGGTGTTTTGGAGCGGTTCACGTGTTCCTAGGACCATGATGTATGTTACGTTGACAAAATACGGCGAACGTCTCCAAAACAAGCCATGGACCTTTCCCTTCAAGGAGTGGAGAGCTTTCGATACGATTCATACGCTGGGAGAGAAAATTCTACGGTTCGCCACTGGTTAATTATTCAACGTATCACTCACAAGAGCAAGTAATTTTAGAAGGGTAACCCACTGCGCATTTCGGCCAGCCACCGCTGTCCGGTGTTCACCTAGAAATACGAAAAAACTTCGACCTTTTTTGCGCGCGCGCAGTTTACCGTCTACAGAGCTCTGCCCCGAGGAATACGGTCACATTGTACTGAACTGACATTGGACCGGAATTGAACGATGCCTTCTTGACTAAAAAAAAAAACCCGGTTTCCTGCATAGGACGGCTGTGACTGCTCTGGAGCTTTTGGACCACCTGTATTTGCCGCACAGAAAGAAAAACCCGCCGACTGCGCTAACGTATTTCTTTGAAGTTAGCTTCGTGGAAGGCTAAAAACATCCGTTCGTGGGTGGTATGAACTTGTACGCTGTATTCTTTCGAACACATATCGGTATTGGCCGCCGCGGTGGCTCAGTGCTTAGGCGCTCGGCTGCTGACCCGAAAGACGCGGGTTCGATCCCAGCCGCGGTGGTCGAATCCCGATGGAGACGAAATCCTAGAGGCCCGTGTACTGTGCGATATCAGTGCACGTTAAAGAACCCCAGGTGGTCGAAATTTCCGGAGCCCTTCACTACGGCGTCCCTCATAGCCAGAGTCGCTTTGGGACGTTAAACCCCAACAAACCAAACCAAACATATCTGTATTGTAGTGCAGTATGGCGAATATGAGCATCATTCTTACTCGCAACGAATATACATCGTGCACGCAACATATGCGGGACGCTTATGAATCTCATTCACGATTTTTTATGTATGTCTGCCCGAGTTACGCCCATTGAACTGTGTAATACCAATTTCTTTTCGACATTTAATTCCATGCTTATCAAGCTTAACAGGGTAGCCGATTCCCTTGCAGAACTCAACAATGCCCTTATATTTTCAAGAAATAAGTTCCTTAATTCTTCTATTCAAGATCTCTTTATTCTTTCAAATTTATCAGAGCACTCACATCTCTTTCTGGCAGCTTACGTGCGCCGCTCATATCTTTCTCACAAACAATGATGCTCTCTGCAGACCCAGAAATTCTGGATTGGCATTTTTTTTTCAAGGGGGGCTGTTTATGAACGTAATTTTTTCCCTTTCACAAGGTTGGACCATAACAATCAACATATATGCAACCCCCCCCCCCCTCCCCCCCCTCCGGACGCTTGCAATTATCTGCTATCCATTGTTAAAAACTAACCCCATCGATTTTCTAAGACAGCCTTAAGTACTCAGTGCGAATGCAGGCCAACTTTCAAGCCACATACCTGTAGCTTTTCTTCGGCGGTTAATCCCCTTTCAAGTGGAAAATAAAGTCCTTTCTGTAAACTACTCTGGGGAAGTCCGTGATAAACTTTACAAGCAATATCTTGGCACACGTCGAAATATTGGACCGTTCCCATCGATATGTTCGTAACAGTATCTTACAACGTTCCACACTTGCTTCAAATTAAAAGTGATGTCGAAGAAAGCTGGACTTGGTTTCCACAAGTGAAGGCGCTACAAAAGGGAATTGTTCGTTCGAATGTAGCCACGATTCCTTCGCAAATATAAGCAACACGTGTAGTTATTGTCTTCTTCGAAGTTATTTTCATTTGGACGCCCGTTCTCCTTAAATCTTACTCTGAAAGGTAAATGCAGAAGTAAAAACGAATGTGGCGCGAATTTACGAAGACTGACATTAGGAATAGGCAAAGTAGCGCCAAGAACACGGACAACAGAAAAGAGTGACAACACATGCGCTGACTACTACCAACTTAAAATGGTTTATTTGCATATGTAATATATACCGACAAGAAGGAAAGAAATTAAGGACGCCATGCGGTCGTAGTGAATGAAAACAAAAACAAAAAAAGGGCCCGACCACAGTTTCTGAGATAGGAACTTAGGAGTTCAGATAGAGCAGGTCCTTATTCAAGAGCGAGATCCAAGGCTTGCTGACGCAAGCCTCTCCTCTCGTGTTGGTGAAGAAATCTTCATAGATTTCTAAGGTTCTTTTCTTTTGATATCTTCTTAAAACAAGCGTCTGGCGCAGCTTTGGTCATGTGGTGCCAATGTGGTACCAGTGTTCAAACTGAGATCCACCTTTCTTATTACTGATACCTGCCCGTCTGTGTTGCAAGCTTGATACCGCACTTCAAATATATGCCAGATCAGTCCTACACAGCACATTACTAAATGCTCTGTTCCTCCCACGTGGTGCGAGAGAGAGAGAGAGAGTGCGTGCAAGCGCGTGTACTACTAGGACAGTCTACACCCTCCAGTGAACACAGCATGCTAACACTGCGCCAGAAAATGAGAGGCGAAAAAGAACGGGGAGGTGTAAATGAAACGTGGATAGCGGATGGCGACAAAAAAAAGAGTAGCGCGACCTACTGACCTGGCCGGAATTATCACTCCGGCATTTGCGCTACTGGCAGATTCTTACCCTTGGTATTGTTCGCAGTGAGATATATACTGGTGTGCAGCAGGCTAATTTTAGATTATTTTCGATTAGTCACGACATCCTCCACCCCAACGAAATACCTCGTAGGCAGCAAATGTTTCAACGCTTGAACAGGCTTACAGCGATGGGAAGCGGATGTCCTATATCGAACGCCGATAGAGTTCTGCGCTTGTGCAAGACATTGGTTCTGGAGTGCGCACTCGAAGCTACAGGTTCGTTGTCACTGAGCGTATCTGCGCTATGATATACTGTATATGTTGCTGTTGCTAAGCGTGCAGGGAAAACGACATAATCACGGTTCTTGAAACCAACATTATGTGTTGAGCACCAACTCTTTCTGCTAACCCTTGGCAATCATGCCCTTGTCCAAATAGAAATGCTTCAGATTCATTGGGCGTTGGAAAACATCGATTCATGCCCGCTAACGGAGTTAAAGATTCGGTGGTGAGGGCCTGCCAAGCCCTCCTGCCGTTAAGAATGCCGGGCCTGTACGACAGGCTGTGACTTTGCCGAAGCTTTTTCGCCTCCTGCTTTTTTATCTCCCCCTTTCCTCTCTCACCTTTATATCCCCTCATCCCTTTCCTCTAGGAGTAGCAGACTGGTTTCATCTACCGGTTAACCTCCCCCCCCCCCTTTCCTCCTCTTCCTCTTTCTCCTTTATATCAATTATTCTCCGTCTATTCACTGTTACCGGCCGACTTCATATTGGTTTGAACTGTATCATCTGCTGGTGCATTTCCGTTTCTGGCTTTCCTGAATAGTAATTTCTCCATAAGCTTTTTTCCCACTTTTGTACCGAGTTTGAAGAGGAGTCTACACATGGAAAATAAAGATAGTATCTAGAGTTGCTTTTTTACATTTCAAAATCATTACAAATTTGCGGCAAGCTGAGGTAATCATGAATGGGCGCCCCGGCATGTTGCCAGAAAATCACATCAGGCAGTTCTCTTACAGCAGTACAGCGGCCTTTATCTCAAGGATAGGAAAGTCCAACTCCTTGAAGCCCCGGGGTTCGAAACAAGCGGCAAACGAAATTGGCCAGCGGTGGAAATCAGCCAAAGACAGGACTGTAGATGAAAAATAAATTAAGAAGCTAAGAAGATCAAAGAAGCCTCGGTATAACTTAGTTAGGATAAAATGAATTGGCCTTAAAATAAAACAAAGCAAAACATAGCCACCTGAGGCAAGGTGGCTCTCCTCACCATCCCGATACATAGGGGAAGCCTATCCATTCATATCCATCCGTTAGAGGCCATATTAACCGTTTCTGTATGCATGACATGAAAACAATAGACTATAGTCCTACCCAGTGTAACCCTGTCTATCCCAAACTAAACGAGGCTACTCAAGAAATCCCAGATTCTTTACGGTTAAAAAACTGCCGCAGAACAGACGCCTTTCTGAAAGTAAGAAAATGTGCAGGTGATAATACGATGTGACGTGGCGACATATCTGCGTTAGGAGTATTGGTTTCACTTTTGCGCTGATCGCTTGCACCAGTACGCCTATGTAGGAGTGAAAAGGGAGTAAAGCTGTCTTCTAGGCACTCCCTTTTATAAAGAAAAGTGTGCTAGAAGACACCTTACTCTCTTTTTTTACTCCTTTCCGTTTAAAGTGTGGGCTTCTGGTGGGTGTAGTTGGGTGGAAACTCGTAGGTGGGCGATGGCTTTTTGCCATTGGGCGCACTTCCGGACCCCCCCCCCCCCCCCCCCCCCCCCCGAAGCAGGGTGTTTATTTTACTCAATTACTGCTAATGCACTAACTGGGTAAAATAAGATAAGAGGACTGGCGGAGAAGAAGAGAATACTTTGGCTAGGGAGGGAACAAAATTGGTAGAATGTATTCGCAGTTATTGGCTGGGTGGCAACAGCCACCAAACTAATATAAACAGGGAAGCTACTAATTATTTAAGACTTACAACTGGCTGTCTTGCAACTAACGATTGCGGAATGAAATAATCCATTAGCAAGGCTTGTCTGTCGGCTACGGAAACTCCAAGCGAATCGCGAGTCTTTTCTTTGAGACGCTAATGAAAGCAGATAAACGCAATTATAGCTATCCTTCCACACGCTCTAGGCATTAGATTCCGCAACGAGATTAAAGCTTTTCCTCTACAGACATCGCTGGAATGCACCTAGAAGGCTGGTGGCGTAGACGTGAAAGGTGAAGAAAAGACCAGGCTTTTGCAGCTGTTGAATTCAACAGAGTAGAAGCGTGGAACAAGTGCGCTACAGTTATTACCGAGAGTTCTGCTATGCTCACAGTAAGACAAACATAACAGCCTGGATGAGGAAACGAAGTCGAATTGTAGGGACACTGAGGACAATTGCATTAAATTATTTTATGAGTAAAAATTTATTCTTTGAACATTTTTGGGTATGCTGACGTTTGATCGGCCGCAAAAGGTGCGTTTATGACTGAAGAAACTTACACTCGATTCAAAAGAGTGATGTCTACACTGACGAGAACTGGTTGCCGCCGCTTTGAAGTAAATGGCGGTGTAGCGTAGCCTCCGGGATACGCTCTCAAAAATCAATGTCGACGCATGCACTGTAGTTGCAAAATCGGCCGGTGGTGGCGACACCTGTATTATTTTTTTAATTTTCTATCTTATAAAAGCTCCGTTTGCAGTGAGAGTGGTCCCTGTCGTTAGAAAGCCGTAGACTACAGATTCAGACCACTTTCACCGTGTCTTTAGTGTTCCTTTTATGAAGTCATGATCCGTTATGGTAAAAGGGTAGGTACCAAAAGGGGGGGGGGGGGGGGGTACCTGGGAACGGCAGGGAGTCAGGTGTGGATAAATTAGACAAACTGCTGAGATAAGCGCCCGCGGCTAGTGCAGGACATGACTTATCGGATGTCAACACTGGAAGCATTTGCCATGCAGTGTCCGTGCGTAACCACATTAATAATGACAGTGAAGGTGACTCCAATCGAAGGAAGGTCTTAAATATCGGTTCAGAGCATAGTTGCTTCCGCAGCCTTCCTGCATCAAGGGAAAGGCTATTAGAATCTTGCCTTCAATCCATCTGTACATGCGAGGACTCCATATGTCTTCGCGAGCAGTTTACCCAAAATATAGGTATGTGAGGAGCATAAAAGCTTTATGCTTTGGTCCAGGCGTCCGGCAAACATAACGCCGTGCAGTGAGCCAGGACCGGAAAGCATGCCACAGGAACATCTGTTCCCGTCGCGGGAGCGGGGAGTGCCTTTCACCAGCTTTCAGATCGATAACTGCATTATGATGCCTTACGAGATTTGAAGCGACGACGTAGTAGTCGACACTGAGCCCAAATTCTGCGACGTCAAAACACCACGCGACCACCTTCTGGCCAATTACAGTGGGTGCCTCTCTAGCCGATCAGCTTTCGTTCTTGGACGTCACAGCACCACGGGACAATCTGGATATGGCCGCTCAGTATAAACACGGCTGCTTATCAGATTATTTGAGCAAACAACCGCAGAAGCGGTGCACCTGACTGTGTGTGTTCACTGCATGGCGCCTTGCATGTCGAAGGTGATAAGCATATCGCTGTCACATCTTTTCACTGCGGGGAGAGCAGGAGAATACTCTTTTTCTATTCTTCTTCTTCTTAGACCCCCGTGGAGTGCATAAGACTGGAGCGTCCGTGTAAGCGCCGGCAGAAATGCACTCAAATATAATGAAGAACAGATGCAAAACAGTCGGCCTTACGGCCGTCAATGGTTCGTGATTCGGTACCAGCTAAGGAAAGTCTTTTGTTCGATGAACAGCCGTCACTCGATGTGGTGACCACAGTGTGCGGCGGGTTTCAGCCCTTCTCCTTTCCAGGAAGCGCTCTAATGCACCGAGGCTTACCTGTCACCTCTTACTCGATCCGCGAGAGATATTTACCGGAATGCAAACAAAGCTAGGACACTCGTGATGTCCTGATACCCTTATCTGGCGATTGTATTACAAGAAAGCGCGCGGCGTGTGTGCCGGCGCGCGGAAGAGTGTTTATAAACGTTTAATAGCCGAGCACGACCACCATCCTGTTCCTCCATTCTCTGTATGAATTGGGCAGCATTCAATTGTGCGAGCTCGAGATTACTGCTTATCGCGTGATCTACGCCGCTGGTGACGCGGGCTATAGGCGAGATTGTCCCTTCTGTGAATCTCGCGCCCTCTCTTGCTCGCGGAGATTTCGCCACGAACCTTCGCAATTGGCCTTAAGCAAACAGAGCTTGCCGGTTTTTTATTGTTTTTATGCATCTTATCAATTGGCAATCAAGACGTTTGACATCTAGACGCATTGCGAGATAAGAGAGATATAGATGCCGCAAGCCGTAAGCAATCCATGCAGCGCTGGCATTCGTCTGCATTGCAAGCAGCGCCATAGTTCCCAGTTTGACCCTCTGAAGAATCCTATCATTTTTTGACGTTCGTTTTTATTAAGACCAAAAAGTGTTCAGAAAATTGCGCCTGTACGCTACTTACGTAAGTTATCGCCGCAGCCGCATTGATAAATCCTGTTAAGGAGGAAGTTGACGCGAGTTTGTAACACATTGCGAGCGCACACACACACACAACTCATATGACATGTGCGTACGTACGATTAGGTTGTATCCAACGATAAGTGTTGGAGTGGCTACAACGGGTGTATAAAATTTTTATGGATCTGATAACGAGACAGAACGCGGTATGTTTATCCCAAAACTACTCAGTCTGAGCAGGCACGAAACGTTTCCTCATTTTGATGACTTTGATAAGTTCGCAGTTGGTAGTTCAAAGATAAGCTTCATTATTCCTGAAACCTGTCACAAGGGCTTCTTCGGGAAATCTCGCCGATGTCTTCCTGTAGATAAGGTCCCAGATAATGCGTTATCGGTAGTACTCGAACGCCACTGTCACCTGCCCCGTGTCAATTATGCCAAATCGTCCGGCATGAAGCAAAGCTTCAGGAATGTTCCTCTATCTCCCGCTGTATGATTGCATGCTTCTATGTGTTTTTCCTTTGTCTTCGCACCACTCTCCTTACACTCCAATTGCTTAATCTGGTCCTTTTCGAGACGAAATAAAAAAAAAACCCACGTCACCAGAGCTTGTTCTTGCATCGCTATGACGTAGCGCTCGCCCCTGGCCGAATGTTATTTATTGTTTGCGCACAGTATTGATCATCATGACTGTATAACGGGTCCGTCAAAAACTCGCCCTTTGAATAAACAGCGTATTTTATCTTGAAGGCAGTGCTCCAGGCTCACTAGAATGAAAAATGTCAGTAGTTCCAAAAATTGGCCTTTGGTTCATGCTCAAGTGCCTTCTACCAGTATTCCTTTCCTGTTCAGCTGCTCCTTTCATCTGTACAAGGCATAAATATTATTGTCAATTGTATCAGCGCTATCTCCGAAACCGACCTCTGCGCAATTGATGAGAACACTGCTCGCCTCATCTTGCAGAGTAGGTCCCGATAGCGCAGCACCTGACGAACGTGCAGGACAGTCATCCGCGATTGAGAAAGATTTATTCGAGCCCATTTGTGATATCAAGCGACCCAGTTAACCACATTTCGCCGTCCTTCGAATGACACGTCCACTGCACGTCGCTTATCTGAGCGATGCCCCCCGTGAGCACCGCTGGGGGCACCTGACCCGACACATCAGCCGCAAGATTGCTTTGTCTACTCTACGCATAAATCTGATGAATAATCAAGTGGCCTGAGGCCTGAAGCAGGTTCGCTTAACAGAAGAGCGAGTGGCACAGCTCGCGTACTCGTTGCGTTTCGGTTTTTTTTTTTCAAATGTTATCTTTATTGCGACATGCGGCTCGAGATTGCGAGCTACGAACTCGAAAAGAGCCGAAGTGGCCGGTGGGGCATCCTCCCAGCTGCCTTTTTAACGCGACAACGTTAGACTGGACATTCGGAGGAAAAGCCCTGCCGTTGTCATACTAATTCCCGATTGGTCGAGCGGGTTGTGACGCCACAGGTTGCTGTGTGGAATGAAAATGATTATGACTGGAGCTACATTGTGACTTTAAGGTTGTAGCATGACTGAAATGTCATTATGACAAATAAGGATGTAACGAAAATTAAGTTAGCTGGAAATAAAATTGGGATAAATAGTTGGGAATCGAACTCGCGACCCTTTCGTTCCGAGTCAGACACGTTACTGTCAGGCAGTTGGGGCAGACTTGTTCGGCTTGGTTAAAGGGACAACTTTAGTGTCTTGTGGTGTATCACGTTTTCTAGTATCCCTACTGATGTATGCTAATTAATGCGTGCAGTTAAAAAAACAGCTAATTAAGAAAGAAGGATAGTAGCATATATCCCTTAACGCTGTGGCGCCTAGGGGTCTCCCTAGGGGTCTCCCTAATTTTCGCTGACCATCGCAATGCTCAGCCCCGAAAAGTTCATTTCTTGTCCTCTTGTGACCAGCGACCAACAAACCCGATGATGTGGCTCATTGGCTTTAGTGTCCCGCTGCTGAGTCACAGGGTGAGGGGTCACATCCCCAATGCGGCGGCCACATTTTGATTGATGTGAAATGAAAACAATCCCTTGTGTTGTGCGATGTCAATTGACGTTAAAGAACCCCAGGCGGTCGCAATTAGTCCGCAGCCCCCCACTACGGTACCTCTCGTAGCCCACGTGTGGCACTGGGACGTTATACTCCAAAAACCATATCATAAAATACCATACCATACCACCCCGCATTCTAACGTACCGTGCCATACCATATTATACGGTGGCTCAGTGGTTACGGCACTCGGCTGCTGACCCGAAAGACGCGGGTTCGATCCCAGCCGCGGCGGCTGAATTTCGATAGAGGCGAAATTCCAGAGACCCGTGTGCTGTGCGGTGTCAGTGCACGTGAAAGAACCCCAGGTGGTCGAAATTTCCGAAGCCCTTCACTACGGCGTCCCTCATAGCCTGAGTTGCTTCGGGACGTTAAACCCAATAAACCAACCAACCATACCATATTATATCATACCATACCATGCCACGCCGTACCCCACCAGCAATAAACGAATAGCTTTCGCGTTGCACCTGAGCACAAATCGCGATGTGGGTGAGTTTGTGTCTAAGCATGTCGGGGGCATGGTGAGTTAATTTATTTCACCCTCTTCTTTTTGTGTTTCTTTCTAAATACCAGATGGAATCCACGCGCGATTTCTGGCAGAAATACTGAAATGAAGCACCAGTACGTTTATCTACACATGAACTATCTCGTTTATTCCGAAAAAAGGATGTGAACCTCGATCGAGTGATTCCGCCTTCTTTATGTAGGTTTTTCATGGATATTTTGAGAATTTTATTATTCGTAAATTAAGTAGTAACTGGATCGATAATGGTGAATGACTTATCGATTGGAGGTGAGTGAGAGATGGAGAAACACTTTTGATAAATTTTATTAGAAGGCCTCGATTATTTATAAATTTATATTATAATTATCCGTTTCATTGATTTGGTAAGGGAATTCGTTTATTGACTGACCGCGCATTGCTCCTCACAGGTTCTAGGAATTTCGAATGACGTTTCTCAGGGCAGCCTTTTGGTGCCACTCCTGTTTATTATATACATAAATGATATACCTGACATAAATATCCATGAGAAATACATTATATATGCAGATGACACCAGCTTATTCTTCTCTTCTAATGATATAAAATATTTAACTGACACGGCAAATCGAGTACGCGCCTCAATTGAAACATGGACATCATTTACCTCCTTAAACATAAACAAGAAGAAAACAAAAGTAGTACTCTTTCTTCTTAAAAGAAAGCATGCATTTAACCGCCCTTGCTTATACCTCAGTGGCGCTGTAATCGAGTATGTGGACACATTATGTGTTTCTCTGTAAGTATGGCCAATCAAAAGAGCACTTAGATTTAAAAGCATTTTTCTAGCGTTTCTTTTCTGTTTTTGCCTTGTGCCTGCTGCTGACTTGCAGGGGTCGTGTGTACGCAAATTGAAATAAAGACCGACCGACCGACCGACCGACCGACCGACCGACCGACCGACCGACCGACCGACCGACCGACCGACCGACCGACCGACCGACCGACCGACCGACCGACCGACCGACCGACCGACCGACCGACCGACCGACCGACCGACCGACCGACCGACCGACCGACCGACCGACCGACCGACCGACCGACCGACCGACCGACCGACCGACCGACCGACCGACCGACCGACCGACCGACCGACCGACCGACCGACCGACCGACCGACCGACCGACCGACCGACCGACCGACCGACCGACCGACCGACCGACCGACCGACCGACCGACCGACCGACCGACCGACCGACCGACCGACCGACCGACCGACCGACCGACCGACCGACCGACCGACCGACCGACCGACCGACCGACCGACCGACCGACCGACCGACCGACCGACCGACCGACCGACCGACCGACCGACCGACCGACCGGACTTGACTGACTGACCGACTTGCCTTGATTGACTGACTGATTGGCTGATTGGTTAGAGGCCAGTGAGGGATGGAATAGAACAACAAATACCAGCAATTTTCCGCCTCCACTCTGGGGTTTCCCTGTCCTTTCTGTTTACATTTCACGCGCATTGTCTGATAACATACGTATCTGCAGCATGTTTTGTGTAAACATTTGCTTCATCTTGTATCTTGAATTCTGCGAGAAATGGATCCCACGAGGAAGTGTAAGTGGCAAAAAGAACAGATCAAAATAAAAAAACTGAATTTATTAAGGCGAAAGCCTTTAATGCCTCATACTGACGTTAGCAGCCATGTCGGCAGATTTGTCCGCGTTTCGGCGTTACTACTTAAAAAAAAACTATGTCGAGGCTGGGAATCGAACCAGGGCCTTTGGCATTTGAAGTGGAGACACTACCCCTACGCCACGAAGGCTCTTATTTTTTCTTTATTGCATGGAAGAACTCGCTGCACGCGAAGAACCTCCAAGCTGGCTGCCGTGCCTAGATGCATGTGTGTGCCTCCATGAATTTTGATGTTTTGATGGAGATGCAGTGTTGAGTTGGGGCTATGGCGGGCTCCTATTAAGCAGCCCGGTAACTTGAGACGCGAACCAGTTTGATTGAAGTTCTCCGCCACGAAGGCTCAGCGTTTGTGTTGAATAAAGGCTTATCTAGGGAATGCATGGCTCTCAAAAAGATAATAAAAGAAATGAAAAGTCAAGAAAAGAACATAAAAATAAGAAAAGAAACAAAAATAAAATGAAAACAAAGTAAGTTAGGAAAAATAAAAATTAAAAAAACAAATTGTGTACCAGAAAACCCGTTCGCCTAGCAGCACTTTACAGAACCAAAGTGCCCCTGATTTTTTTTTTAAAGGGAAGCCAGAGGAGTTGGCTTGGGACACGTTATTCCCACCAACGTTAGGTTGAAGCGTGTGATTATTATAAACTGCCCAAAGAGCAATGAGGCCGAGATAAAAAACAAAAAAACGAGCGACTGCCAGACGCACTATATTCCAAAGGGTGGAAAATACACACAATTTACTATCACCAGACGCTTTAGTTGTTCTCTTTGAAAGGTCCTTAAATAGAAGATCTGGATACTCGGCATTTCTGCCTGATTGCATGGAAATGCGAACGTGCTTTTCCCCAACAGGTTCTGAACTAATTTCAATAAAGTATGTGAGTTGAAAGATAAAACTAAACCGTGGTGAGTTATGAAAACAGAACTCCGATTTCAACCACTGTAGGAGGAGGAGGAGGGGGAAAGGCAAGGAGGTTAACCAGAAGAATAAACCGTTTTGCTACCCTGCACGGAGCGAAAGGGGCGAGGGGATACAAAGGTGACTTAGACAAGAGAATAACAGGAAAATTATCAGTATGCACAGTCAGCAAGCGTTCGTTAAATTCACAGCCTGACGTGCAGGCAAGAAGTTCTCAAGAAGCGGGGCAGTGCCTTGGAGGCCTTCAACGCCGACGATCGCAGCGACCAGTGACCGTGAATCTTCATTTCCGTCAGTGGACGTGGATTCAGACGCTCCAGCGCCCGACAGAGAGAGAGCGACTTTCGGCACTGCAGGCACGACATTCACAAAGAATGTGGGCTCTACTCTCGATACATCCGCAAATGGCACATTCAGGGCTATCAGCCATACCGATTAAGAAGGAATAATGGTTGGTGAAAGCCACACCAAGCCAAAGGCGGCACACTGAAGTTGCTTCACGTCATGGTAGGCTGGATTGAAATCGGAGCTTCAGGTCAAAGTGCAGGGGTTTTAAACTATCACAATACTTTTCCTGCAAAAGAATAAGGATGTCGTAGAGTGGATGTGTCAGGGAGTATAAAGTAATGTATATCAGCTAGGTCACCAGCATCCTGCAAGAAGAAAGCCTATAGCTTGGCATCTTGTGAACATTCACCTTTGAGTAAGAAACTTGGAGGCTAAAGAAAAGACATCAGATTAAATAGCGTCCAGCGCAGCGAGCTACGGAAAGAAAAATCATCAGTTGAAGAGACACGAAGAGGACAGAGTGGGTCAGGGAACAAGCGCGAGTAAATGATATACTAACTGAAATCGAGAAGAAGAAATGGACATTGGCAGGGTATGTAGTGCCAAGGAAAGATAACCCATTGTCGATAAGGGTAACGGGCTGGACTAAGACGGCAAACGTCGCAGGAGGAAGCAGAGGTTAAGGCTGGCGGACGAAATTAGGAAGCTGGAGGGGATAAGGTGGCTGCAGCTGGCACAGGACAGGGTTAAAATCAGACGTACGTGAGAGAGGCCTTTGTCCTGCAGTGGAGTTAATTAGGCTGACGATTATAGCTTCTCACAATATTTGTCACTCTCCTCCCAATATCTGCGCGAAAAGTGTATAAGCTGGACAATATGAAAGTTTCATTTGCTAGTTTCGTGAAGAAGCGATTAGATATCGAAATTCTGCAAACTCAACTTGTCAGCAGATGTTGAAGACAAAGTTAAGATCGCTCTAGTGAAGGTCTATGTTGTACTGTCTTAAGACGAAAATTTTGCTAATCTTTCGAAAACGTCCTAAGACACATGAATAATTAACAAAATTATACCTGCTTATACGGAGCTGTTCAGTTGCTATCTTCAGCAGTTTTGAAGATTAGGGGCCCAGAGGCAATATTCCGCTCCTGTAAGTCCCTAGATCTTTTTCTTTTCTCTTAAGCACGGAGTGCCTAATTCTGAACGATCGCCGCCGCGGTGGCTCAGCGGTTATGGTGCTCGGCTGCTGAATAAAAAAACGCGGGTTCGATCCCGGCCGCGGCGGCTAGAATTTCTTTGGAGGAGAAATTCTAGAGGCCCGTGTACTGTGCGATGTCAGTGCACGTTAAAGAACCCCAGGTGGTCGAAATTTCCGGAGCCCTCCACTACGGCGTCTCTCATAGCCTTAGTCGCTTTGGGACGTTAAACCCCATAGACCAAACCAAACCAAACCTAATTCTGAACGATACACTGGTGCTTTAGTGTAAGAGCTTTTCTGCGTTCGCACACACTTGAAGAGATAAAGCTGCAGCCGCACCCGCGCGCAAGTTTCAACAGCGCAGGCCCAAGTACAACAGAACTTTCCACGTTGTGAGAGGAGGCTGTCAGCCTGATCAGTCATGGTCCTCCTCTAGGTAAAAATTCCGCTTTCCACAATTTTTCCAGGCCAGGGCTGCAGGTAGCTGCACAATCAATAACTAGATAGCGAAAAACAAGGGTGCCTTACCTCCAGCAGTACATCAGTGAATTACGTCACCTTTCTATGGCAGGCGAGTTATCTACGTGGTGACGGACAAATGAGACCGCTACAGACAGTTCCTTTTTTATTCCGGTTGTTTCCAAGAAAAAAATATATATGTGGGGCTGATAGCTGGCCTCCGTCGCTCGATAGGTGCCATACCTCATCAGTGTCTGAGCACGTTTGCTTTGCTTCGTCTTTCAGCTGGACCAACGCCTGTTTCGACACTTGAACACTATCAATGAAGTACAGGAGACTGTGCGCATGCGTGCGTGTGTGCGCGCCAGCATTTGCCATTGTGGCGCCGTGAAAGTACGGTAACAATCAATGTGGAGGTGATTAATTTAGCCCCAGCTGTGCTCGATATAAATTGGAATACTGCATCTCATTTTCTATAAGACAGCTGAACGAAATGCATGACCATACCTGGCGTATTGGATCCTCTTCTTTCACTGTAACACGTCACGTTCATACCAGGAAAGCTTTATCGCAATTGTTCGGCCGACGCGAAACCGGTCATTTCCCATTTATTCTGAGGGCAGTCACTGAAGTTTACGTGATGTGGGGTCGCTGGTTAAAAGAATCTACTGCTCAGCAGGCAGGGAAGACAACTGACTTGCTTCCTGGAAGCACGAGGGGACATGCATGCTCTATTCGCTGAAAAAAAAAAAAAACGCCAGCTGAGTGGGTAGCGAGGCAACGTGTAATAATTATCCCGTAAAATTTTGTCCATGTATGCTCGCCACTGTCCCACACCTCAGCCAGAGTGCTAAGAGTTTCAACTACCTTTTCACGCGTCAAATACGAGGCACCTAATGGCTGCTAAGCAAAGTGTGGAAAAAATGGCCCGCAGAATTGTCTCGGAATGCTTTGCAATCATTGCAAAGCAATACTATCAGTCATACGCATGCAATGCTCAGAAAGGATGAATCTACCGATCTGCGCTTGAGGCATGAAATACCCAATGTGATGTGTTCTTGCGTAGATATCTCATGTTTCTGCTTAACACAAAAAATAATCGGCAAGTCTGTCTTTGTAGCATCTTGAGTCCGGCGCACCCCATGCCAACTCGCCCAGATGTCTATTCGTTCGTTAAAATCTGTTCGCAAAAATTATGCTCGAAATTAATCACTCCACTATACCAAATTCGGAAAAAGAGCCTGCTGCACTAATTGTCGTTCTGAAAGCTTTGTTACGCGCACATCATGGGACAGGTACCTGCCGTTCTCAATTTCCGCCGCCAGAGAATATCACCAGCGCTTTAAGGACGCGTTACCTAGCCCTCCACAATCAGTAGCCTCTCAACTGGTATTCTCTATTTCTTGCGGCGCTTATTTATGTTGTCAAAGTAGCTTTGTTTTTCCTTCTTACCACTTCCTTCTGCACATACATTTGACGTTGACGAAATTGGTTTGGTTTATTGGAGTTTAACGTTCCAAAGCAACTCAGGCTATGAGACCATGATATATTTGCGGTGATATTATGGTTTTATAAACCATTATTGTTTTACAGACGGACGGACGGACGGACGGACGGACGGACGGACGGACGGACGGACGGACGGACGGACGGACGGACGGACGGACAGACAGACGGACAGACAGACAGACAGACAGACAGACAGACGGACAGACAGACGGACAGACAGACGGACAGACAGACGGTCATACGGACGGACGGACGGACGGACGGACGGACGGACGGACGGACGGACGGACGGACGGACGGACGGACTGTGACTGGCTGAATGAAAAATCCCCAGACTTGGCATCCTTCAATGCTCACAGACATGACAGAAATAACTGTAGCTTTCCCTGTGGAGCTCCCCGAAAGGGGGCAAATTCCGGGGCCCACAGACTGGCGATCAGTACCGCGTAACCGCCGACGATACATTCTCATTAGCTAGCCTATGAACACACAGCAATGCTCTACTCTATTTAGTCCGAAAGTGATCGCATGATCACTAAGTGCTGAAGCCATGAGTACTGTGTCACAAGAGACAAACAGTTACTACTACGACTGCGTCGCAGTGAACCCCCGGAAACCTTCCTGATACAGGCTATCGCTATAGTAACACGGTTAGCCGCATGCAGGGACGGCCGAGTCACTTGAGGTGACGGAGGGACGCCACAGCAGCCAGCAAAACGGAGGAGAAACATTCTCCGCCGACACGCACAAGTGTAAGGACGCGGCCCGAGAAACAATGCCCCACTGGGTCGCGCCTTTAGTGCAACTCAAGTACGTCCGCGTCAGCCAAGATCGGCCGAAGGAAAGAAAATAAATGACCGACCTTCGCAGTGCTATCTGGGGGACGACGTATGGGGGAACCCTTGAGTCGCTAGAGTGGCGAGCCGATTGGGCGCGCATTGTTCCTTTTGGGGCTTTCTCGTTTGAGCCAGATTGCGACATCGGGCCACTCGACGAGGCGCGAGTTTGCCGTCGCGTCAGTGTGACAGCAGCACTGACACGAAGCACGTGCAAACAAGGCCAGCGGAGAGGGGTCGCATAGCTTCGAGTTCACGAGTCCAATGTCGGGTATCATCGCTCTGTGCGTCTGTGTACCGTCGCAACATTCAAGGGCCCGGCTTTGCAGCGCTGTTAATCTCACTCCAGTGTGCGTGTAAAGTCGCCGCAATTGTCCGTCACTGCGACTTTTTACTGATGCGTAACCTATTCAGCGGCCAGTGAGAAGCACCTGCAACTTTGTATCGTTGCATAACCTTCTCAGAACCGCCGCAATGGCTCAGTGGCTTTGGAGTTGGGCAGCTGCAGCTGATTCCTTGTTAGCGTGTTCAATCCCGGCTGCGGCGGCAGCATTCAAAAACATTCAAAAACACCCGTGTTCTGTGCGATGTCGGCGCACGTTAAAGAATCCCAGCTGGTTTGAGTTAATCCGCAGCCCTCCTTATGACATCCCTCTTACTCATGTGTCGCTTAGGGACTTTAAACCCCACAATTTGCATAGCATTCTCAGCTTCCAGTGAGTAGCACGTGTGGCATTTTGTATTATGTGAGCTTCTCAGCTGCCAGTGAGCACTACGAGGTGCTCTGAGTTGCACTTTAGAGACTAAAACGGCGAAGCTTGCTTTGCTGGCACGCTGTCCTTGAACACTGCGTCAGGGTTAAGGTTTCGAACACTTTAATCTCTTAACTGAAAAACCGTTTATAACGCATAGAAAAAAACATGTGGTGACTTAACCGGTACGCACCAAATTCCAAGCCGGACTTATAAATGAAGTACAACTCAGGGTGTGCACACTAGATTCTAGAGGCTCCATTTTTGTGCCCGCACTGAATACAGCCCGCCTGGATAAGTGAATAATAACCATTCGTTCATGAGCGCTATGTGTTTATGGACGTTAGATGTTTATATGCGCTACAGGTCGTCCATGTTATCCGTAGGGCTCGCATGAGGAGGAGGATGTAGCAGAGGACGCAGAAAGTATAGCTCGGACTGAATACATGGGCTCGCATGGGAGCTCACTTCAGAATAAGAATATCAGAGAAAATGGGCGGTAAGCTACAAAGGATCGCAAGAACAATCGTTGGAAATACATATATGCGGCAGTTATGCTCACCGTTTCACATGCGTATCAGCAATTTTTTTTTTTTAAATACTCAGAAGATAAAGCTTGGCTCGCTTGACCTGCAGCAATGATTTGTGTGCCCGCTTGGAATGGTTGACGCGCCGTGTTGGCTTTGCCTTCGCCAGGATGTTACGGTCTTGTATACCGATCGACTGTCACGTGGTAACGGTAAACGTTCGTCCACAAAGGAACGAACTGGTTTGGTTAAGGTAAGGTTAAGGAGCCGTTAGTGAAGGGGTGCGCTCTGTCCCGCAGTGCGTAGCGCGGGACAGAGCGTTGTGACGAACCGTCGACGCTGGCTAGCAGGTTTTAATGCACCGTATACGAAGGCGAACAACTGTAACAGCGGGTTGCTAACCCGCTGTTACAGTTGTTCGACACTTACCGCCACAGTTTTAGTGGAAGGCCGACGATGTATGAAATGACTATCTCTTGAGTTGCCTGCGGGGAGCAGGTCGTTCATTTTTTCTAAAAGGAGGTAATTAGTTTCGTTTATTTGGTTTATTAGGGTTTAACGTCCCAAAGCGACTCAGGCTATGAGGGACGCCGTAGTGAAGGGCTCCGGAAATTTCGACCACCTGGTGTTCTTTAACGTGCACTGACATCGCACAATACACGGGCCTCTAGAATTTCGCCTCCATCGAATTGCGACCGCCGCGGCCGGGATCGAACCCGCGTCTTTCGGGGCAGCAGCCGAGCGCCGTAACCCCTGAGCCACTGCGGTGGGTCAGAAGGTAATTAGCCACTAATTGGATAGGCACACACAGATGCACAAAAACCCTTGAGTATTTGATTTCGTTGGACGGAAAATCCAACAAAATGAAGAATGACAAAACAAAACAAAGGTCAGGACATGGGTAAAATGTGCAAATTATCACGCTGCGCCTTCAATATGCAGCGTGGAATCGGCTCAAAGCGGCGTCTACAGAATTACGCTGCGGAAGCCGAACAGAAACCACAATTAGACTGAAGAAGGTGCGACGAGAATAACTAATGCGCGCTGCTTCTCTCAGCAGCTGGAATAGTTTGGAAGTGATAAACGATACTGTGGAATTATTAGAGCCCGCCAGTTGTTGCGAGTCGGAGGCCCGTCTGGACAGGCCCCAAGCTTTGCCTATAGCTAGTTTCTCCGTCGCTTCCTTCATCAATTTATTTTTGGCTCACATCACGAAAAGCATCAAACGATCTTCAACGCTCAAACAATGTGCATTTAGCTGTATTCTAATGCAATCAATAACATAGTGAAATATCCAGCATCTTTTATGCCTTGAATATGCGAGTTATCATTAGAATCGTTGCTGTTAGTCGTTGTGGTGTTCTGTCGCCATATTGTTTTTTCGTGAGCTTTTTTGTCGCTGTAACTTTTTTTTTTTGTGCGCTGTTCTGACGCTGTTGTTTTGTCGATTGCTTTTTCTTCGTATCTTCGCAAGAGTACAAATAGCTTTTTCGCAACAATATGGTCTAGCGTGGACTCCCATAGGTACCCAGGTAACAGCGAAAATAGTGCATTTTTTTTTTTTTTGCAGTCTGGCTAAATATGCTCGTATGTGATGTATACTCATGTAAAACAATAATGTATTTCAGGCATAACAAGACCAACAAGGTTTCCTTACATTTTGTGAGCCAAATTTCGTGGCGAATGACATAAGCATTGATGCCTCACCCTAGCAACAGTAAACAGTAGCGAAGCGTTGCAAGAAGCGTTGTCGTCGCTGTTACGTTCCCAGAAGCAGCGACGTTTTCGTGAGGGCAAAAAACAAAAAAAAAAACAAAACAAAGACGTCGACATGCTTCCAAGGGACGCTGCCAATCGATGCGTCATCGATGACGAGTGTTCTCCGCTCATCGCTTGCGTCAGTTTAGAAAGCAGCCGGGAAGCAGCATTTCAAACGACAGCTCAAAGCCTTCGTTCACATGGGAAACAAGAAACGGTGGTTATCAGCAGCTGCTGAAGCCGGATTGAATGAAAATTGCTCCATTGAAAGAAAGAAAGTCACCCTTCAGTGATGGACAAAACCGTATAACTTAAATGCAGGCCTTCGTTTCATTTTGGTTTACATAAAAAATCACCGGAATTAACGGAAAAGCGACCGTTAAACCTCCATTTTTAGAACTGCGCTCTTCACTACAGAAAACTTATGTCCCTATTCCGTAAGCCACAGGCGTGACAGAATTCTTAACAAAACTGGCTTCGCAAATGAGACACAGAGCTGCGCTATTGTTTCATAAATAACTATTTTTAGCATCTACGGCCACTGACTTAAAATTTCCCCGCAGAGTGCAATTATAAATGTCCATTATATCCGCCCTTGCAGTTGTACCTTAATAAGCTTTGACATCAAATTTCCCACAGAAAAAGTAACAACTTTAATCTAAATCGAAGTGACTTTCGCTTAATGACTGAATTTTTGCGCTTCTCCGGTATCTGAAGAGCAAAATCATACTTAGGCACTCCCTAAAGCTTTCCTCTCAATTGCATACGAAGCATACCATTTCCTTTCTGCCACTTGCCACTAGGGAAACAAGTAACCAGCAGCGTTTCAAAGCGGCTATGAAGAAAACCAAGACAAAAAACAAGAAGCGCTGCGATTTACCTTTATCCCTTATCAAGATTAAGACCCGGCGGCAGGAATACACTTGGCTATGACGTCGGAAAGCGAGTCGATATAATAAGGTGCTCGCTGGAAATACTTGTAGCGGAGAGGGCAAAGGCCCCCTCGGAGTGAAGCGGAGAAGTCGCCGCGATTTCTTTCGCCTAAAGGGCCGTGATTGCCGCGAATACGCGGAGAAACAGCTGAGAACACGTCTCTCACGTGAACGCAAGGCCTCCCCGCCGGCAAGAGGAAGCAGGACCGGTCGGACATTCGTAAGCGGAGGCGCGCGGCCGCTTGTCTGCCTTTTCACCCGCGGTCGCAACAGTCTTGAAAAATAAAACTTGGAAAGAGAAAAAAAAAAAAAAAAGACAACGAGAAACGCTAGATTCGAAAACCCTTCCTTTTTGTTTATAAAGCTCGCCTAAAGTATACGTGCTGCTTGTATCAATTGGCTCTCTTCCTGACGTCACGCGTTCGGCGGTGAAATCATCAGCGATTCTCATCACCTTTTCTTCGAACGTACTCACGAGGGAAAAGGGGGGGGGGGGGGGGGGGGGGGGGTTAAAAGCGGAGAAAAGGCATTCATCGAAACGTCGTATACGCGAAGTAGCGATTTCTGCTTAATCCTCACCGCGAATTAGTGCGCGATGAATCATGCTGGAAGATTTGTAATAAGGGAGTAATTACTCACTGACATCCACCCGAGCGCAGCCAACGGCTACAAAGGAAAGCTATAAAGCTTTCTCAGAAACTCTGTAGTTAAACAAAAATTTGTCCTGGTCTGGGGTTCGAACCTGGGACCACCGCTTCACCGGAGCAGTCGCGCTACCGATTGAGCTAACCGGGACGACAAGCTTATGGTAGGACGAGAGCGAATTGATCAATAACTCGAAGTGATTTGCTATACTTCGTGTCTTCCTTGATGACGGTATGTCCAGCGTTGGGTTACTGCTCCTCCGGAGTACTCTTCCTGAACAGTCGGCTTATGTGAGCCTTTTCTAAACGCCCTGCTCAGCTCCTGTGCAACGCCTTCGCCATACCAAGTAGTACATAGTACAATAAAGCGGCCGCAATGAATGATTTGCACTACCGGTACAGTATGTGCGCACCCGCGCACCTGTGTGTGTGTTGTGTGCGGCGCGGTTAGCTGTTGGCTCGATAAAAGATAACAATACGCAAAACTGATTTCCAGGTAATTCATTTGTCTCTCGCTGCCGACAAAAACACTGCAGGAAACTATACATGTAATAATGCCACATACAAGAGTACCCCTTAATCCCGAATAACGCTATCGAAACAATGTCTTCATTTATCAGTGTGGCTCCATTTACGACTGCAGCAATCATCATATTGTTCAACTTTCTAATGCACAAAAATAGTTGTCTTACCACTTCCCAGACCCGTCCATCACTCGGAATTGATCGCCATCATCAGCACCCTCAACCAACAATGGTTCCGTCGTCGTCGGAATTATTGCCGCGTCTGGTTGTCTCGCGCTGTTTTTGAAAACGAACATGAACCCTACATCGTTAATACCATCCTCGTCATCCCAGATATCTTCTAAAGATCCACACTTATTTCTGGGCTGCTTTTAACCGCGCCCACCCTCTTCACAGCCTCCTCATTTCGGCTGGTTTCTACTGTCCAACTAAATTTCGCTTCCCTTCGTGTTCAGTCTGAGAAACTGATAAACGGCGGGTTATCTGCCCTAAGCATCACATGCCCTCACTTAATTACAACTACGTGAAATGTCATCAACTGGGCATGTTCTTCTCTAATCTATGTTGTTTCTTTTCCTGCTTGAATAGGACACTTCTGAGTTATAGATTACCGTTCTAAGAGAATAGATATGCACATTTAAATACAAACAGGAACCCGTTTGGGGGGCAGAAAACAGCGTTACGACCTGAGACACTCGGCAAGCTTAGAGGATCAGTTTTTCGACTGCATCAAACAAGCAAAATTATCAGGAATTGAGATTATAGTAACACTATATATTCTGCAACGAAAATTGGTTTGTTGGAATGAAGATTCTCGTATTAGAATTTCGCCAACTTCGGTTTCTCTACAGCCTTTACAAAAAAATCATTTTTTTTTTTTGGCAGCGTTGGTCCAGCGGTAGAGCGTTGAACCCATAAGCGACGGGTGCTGGACTCGAAACTAACACTTCGCCGGGAATCCAACGCTTTTCTACGAGGATATGAAGCGGTCACCCAGCCCAGTGCTCGGCCTTCCGGCCTAAGGAAGAGACGCTATAGGATTCGGAAGAGTCCCTTACAAGAGTCGGTCTAAGCAGAGGCAATCGCAATTACTTTCTTTCATTTCATTTCATTTATTGTTTCCTTAAAGGCCCGAAGGCATTACATAAGGGGGGGGACATATTGGTTTACAACGGCGGTGATGGGAACATGCATAACAATAAAAAGAACAAACATACAAACAAACATAACAGGGGTTGTAGTCATATCAGGGTTCCCCAGCACGTGAGACATCATTCATTAAAGATATATCAGACAATCGTTACAAAGACCGCAGAAGTGATCAATATCTATGTGAGGTGAATTTTTATTTTTCCCGGAGATGCCGACAGGAAAGCGTATTACTGAGCATTACAAGTGTCTGTGTCCTCCAATCATCATTCTATAGGCTTTCCTTCCTTTATCCTACACATCCCGTGTAGATTGCCCGTTTGTATCTAGCTCGCCGTTGACACGCTAATGCGTAGGTCTCTCTACGGGCAGACATCTCCAGCTTTCTTACTTAGTAATGGCTGGTAACCATCGCGTATTCCCAATCCCATGCGCGCGAACTGCATGCACTTGACGCTAATTGCAGATATGGAGCCGCAATGCATCGGACAGGCTCAGCCACAAGCGTTCTTATAACGCGCGAATGCTCTGGGCGATTAGCTGTTACGGCAGTCAGGATTGCATCAGCTTCTGCTCGAGCTGACGTTCCATCCGCTCACCCTCCGGCTCAAAATCGAGCCGTAAACCAGAAAAAAAAAATGAAGTAAAAAATAACGAGAATGCGTTTGACCCTGCACAGCCACCGACACCGCCGCAACTAGCCAAGTACGCGGGACGAGGCGGGACGGCGGCCACCCGTCGATCTTTTCTTTCTTTCCCCTTTTCGTCTCTTCGTACTTTCTCCCTGACTCCTTTCTGGCACGGCGCCCGCAGGTGTTTTGTCTCGTTACGGAAGAAAATAGTGACCCGACGGTCATTTCGCCGCCGCGTCGGCGAGCATTCAACGCACGCGCCGAAAAACCAACGGCGGCTGCTGCCTCCATGCTAATGCACGTTCCGCGTGCTTCGATGTCGCTGTAAACACGCAGCGCGCGCAGAGTGTTGCCGCTGAACGGCCGCACTGATCTATGCACTGACGACGGCTGCAACGTCGGCGGCCATTAATGCGCGCACTGCGCCCGATCGACGCGGAACTGTGACGCTCAGCGGCAGTGCTCCGCTCTCGTCTGCCGGCCGGAATGATGTCGTTCCCTCGATTACGTCAGCGGCCGGAAAAGAAAAGAACAGTAAAATGAGGGAGACGACGGTCGGAAACCAGTCGTGCCGACGGAAGCAGCTAAGAGACGAGCGCATGCGGAGTCATCACTTCGGTACATTCAGACACGTCTGGATGAGTGCTTGTAGTAAGCGTGTTGCTTCGGGTTCGAGTTGAGCGTTTGTTTAGTACAGTCGCGCTCAGCGTAAGCTGCAACACACCGTTGTTAACTGTACTGTAGTTTGCATTCTAAACCGAAAGAATGCGGAGTATGACGCGCAGTACCAAAATTTACGCGAGCATTGCAAATGACTTGCAATGGTCTTTCGGGTGGTATTTGAATGCATAACTGCTCAGCGGACCACTTGTTGTACATACTACTGAATGCGACCGTACTGCGCCAACAAAAGGTGAATACTATGGTGGGACGCCCAAATATAACTAAAGATAATATGCCCCTAGCCTTCCCAATTAGAATAATTCGCTTCCAGCAAAAGACCGGCCATATGAAATTTGCAGATTTCTGTACACGCGTCGGCAAAAGATAATACTGTCAAACCACGTCTCTCACCCGCCGGGCGGCTGCATAAACTTCTGCTCCCGAACAGAAGAGGACGCGGGTTCGATACCCAGTTACTTTCGACGAAGACGAAATGAAAAAAAAAATTCTCGTGAAATTAAGAAAAGAAACGCTCATGAACCGAGGCTCCGGTGTGGAAAGAGAAGTTTATTTTTTTCCAATGTCAACAAAATACAAAGCGAAACTGCTGAACTCAAAGGTCAAAGGCTCCGGTGTGGGTCAAATAACACTAGGAAGTCTAAAACAAACCTGCAAGAGCCCTTAATAAAAGTCTACCCATGTACGCAAGTGTCGTGTGGGACGTAAAAGAACAGGCTATTTATGTCGTAGGTAAGGCTGTTGATCTATTTAAAAAGATTTCTCGCACGTAATAATTTATACCGGCTTACTTTTCTGCTGACCTTATCTCGAACCGCAAAGCTTGCCGATCAAGATTGGGCATCTTACGCGGAATAGGATGATTCACCTGTTGTAAGGGGAAACCAGAAGATTATCTGCAGGAGTAGAATTCCTAAGACAACGCAGACTGGCTGGGATTGCGATACGCTTTCTCCGAAAGCGGCAATGGGCTGCTGTATGTGCTTTGCCCGTCTCGATACTGTTACGCGGTAATGACATAACGCGTTAAATGTGTTGCATCACCGCAGCACGAGACAGGCCACTCCCGGTGCGTGGTAATGCGAGAACGAGTTGTTTCAGTGCTTACACTCTCTCTCGCCTCCAGGACTGCGCTGACGCGAACATGCATTTGCGACTTGCGTCATTGGCGCAATAAAATAACAAATTAAACAATCCGCGTATAATGCGCGCAGTTTGTACTCTCAGCTACCAGACACTTCTCCAAATGAACTGCGGCTATACGAGAGCGCTTGAAATCGAATTGCACTGAACGCAGCCTGAGGGAAAGAAATCGGCCAATATTTTTACAGTAATTATATTCGAACTGAAAACACACTTCTTAAATTCTCTGGCTACATGTCGAGAGATGAAGACGTGTAAATTTATGGCGAGTATTATCTCTGCAAGCGCAATGAATGCGATACATTTAGGGCAGCCAGCTTGGTGTGACATTACTGTGCGGGCCAGATACTGCGACTATGGAACAAATGCAATTCAAAGTTTCTTTTCTTTTTCTAGGTGACACGCAACGGAAAAATTGCATACCTTGCCATTGACAAAAAGCTGCGGGGAATAAGGAGCACGTAAGCGGCGAGAGCTTTGAACAATACAGATAGCACGTATCGACATTCGATTCCCTATCAGCTTGGGGCCATCGTTGATGCCGGCGCGGCATTGCTAGTATCGGTCCCCGTATCATCATCGCAGTGCTGTACGCTGGCGCTCCCATTCAACAGCGCGAGCCAAATGCGCAAGACAGCCGCGTACGGAGGGGGCACGTGGTCGCGAGGCGGAAAGGCGGCGCTAGAAACCTATCGCATTATCACGTGCGCGCGAGAGCGCCAATCCAGGATGCGAGAGTGTTCGCTGTCGTGTGACGTGCTCGGCGACTCAGGGGAGAAGAGTAGACACCGCGCCGGAACGGCCAGAAGCCGTGCCAACCGCTCGACGTTGCGGGCAAACCCCTACGAGGTCGCTTCGCGGAAAGAGCGTGAAGCGGGAGAAGCAGCCGGCGCAGCCGTCGTTCGTTTCGTTTGTTTTGCGTCGGAGTGATGTCCAGCGAGTGAGTAAAGGCTCGTGTCACGCGCTTTTCCATGCCTGCCGCAACAGAGTTCGCGATGGAAGGCGGCCTTTCCACGGTGGCTGCCGACGGCGCCTTTTCGTTCGATGACTTGTCCCTGGACGAGCTAGGAACGGACCTGGACTCGTTCCTCTCCAGCGACAGCGGCAGCCTGGGCCAGGACGGGGACAGCAGCACGACGGGCCACGCTGCCACCGCGGACGTCACTATGCAACTGCCAGAGTTCGGAATCTTCACCGAACCGGCGTGCTGCTACCCGCTCTTCTGCGGAGAGTCGTCCGGCGGCCAGACAAGCGGCAGCGCGTGGCCCACGGGTCACGACTTCCAGAAGTCGGTGGACTTCAGTCCAGACTCCGGCTACGAGGACGCCGCTTCGGCCACTTCTTCACCAACTCCCGACGGATCCTTCGAAGTGGACTGGTCCGAGGAAATAGCCGCGGACGGCCTGGACGACTTCGTGGTCCTCGGTGTCGGACTCAAGACCCTCATGTCCAGTTTCAGTGAAGGTGACTCGTTCTTTAGCAACGCCCTGCCTAGTCCCGCTGTTACCGTGTTACCGCCTCAGCCCCCGCCTCCGCCGCCTCTGACCAGAGGGAGACCCAGCCAGAGCTGGCTTCAGCCGCGGCAACGCGGGGGTCGCAAGCCCAAGGCGAGTGTCCTGGTCGGCTGCCAAACGGCCGGCACGACGCGGCGGCAAGGTGGACGAGCGCCGCAGCCGAGTCCCTCCGCTTCTGGCGAGGAAGAGAAGCTGTTCTGCTGTTCCTACCCGGGCTGCAGCAAGGTGTACTCCAAGAGCTCGCACCTCAAGGCCCACCTGCGCCGACACACGGGCGAGAAGCCGTTCGCGTGCCAGTGGCCCGGCTGCGGATGGCGCTTCTCCCGCTCGGACGAGCTGGCGCGCCACAAACGCTCTCACTCGGGCATCAAGCCGTACCGCTGCCAGATCTGCGACAAGCGCTTCTCCCGTTCCGACCACCTCGCCAAGCACCTGAAGGTACACCGGAGGGACAAGGTGAATTCGGGGGCACCGTTGACAGCCCGGTCGCGGGCGCACGCATCGACCATCGCTCGCGCTTGACCCTCTCATCGACATCGTCACCGTTACCTGCCGTTAATACTCCTGGACTTGACACGCGCGGCCGAGCCGCGCGTCCTTTGTGTTTCGTTGCCATTCCTGCCCAGTGCCAATCTCAGGACCTCTCTTTGTGTGGCGGATGATTCCCGCTGGTCAGACGGGTGCGCTTGTGCCGGGCTTGAGCCCACGAACCTCTTGCTGGACCCGGGACGCCTGGAGAGATGTCCCGGGCCAGGCTAAAATAAAGCGCAGTTCATTTTTCTTCCACTTATCCTCGCACTTGTGCACTTTGTGGGTCTGTACTTGTGTTCGCCTCGCTGTGTGCAGCTGTCGCGAACACCGCGTATCGTCACGCGGTTGTCGCCCGGCGCTCATTATCGGCCTTTCTGTCGCGCTATCCGTCCTATTAGTCAGAGGGCCCGGAATTTGCCCGCTGCAGGCGCCGGCTCGACTGCATGGCGAAAAACTTCCGCGCGGATGCCGCTGCCTAGAGAGCGCTGGTTCGCGCGCGAGACGCCTAGCACATAAGAGCCCATGCATCCCGCGTGGCGTGCACACTCAACCAGGATATCCGGAAGAGCGCGAGCCTAATCACACGCGCGGGAGTCCTTGAAAGCGGTCATTGCTTGCTTTGACTCAGATCGACGCATATTGCGAAAACCTAACGATACACGTGATCTGCTCACAGCTGCTCCTTTTCAGCCCGGATTAATGCAGCTCAGATGGTGAATCAGTCACGCTACACTGGCGATTAGGTTCTGTCATCCGTGGTGATTCGTTCGCGCTGCCTTCGTCTTATAATCCTCTCGGCTGTTCTCTCTTCAGTTCGACATCGCTTTGTGTTAACCGTATTGGTCTGTTATCATTCACATTGAAGGAGCGGAATTAGGGTCAATGAAACAAAATCCAAATTTCGCCTTGCAGCTGCTCCCATTCAGCAGTCCCATTAAACGCTTCTCTCAGCGGTGCTGTGAAATTATTTTATCAAAATTCAGATCATAAGCGATCCCCGCCGCATCATAAATAGGCGCTTCTTGGCACGTACTATACTTTCACCACAACACGTGTACCTTCCTTCTTTCCCGTTCGTACCTACAGGCTCGACAAGAGGCCGCACTCACGCTTGCTTCTTGTTTTGTCGGAAACTATCAGCGTTTAACAGGCGCAGCAAACAGCGCTCACTTTTATCTGTCCTTCCGTGGATTTCGCGCCCGCAGGTAACAGGAACCCGACAGTGAGACTCGCATTGGAAGCAAATGGTTTAAGAATAGTTTGGGCCCCTTAACACCGCCGTGTGTTTCCTGGTGTTGCCTGCAGACGCGAAATCAAGACGAGTCGGACGTACTGTACCGGTTCGTTAAACAGAAACACGGAGGTCAGAGCGTCAGCCTCAAAGGTTCTTCTCAACAAGTGACCGTTAGTCGTAAAATACATTTACGCGTTGAAGGAGCTTCGAGGTGCATTAGAGAACAGTACACAGCCGGACAGCGTTGGCATAAGTTCAGTGTCGAAGCGACAGTAACTGCGCGATTAAAAATCTCTTTTTTTAAACGAATGAGCATGACACCGTCTTGTTCGTAGTTATCGCATGCAGACTCGGATGTGCACACTTTATATGGCGACCGTGAAAATTGGGAATCCGGTCATTTGGGAACCAACTTTAGTACTCTTTAAACCTCAGTAGCAAGATACCCACACTGCGTCATCGCAGCGGGTTATCTGTATTTTCACTGTAGCAAAATGCGCAAGATTGCTTGGTCTTTCGCACTGGCAGAATAAAGCTTTGCTTCCAGGTTTGCGCTAGGAACAGCGCGCAGTCACTGAGCAGGTCCTGTAGCAATGGCTATTACAAGGTGATGCTATTAAAAGTACAAAAGAAGCACTTCAGTAAGCGGTTAATCCTAGTACAATTGGTCACGGTATAACGGTGACAATTGACATGGTTATATAAGCGCAGCAGATGTTGACATGCACCGAATGCCAGACAGATAAGAAAAAGCAAAAAAAAAAAAAAAGCCTGGCAACGTGTAAAAATAAAGCGCTAGATTATGGCTAACGTGTATACACGTTAGACATATTCTAGCGGTGCCGCGTCTTGCATAATGTTTTGAACTATGATGAGCAAAAGTGTTGCTCTGGCTTGCAAAGAGTACGGAAGACGGGTGACATTGGTAAAGCAAGCCTCGTGAGGATGTCATGAAGTAAACTTCTGTTTCAAGGCCTTTCACAGCTGGTGCTGTACTCGGAGGCAACAACAAAGAAATCTTACCTCTTATAGAAAAATGAAAATAAAATTGGTCTCAATTATTTCGGAATCTAGCCCTAATCACTAAATACATATCGTGATGCAAATATGCTTTAATGCCGAGCCACATGAATTGTCTCACGTGGACTATAACTACTGCTACAGTAGCTAACTCGGTGCATTAACACAAATTCATTAACTCTATTATGGTAAGGTTTGGTGCGATTTATTGGGGCTTAATGTCCCAAAGCGGCTCAGGCTATGAGGGACGCCGTAGTGAAGGACTCAGGAAATTTCGACCACCTGGGCTTCTTTAGTGTGCACTGACATGCACTGATCGCACGGTACACGGGAATCTAGAATTTCGCCTCCATTTATTGCAGCCAGCTACTCAAGAAAGCCTTGGCTATTAGTGAAGTGCGTTGAAGCACTACAACAGCTGAGTTCAAATGTACTGCCAGGCCATAGTAGAACGCAAACGCGCATTACGCGTCACTGCCCATTTGTGTGGTGTGAACGCTGAACGTGCATTAGGCCCTGTTGTCATCGCCAAGGCATACGTCGCGTCAGTTGCCTATTAGCTGAACGCAGAAACGTTGAAGAATTGTGTTCTGGTTCATTTAAACAGTTTGTTACTTTTTTTATACACTCCAAGAAATCTATAGATAAAGATGGCATTAAACAACGAGGGCCAATCCTAAACTACAACCAGGATGCTCCTGCAGTACATAGACGGGGTAATTGATTAGGAGGGAAAATACATTGAAATAGAGCAGGGAACAAACGCTTGAGTGGCACTAATCATCGTCATACTGCTATCTAGAGCTACCGAAACAGAAGCAAAAAATAAAACTACCAAGATCTGGGTACGTGAGTACAATGGTCGAATTAGAAACAGACATGAAGCTGTACCATCATTATCGTGGTGATGATGATACTCCAGCTTCATGTTCGATGATCATTCCACGTTTTCTACATGCAAACCATATGGACCCCTCCCCCTCTCGCAGACACGCTCTTAGTTTTCAATCTTTTTTTTTTTTAATTGAGCGCCTTATCAAGCTCCGCAAGCAGATACAACAAGCCGTCAATTGTTTTTTGCCTCGGCTTCCGCGAATATTACTTCAATGCCACTAGCGTTTCGTGCGCCAAGACGCTCACTGTGATGAAAATGATCTGCGCGTGCGCGGCGGGCACCCGCGAGTAAAGCTGAACTTATCGAGCGCTTCAACTATGTCCCAAGGCGCGCGTGTCCACTCAGCTGCGTCGGTGCTGTCCGCAAGCCAGGCGCGAAACCTGACCTTCGCCGTTTTAGTCACGCACCGGCGTGTTTTGCCAGCGCCGTTCGAGTCTGCCCATCGCACGGTTTTGCTGCCTAACCCTGGGAGGTAACCCATAATAGAAGGATTGCGTCCGTCAGCTGAATCGAAAAATCGCGAACTAAAGTCACTGTCCCGCAGCGTGCCGACAACGTGGCCACATGGTCGAGACTTGCAGTCAAACCTGTCGGATTATTAACGTATTCCTAAGCGCAACCACATGGATAAAAAGGTGATCTTGGACAAAGGAGAGCTGCACAGCTTTCTCGGAATCTTTGCAGTTCCAGAGCAGTCGCTCTACCAACTAAGCTAACCAGTAGATTTGTATTATTATTATTAGCAGCTTTGGCAACAACTAACTAAGCTGACCAGAAGGGCTTGGAAATGGCAAGGGGGAGCCGAATCGATCACAACTGTGAAGAGGAACGGTGTTAGACTTATATGTTTGGGGTAACTCCCCAAGTTGGAGTGATTTCAAATTGGGCAATAATTATTTTGGGAGTTACTTATTTATATTTGCCCTGCATTTGCTATGGCAGAGAGAAATTCCTACTGAACTATGACCGTTTCTCAGTGGTGTATAAAAAAAAAGAGAAAAAGAAACAGCCTGTGCGGCATAATAACGCACTTATTAAAAATGTTCAGCGTGCCTTATCTACGTATAGTGAGGGAAAAGTCTTCTTTGTACGCATGCACTAGAATAGCTGCGCTAGCGTAAAATTAACTGCCATGAAGGAGAACCCGAAATTTATACAATCAATCAATCAATCAATCAATCAATCAATCAATCAATCAATCAATCAATCAATCAATGCAACACCACTGCTAGGGAGAGTGCACTGATCCATCCATTAGTAAGTATACGTTCATGCACACTAGTCGAATGTCCGGTTTGTATCACGTGATCAAACGCTTGCAAAACTGAGGTTGCCGCGTGATTCCACTGCTGCCAAATTCTGCATACGAAGCATGTACAGGAAATTTTAGCTTGCGTGGATGGGCCCAGTCTTTTTGCCGGGGCCCAAGCTTCGTCACGGTGCTTGCCAATGCAAGCAGCAACAGCGTCTTGCAGAATTGCTTGATATTACCGGTTGCATTGAATTATACGATCCACGTGGAGCAACTAGGAAATTTATGTCTCAACAGCTCAGCGTTTTCAAGCCGCTTTTATCTATATCGAGCTACACCAAAATTGTCTATACACAACCTGGATATACAGGCAGCCTGGGCTCACCTCGTTGTGCGCGTGCTAGGCACACGTCAGAAGAACACGGATCTTATTTCAGAGCTTCAGAGGAGCCCTATTTGCGGCTGCTTGCCGTCTACACCATCAGTCGTACAGGGACAGACACGGTGCGTTCTGTGGAACCTAGAACAAGCGGCCTTACATGCTTCCTTTCCCCGTATAGCCAGGAAGGAACTGAGATGAGCTGGATATCGAAACAATTTTCTTCAATGGGTTGGAAAGCACGCACCGAGTAAGGTGATACGCTGCATTGCCGATGACTGGATAAGTCGCGTCTTCGAAAAATTTACGGTACGTGCACAATGGCGAAGACTCTCGGGTTACTTTCAGTGCATCCGCTCTTCTCTCATTCGAGGTCGGTGAACGAGAGCAGCTACCACTCCATTTCGACCACGCCGGCTGTGATAGACGTCGCGTCGAGCTTAACCTTCGTCCCTAAAATTGACTAATTATTGCGCTGATGCACTGCCGTCAGCAAAGGACGAGGTGGACCTTACTGGGTGATATGGCTGCTATTCGAAGTAAGTTGAACCTCGTTATAACGAAGTCAAAGGGGCCCGGTGATCACTTCGTTATAGCCACAGCTTTGTTATAGCCCGTGTTGGCCGAGCTTCCAGGGGGGATCATCATTCGTTCGTTATATCTTTTATTTCGTTATAAACCGTTTTGTTACAACGAGGTTTGACTCTATCTACATTTTAGTGATCAAGGCAGTTCATTCAAGCTAGGTGAAGTGTCTTCAAGGTTAACAGCGGTCTCCAGCGAAAGCACTCATTCGCTACTGTCGTTGCTTGACGTGCTGCAGTCCTACACTCCTAACACGAATACGCCTATACGGGTGTAAAGAGAGAGTAAGCTTTCCTCTAGCGCACTATCTTTTATAAAAGGGAGTGCAATAGAGGACAGCTTGCTCCCTTTCTAAACCTTTATGTTTGATGATGATGATTATGTCCTCGGGCTGAATGGCACATACCCTTTCTGTTTAGAGAGTAACGCGCTCTTCTTCTACCTCACCGACTCATTTGGCTGCTTTGGCCGCTTTCTTACATTTGTGTGCGCCTACATAAAGCTGCTATTGGCGACACAGGCAAGGACGAAATATGACAGCGACGACGAATGAGTCACTAGCAAGTTCTACAGCTATAACAATTGCAACACACAGCGCTAGACGCCGTGGCGATAGCCGCTTTTTTTTCCTTTCATGGTATTTATGGTCTGAGGCGTCGAGAAACGAAGCTGCAATATTTGTTCCTCCTCTATTTCCTCCGGCGTTGGTTCGAATCCCGTTCGGGGCGCTGAGATAGTGGGAGAATTTTTTTTTTTGCTGGATACCAGCCGGATGGAGAATTTCGAAATGCTTCGGAAAGTTCCTGCTTAACTTCCGGTTTCATGTCTGGCTTTAGTTTCGGCGTCGGATTCGCTACGGTTTCTTGACGATATTTGTCTGAGTTTCTTAGAATGGGGTCTGCAAGCATTGCATGCTTAATAGAGCTAGTTATCTCTTTCGACCAAAAACGAAATAATTTGAGGCGATAAGGAAAGAAAGGCATTTTACTGCGTTAGAAGTACAGCCCTCTTTCGGTTAAAACTCGCTATCTGTGCGTCTGCGTGAAATCTCCACCATTCAAGCACCTTTAGGGACCGGAAGGCATCCATCGGCAAAAAAATGTACCTCCCACCTACAAGCCTCCACCCACCCACCCACTTCCAACCCCAACAAGCCTACTCATCTCCACCCTCCAAAAGCGTCCTACGCAGCAGCGAAATAAAAAAGCGACGAAAAAATCAAAATCCAAGACGCAGTCGGGAGGCGATCATTGTGAAAGCGAAATTTATACGACCAATACTGCCAACGAAGATTTGTCGTATTACATCGTATGATCGCGTGCGAATTTTTGAACTCAACAATGATATTGATGATGGTGATGTTGATGATGATGTTCACCCACTAGGCGCAATAATCTTCGACGATAGTGGCCAAATCAGCAGTGTAAGTAATTCTGTCAATGGAGACGGGCAGCTGGCTTCGTTTCATATGAAAGTTTAGTTAGCAATCCACATCGCAGTCGAATGAATAGATAACCTCTGTGAAGGAAGAAACAACCGGCTCTGCCTTCTACAAGAAGGAAGGCTAAGAATGTTAAAGCTTAATTTAATGAAAAACGTTTGGAGGAACGAGAATAATTGGACAAGATAAAAGAAGCACGACACGACCGCCATTTGGACAGTAACTTTTTTACAAACATCGCACTTGTATATTCAAGTTTAGAATGTACCGATGGCTTACATAATGTCGGCTTTAGAGTTTTAAAAACGAGGGCTCCCTTGGACAGTGTTTACGAAAATAATCTAAAATACAAGTAGAGTTGCCAATTGTGAAGTTTGTAGGCGCGTTTGCCAGAAAATATTAACGATAATTAGTAGTATGAACTCCCAGATACTTCTACGAAATCACTTCTTCTAGCGCAGAACCCACAGTACATCGGAAGAAGAAGAGCGGATATTTTTATCAGCTTACATTGAGTCGCATTAGGCAGACGTTATGCAAAGTAGTGACTGCAGTAAGGAAACTTCAGAGTCAGCATATCACCATCAGAATCACCAGCTTAACTACCGTTCCCTGCAGGGCAAAGGCCGCTCCTATATCCCTCGAATTAACCCCGTCTTATGCCAGCAGCGGCCGCCTTATTCCCGCAAACTTCCTTATTCGTCCTCTTCTGCGCTCGCCTTCTCTCGAAATCTGCTCTGTTACCGTTAAAGGGACTATGCAATAAAACAATTGAGATTAAATAAAGCAGACGAGAGATAGGTATTTCATCACTCGTCACCCCAGCGCAAGAATTTCTGAGCTAGCACCAATAACAACGAAGATATATGCGATTAAACATTACGCTCCTCCTCTCCGCCCTCAGCTCGTAACTCGTACACGCGGGGCGCCGAAAAAAAAATAGAGAGAACAGCTCTGGGACTGGGCCCCGCCCATGAATACGTAATTCGCGGACGTTCGGTTCGCGACTTCCGGTTGTCGCACCCCAGCACTCCAGCAGCAGCGTCTCTCCGGTCTCTCTTCGCCTTCCTGGATTGCAGCGCCCGTCGGATTTCTTTGCTTGTCACTGCGACAAAGACAGTGCGAGTGGCTCGGGAATTCACGACAGAAAGAGGCGGCAGCGGTAATTTGAAACCATACGCGCGAAGGCGATGCCCTGGTTCGCGCTTGCCCGAGCGGGTCGAGCGGCGGCACGAGCAGACGATTTTCACGGCTGCCCGAAGTGTGCCCGTGACGTCATGGCTGCCGTGGCTCCAGCGAATGACAGCGTTTGGTGGCCTACGACGTCATTGCACTAGTGACGCTTATTTTCCCGATTTTAATAACAAAATCGGTCACTACGAGCACACCAATCGGCCCGCGAATTTTAAAAAACACGGTTTTTAAAAATTTATAATAAATTGCCGGCTCATATCCGCAGACTCATACTTGGTGAGAATGCTTCTGAGCCTCATTTCTAAGCATTGAAAACATTTACAAGCGACTTTTAATTCATTGCAGAGTCCCTTTAAGGACTATCGGTTATTTTGCCTTCGCAATAATATGCCCTGCCCATGCCCAATACTTGTTATTGATTTCCACTAGGATATCTTAACTCGCGTCTGTTATCTGACCCATTCCCATAGCTCGCTGTGCTGTGATCACGGCTAAGATACACCTGTTATATACTTCCTCAGAGAAGAATACCAGTAAACTGCTATTCATGGCCTGAGAGCTCCTGCCAAATGCACTCTACCCCATTCTTATTCTCCTAGTTATTTCACTATCGTGGTCCGGACCTGCGGTCATTACCTGTCCTAAGTAGGCCCATTCCCTTACCCCTTCCAATGCTCCAGTGCGCATCATAAATTGTTATTCCCTTCCGAAACTGTTGAACACCACTTTAGTTTTCAGCGTATTCCTTTTTAGACCAGCCGTTTTATTTTGTCTGTCTAGGTTCATGATCATGCCCTGCTGTAGATATTTTCCAGTGTCTTTACATGTCAGAATATTGAGTCAGGCGAGTTGGTAAAGGTTAATACAGAATAAACAGCACAAAATACACACCCACAAGAAGAAAAGCTGACAGGACGAGCGCAGACTCTCTACTAAGGCTTTATTCGAAAAAAATCTGTCATTTATATAAGGTTTAGGTTAAGGTTTATGCAAGTTTAAAGTCCCAAAGCGACTCAGGCTATAAGGGACCCCGTAGTGAAGGGCTCCAGAAATTTCGACCGCATGTGGTTCTTTAGCGTGCACTTATCTAAGGAACGTGACCACAGTGGAGCAAAAAACAAAAACAAACACCATACACAGATGCACGCGAGGCTCAAATGTTGTCAATGAACGCGATCTCTTTATCAGACAGACAAACTGACGGTTTAAAAACCGTAGTAAACCGTCTGTCTGTACATCTGATAAAGAGATGGTGTTTACTGACAACCTTTGAGCGTCGCGTGCATCTGTGTGTAGTTTTAGTAGTGCGTGTATCTGCGTGCATCAGGTGCTACCGCCGGTGCTAATGGCTACGCTACCCGCACCGTGGAGAGACCTGCGATATCTTTCATACGGTGTGGGCATGTAATCAGAATCCTCACCTCCCCCCCCCCCCCCCCCCCTTCCCCTCCCGAGAGGCATGCTTTACACTGGACTGCGCGCTCTACTGCTCTACACTGGAGTCCCAAAGGGCTCTAGTAAAGCGGGAGCGAGACGGGACCTCGTCGTGCGGTGTCCCGGACTAAGGATACCGACCATGTAGCGGGGTCTTCTGATTCCCAAACTCTCTATGAGTATTAAAAAAGTTTTTACCACCACCACCGCCGCTGCGACCAAAGTTGCTTTCCCGAGCAACCTCTCACAACCAATCCTTAATTTAACGCCACCTTGCACGGTGCGCAGTTTTCTCACAATCAGGCAGGCAGATTGTGATGACGTCACAAGCTTACGTGACCTAGGTGGTCCATTTGCCTCCTAGGTTGCTTCTCTGTGTATTTTTGGTGGATTTTTCGCTCACGATTAACGACGCCGACTACGGCGCCGGATTTTCTGCGACATTGGCTCCTTAACGCTATCGTGTTTATAAATCTAGATGGGCGCAGAGAGTACTGTCGCAAGCAAAAATAAGAACCCCCCCCCCCCCCCCAAGTTGCGACCTATGCGACTCTGCATGACGGCTTCACTTGATGAAGAACTTCTGGTGTCAAGACCGGTGCAGCGGGCCTGTGCGTTGTCAGGTAGCGCCCCCACGCAGAGTGGCAGGGGCCGGAACTTGAAGTGGGGAGTCTAGTATTTCTGCCCACGTTGGTACGTGCAGCAGATCCGCTCCACTGCGCAGGCGTACAGTATGGACATGAACCGGCCCTGTCGGGTGCATATATGGCGCATGCGCAATGAAAGATGTGCACCCACGCCTGGCCCCCTCGTGGCGAGACCATTTGCCTTGCAGCAGCCCAGCGGAGCTAAAACTCCCCAGTAACGTCTTCCTCCCATTTCACAGATAAGAGCACCGAATATTTGGTGCTCGTAAAGTCGAAAAAAAAAAACGCCTTAGTTATAAATCCGGACTCGTCGGTCGTTTCCCCATCCACATGTGTATGCAGTCCAAAGCGATCTGCAGGTAGTGTAGCCTTCCTGGCAAGCCACCTCAGTGATATTCAGTGCTCAGTGCTACAGGTATGTTCACCACCGAGTGATGAAACTTCCGCGTAAAAAGCGAATTTAAAATATAGCAAGCCAGCAACGGTATCTGTAATGGGACAATGTGCGGCAAGATAACAAAGCCAATATGAGGTATTAAGGGAATAATTGCTCATTATATGGCATCCACCTAAGCGCAGCCATACGGCTGCGCTTTACTTTGTAGCAAAGGAAACCTTTCCTTTGTAGCCTTGTGCCAGCGCTTGAGTGGATGCTAATGAATAATTAATAATTTCTCCCTTATTAAAATCTACCCCGCCATGGCGATTCCCGTAAACATTGGACTAACACGGTATCCATTTCAAGTTGTTGATCAATTCGATTTCACCTTACCATCTGCTAGCTCTCCTGGTTACCTTTATTGTTAGAGCAACTACCCCAGAAAGGCAGTGGTTCCTGGTTCGATCCCCGGACGAAGACAAATTTTTGGACAACGAAGTTTCTGTGAAAGCTGTATGAGAGAGAGAGACTCTTTAATGAAGAGCAGAGAATTTAGCCGGCGTTTTAAAAATCGCTGGCATGCTACTCTGCGTAGGGAGGGGAATTTGGGAGATAAAGACAGAAGGAGAGCAGAGTGGAAGAGGTAAAAAAAAAACGAAGATAAAATGCGGATGCAAGGATGCAAGGACTAAGGATGCAATGGCGAGTATTGATGTAACCTATGGAGTGATGGAGTGCATAGTCCGTCAAATGGGCTGACGAAGTTCACTGCATGAAGAATGCATGAAGGTGACGTGCAAGTGAATTTAAAGCTTATCGAGATGTCCAATGTCTTTTAAATATGTGAATAGAAAAGTCATTGCAAGTCTCTGTTGCCTAAGGCAGGCTAAGGGACCTAAAACTTTGTCCATTGTAAGGGGCACTGAGCAGAGCTTCTGCATGCAATGTTCATAGTACGCACGCTCGTTAGCATATGCAGGGCACTCAAGCAAGATATGCTCCACAGTTTTTATCGCGGCACAGTTGTCACAGTGCGGACTGTCCATTTGTCTAAAACGGTATCGTAAGCCGTTTGTATATGCAGCATTAAGACGAAGTCGATGATAACGTGTTTCCAGATGTCGAGGAATTCTGGGTGAGAGTCTTGATCTAAGATGTGGGTCGATTGAGTGAAGAAATTGGTACTGATATGTCGGCAAACTCCAAAGCCGATACATTTCTTCGGAAGCAAAACTTTTGGCCACCTGGGACGCATCAGGTTTCGTAAAAAAAGTTCTAATGTATCTCCGATGTTGATGGCCCTTACGGGCCGCTTCATCTGCTTTTTCATTAGCCTGAATGCCACAGTGAGCAGGTACCCACTGAAATGTTATGCAGAGGCCTGCGGCAATAGCTAAATGATGTAGATATCCGATGTCCAGGGAAACTGGCTGGTGATTCGTTTTCTTCAGCAGGTTGGCCAGGATCTGGAGAGATGCTTTCGAATCGGTGGCTTTTCTTTGTATATACGTATGGTTGCGCTTGGGTGGATATTAATGAGAATTACACCCCTATTACAGATCTACTGCACCTTGGGACAGTCATGTAAACATTGGCTAATGAGTACAAGTGCCCGATGCGGTGGCTCAGTGGGTAAGGCGCTCGTCTACCAAACCGGAGTACCCGGGTTCGAACCCGACCGCTGCGGCCGCGTTTCGATGAAGGCGGAACGCAAAAGGCGCCCGTACGCTGTGCGTTGTCAGTGCACGTTAAAAATCCCCAGGTAGTCGAAATCATTCCGGAGACCTCCACTGCACCTCTTTCTCTCTTTCTTCTTTCATTCCCTCCTTCCCCCTTTCCCTTACGGCGCGGTTCAGGTGTCCACCGAGATATGTGAGACAGGTACTGCGCCATTTCCTTTCCTCAAAAACCCATTTACCAATACAAGGTGGTGCACGACGAAATAACAAGGTACACAAAGATGTGCAAAATAGCCAAAGGCTTCTCAATAAACTTTTTCATTCCTTCATCCGGCCTGTACAAAAATGCGGCCTGCTTCCTTCCTCAGTGTCAATCCCTCAAAAATAAACTTTTACAAAAAGTCTTTATTTGGGTTTTGTTCCCCAATATTTTATCATCACCACTGATTTTCGTATGCATAAAGATGATTAAAAAAATTGGGGGACGCTTTCATCAAACGTGTCTTTCATCAAACGTGTCTCGAGCAGAAGAGGCGGTCTTAAAGAAAAAAACCTACTTAGGCTCATACAAGCTTTCAAAATAAGTAGAGTCAGCTACGCCACGCCGTACCTAAATCTCAAAGCAGCAGAGAGGAACGAAATTGACGCTCTCATAAGGAAGTGCGTCAAGAAATCTCTAGGCCTGCCCATGTGCACATCCTCGAAAAAACTCCTATCACTGGGCATACATAACACGCTTACAGAGCTCGCAGAAGCAGTCCATACATCACAGCTAGAGAGACAGCATAGCACATGCGGGAAGAGCCACACTAGCCAAAGTCGGACTCAAAACAGACAAGGGAGCTAGACAGAGGGAGGATATCGACACGGAGATTAGGAGCAATCGCAGGATTCCCCCCTTACCCAAGAACATGCACCCATAAATAAACAAGGAAAGAAGACAAAAACGGGCAGAGGTGATAGACCGCATCTACGGTGACAAGCCTCAGGAGGAGGTCGCCTACGTAGACGCAGCGGGCGATACACGTAGTCAGTACATGACCGTCGCGGTAGTGAACGGAGCGGGTAGCCTCATTACGGCCGCAACTATCCTAGGGACAAACACTGAGACGGCGGAGGAGGTCGCAATAGCACTAGCTTGCGTCGGTTCCAAAGCTAAATACGTCATAAGCGACAGCAAAGCTGCAGTCCAAAATTTTAGTAGAGGGTGAGTCTCTCCTCTCGCTGCCAAAATTTGAAGACAAGCGACATCGAATAGAACAATCAATATAATCTGGACCCCCGCGCACGAATCTGTCCGTGGCAACGAGGCGGCCCACGAGGTGGCTCGAGATCTCTACCACCGAGCTGCACAGGACGGTCCACCGCTCGCAGACCACGGGAGAGAAGGGCGACTAATCTCCTGTCAGGAAGTTACAGAATATTACAGACAACATCGCAGGTACTTTCCCCCGCCTAGCATAACACTCAACTATCAACAGGCGGTGGCGTGGAGGCGTCTACAAACAGATGTTTGGTTTGGTTTAGTTTTATGGGGTTTAACGTCCCAAAGCGACTAAGGCTATGAGAGACGCCGTAGTGGAGGGCTCCGGAAATTTCGACCACCTGGGGTTCTTTAACGTGCACTGACATCGCACAGTACACGGGCCTCGAATTTCTCCTCCAAAGAAATTCAGCCGCCGCGGCCGGGATCGAACCCGCGTCTTTCGGGCCAGCAGCCGAGCACCATAGCCACTGAGCCACCGCGGCGGCTACAAACAGATGTCTACCCACACCCAATTCTATGCAAACATATCATTCCAGAAATAGAGGACGATAAATGCAAGAAGTGCGGAGCAGAGGGTCCCTCGACCACATAATATGGGAGTGCAGCCAATACCCAGGCAGGGCAAACAACATTAATAGTAGAGACGCCTGGGAGACCTTGGTCCGGAGCTCGGACCCTGAGCTCCAGCTCACCGCCGTCCGACTGGCTGAAGAGGCCGCCGGGATACAAGATATCCTGGCCAGCATCTGACGCGACTACCCCGTGCGGCCGGATCTCTCCTGATCCTCCTCCCTCAACTGAGGGTATAGGACAGGGGAGGTCTGGATGAGGTAGTCTCATTCTGTTGGACAATAAATGTTTTTCACTCACTCACTGGGGGACACATACGCTCAGCCCCATAATGGGTTCGATCCCGGCCGCGGCGGCTGGAATTTCTTTGGAGGAGAAATTCTAGAGGCCCGTGTACTGTGCGATGCCAGTGCACGTTAAAGAACCCCAGGTGGTCGAAATTTCCGGAGCCCTCCACTACGACGTCTCTCATAGCCTAAGTCGCTTTGGGACGTTAAACCCCATAAACCAAACCAAACCAAACCATAATGGTATGACGCGATAACGTTAATAGGTCCCGCCAACGGCTACTCCTGCCCAGGTAGACACGGACACTGTTCCTATATTATGCGAGAGACTACATGACATATATATATAAAGCCCGTGTAGAGCGGTTTATTGGCACGTTGAAAGCGCTGGCGAAGAAGGCCCTAGCGCAAGAAGTCTAGGAACCAGCGAGGCGAGAGACCGGCACACAAGCGGCTTTAATCGAACGTACGAACGCTCCTGCGTGTCCTAGGCAGGCAATAAAGAAAAAAAAAAAGTTTCTGCGTAGGGTTAGCGTGGGGTTCTGTCGTAGGGTTAGCGTGCCCGACTAGCACCCCAAGGATTAGGGGTTCGATTTTCGACTAATTATTGCAATTTTCTTTTCAGCGCAATTCATTTACTTTATGTATTTACCATACTCTAATGACAAATGAGTCCTACCGCGACACCTCTAATCACGTTTTCTAATGTTTAATCACTTTTCATTCCACAGCTCCAGGTCTGACGTCATGATCCTTTCGACCAATCCGGCTTTTCCGCACACAGCGGCGATAGCTCCAAGTGCACGGCGTTCTCCGCTGCACGAGACCCTTAGCGCTATCATGTTATCAAGTAACCAGAAAACTAACACTTCAAGAGAACATGGAAGATGGGCGATTAAAGGGGTAGTGATGGTATCATCCCTTTGAAAGCCTGCATGAGTCCTAACATTTCCTTTTTCTGCACCATTGTAACTCTCCGCTCCTTGACGGGTCTACGCTGCCGCTTCGGTCTTCCGTGTTTGCAACTGACTCTCAACAATTCGTCTTTTCTACAACACACACCGCAACTCACACAGTCTGCATCATAGATTTCCTTAAATCTCAATGCTGCCCGGATGTCACTGCTTTCTCTGTGCATTTGAAGCTGCATTGCTTGTGACATTTCACAGGAAGCGCCATCATTCACTTCCCCGTCTAGCCTGCAGAAACAATAAAAAGTGGCCTACTTTCGTCATAATGTAATGCATCGCAAGTGGGGTAGGCGGCTGCGTTTCAACGGAGAAACGCAAAATTCAGGGGGGCACTTTGCTGACCTTAAGTGCGGTGAGGCGAAAGCCTTGAGCGCAGTGTTGCTGCTTGTGTCATTGAAGCGTTGGTAAGATGTTAGGCTTCGCCTCTAAGAGTGAAACGCGGCAGCGCCTAGCAAAAGAGAGAGAGAGAGACTCTTTAATGAAATGCAGAGAATTTAGCCGGCGTTTAAAAATCGCTGGCATGCTACTCTGCGTAGGAAGGGGAATTTGGGAGAACAAGACAGAAGGAGAGCAGCGTGGAAGAGGTAAAAAAAAAAAACCCGATTGGATTGGAAAACGTTTATTGTCAGCACTGAGCCCTAGTGGGTATTATACTAGGTGGCTTCGAGCCCATGGCTCTTGGCGACCTTGTGAGCCCACTCAGTGGCCCGGACTTGCGTCAACGGGTCTGAGCTGGCCAGTATAGCCTCCCACCGCTCTAGAGAAGGGACTGGTAGTAGGTCCGCCGGTGGCGGCGCCTTTTTGCAGCTCCATAAAATGTGGTCATATCCGGCTATCTCGCCGCATTGTTTGCAAGTAGCGTTGTATTGTGTTGGATACATGTGTGCTAGTCTCGACGGGCTAAAGAAGGCTCGCGTCTGGAGCCGACGCCACGTTACCTCCTGGCTTTTGTCGAGCTTTTTGTCTGGTGGCGGATAGATCCTCCTTTCCAGTTTAAACTGATTGGTGTATTCGTGAAATGATATGAATGCATCTCTCGTGAAATTTGGGGACTCGACCCGGCTCACTGCTCGGCTGACATAACCTCGAGCTATACTGTGAGCCAACTCGTTTCCCCTGTTCCCCGAGTGTGCCGGCACCCATATTAGTTCCACCTCTCTTTGGTCCCAGTCTTTATGTCTTAATATTCGTTCTGCCTCCTGGGAGATCATACCCCGCGCAAAATTGTTGATAGCCACCTTGGAGTCGCTAATTATGGTGACTGCTTTGGTGCTGGCCATTGCCATGGCGATAGCCGCCTCCTCCGCTGTCCCTGAGTTTTTTGTTTTGACCGAACCGGCCGTTAATGTTTCACCCGAGTCGTTCACGGCCACGACCACAAAGGAGTCGCCTCCTTCGTATTCCGCCGCGTCTACATAGGTTGTGTGTTCCGAGCCTTCGAGCTTGGCTTCAAGGGCCTTTGCTCTGGCTCTCCTCCTGCCTTCGTGAAAAGCAGGGTGCATGTTTTTGGAAGTGGTTTAATAGTGAGTAATTTTCTAACTTTGGTCTGTAATTTTGCCTGCGCGTTTCTTTCCGGAATTTTATCATGTAATCCTAGGTTGCTCAGGATCTTTCTCCCCGGGGGTGAGGTCGCAAGCCTCCTTAATTGCGCAAATATATGTGCCTCGCATAGTTCCGTGGTGGTGTTGTAGATCCCCAGTTTAAGAAGTCTTTCCGTAGGAGTGCAGTGGGGCAGCCCCAATGCTGCTTTATATGCCTGCCTTATGATCCCATCTATTTTGTTCTGTTCCGCCAGCCCTAGCTTGAGGTAGGGAACGGCGTAAACTATTCTGCTTATCACGAAAGCCTGAACCATTCGGCAGAGATCTTTCTCTTTGACTCCCCGTCTTTTGTTAGCTATTCGCCTTATGAGCCTGGTTGTCATGTTAATTGTGGACTTAAGCCTGTTTATTGTCTCTGTGTTCTTTCTATTGTCCTGTATTATAAGTCCTAGGACCCTGATTTTGTCAACTCTGGCTACCGGAGTCTCATTTACCAGTACGTGAATGTCTCCTGCGTTGGTATCGCGTTTGCTAGCCCCCCGGATCACCAGAAGTTCGGATTTGCTTGGCGAGCATTTTAGTCCTGCCCATTCTGCGTATTCCTGGACAATATCGATCGCGTGTTGGAGATTTTGTTCTATTTCCCCATCGTTTCCTGTATGCGTCCATATTGTTATGTCATCCGCATATAGCGTATGGTTTATACCTTCGACAGTCTTCAATAGCGGCGGTAGGTTCTTCAACGCCAGGTTGAATAAGAAAGGAGAGAGCACTGAGCCCTGCGGAGTTCCCCTATCTCCCAGCTTAATAGTTTCTGACTGGATATCTCCTAGATTTATTTCTGCGGTTCTTCCGGTTAGAAAGTCCCTTACGTAATCGTAGGTCCGCTTTCCAGGGGTAATCTCCGCCAGATTAGTTAGTATGACCTCGTGTTTGACGTTATCGAAGGCTTTATGTAGGTCCATGGGCGTCCGGAGGGGGGGGGCAAGGGGGGGCGGTTGCACCCCCCTGGAAAATCACTCACTCGAACCGTGAGTGATGGCCGCACACCAGGGGCGGTGGTGCGCTCAGTCAAAAGGGTAAAAGCAGCCCCGCATGGTCACATCTGCGAAATGCCGTGTCCGGGCGTGCGTCGTTCCGCCGTTTTCAAACCACGCCATCGTTAGCTCTACTGAAGGGCGACCTGTTCCAGACATACAGCGGCACCGGCGAGCATGTGTTTCGAGCCGCCTTGAGATGGGTGTCTGTTTCTTTGATCTCTAGAGAGATAGCGACACGGAGGCAGACAGTGCACGGGGCATCTTGTTTTCGCCTATGTCGTTACGCCGGTCACCGATGAATTCTTAAGGAGGGAAGGACAAATCAGCCGTGTCCACCCCCGCTTTGTCGGGCTGCTCAGGGGCAAGCGGGCGATGAGTTGGCGCCGCCGCCGCTCGCTGTCTCCTCCGATCCACGTGTAGCGCAGTTCGGTAGAAGCGCCGCTTTCAGAATCTCCGGCAAAGGGGATTAGCTGCTTTTGTTCACGGCGACGCAGTCTCCCGAGGCGCCCCCACACCAGCGTTCTTTGCGTCTTCTGTGAAAACCAGCGCCTTTGGTCAACGCAGCCCGATGGCGCCTGCCTGGCTCGCCTGTCACCTCTGGCTGGGCCTCAAATCACAACAGCGCCCATGTACTGTGCGTGTCAGTGCATGGTAAAGAGACCCAGGTGGTCGACATTACCCGGAACTCTGTACTACTCCATCCCTCATAGCCTGAGTCGTTTTGGGGCTCTGAACCCCATAAAAACACAAACAAATTTTCCGACCGGAGTGGCGAGTGTCCCTTCCCTCGGAAGTTGCGCGGCGTTCCTTTCACCCCCAAAGTGCGCATTCGGGGATACTGCGGCAAGTAAGCCCTCGCACGTGTGCGCGCCTCTGTGTTTGTGCTTGGGTGTTTTTAGTGGCCGGTTGTCAGCGAAGCTGAGAACAACCAAGACAGCGGACGAGAAAACGACGAGCGGCGAGCAGTGTGTGTGGGGTTGCTCGACTGTGCGGATGCGCAAGCAAGATGGAGCGAGGTGTATGAAGCTGCGAGCGTGCATTTATCTTGTAAATAAGTTTTCGTTGTATATATAGTCATCTTTTGTTTTCAACGTACGCGTTCAACAGTTTTTCCAATCAATGTGTATGATGAGTGTGCACCGAGAGCGTGTAATGAAGCACAGAAGTGAATTTATCACACGTGTAATTACGCAATTCGCCCAGAAAAATCCGAGGCGCCTACAGTTGCTGTTCAAGGAAGACTGACTGAGTGACTGTAGTTGCGTGTTTGCGAACATATTGTGCTGTGTGCTGGTCATCAATCCGGGTGAGTCGAGAACCCGTATGCAGGAAGACTGAGCACTCTTCTCCACGAAGTGATATAGCATCTTTTTGCATTTTTTATTAATTTTAGTTGTTTCTTCGTTGATAAACTCCAATGTACCTCTCCTAGCCGCGCTTTAATTTGCTGTTTGTAATTTTTCTTTCATGTGTGCATTTTGTTTAATTTTTATTTATATATAAATAAATAAATTTACTCCGCAAATAGCGCCTTTTTGCTACAAACATACCCCCCCCCCCCCCCCCCCCCCGGGCACCAACGGGCCCCCCCCCTGCAAAAAATTCTGCGGACGCCCTTGTGTAGGTCTAGGCCCAGTATAGTTTTGGCGCCCCCTTTGTTGGGCGGGTCTATGATGTCTGCTTTGAGCTGGAGCATGACGTCCTGCGTGGACAACTTGCTCCTGAAGCCTAGCATCGTTTCAGGAAATACCTCCCTTTCCTCTGCGTATTCCTGGAGTCTGTTTAATATGACATGTTCCATCAGCTTCCCCAGGCAGGACGTTAGCGATATCGGCCTGAGGTTGCCCACTTCAAGTTTCTTCCCGGGTTTTGAAATAAAGATTACTTTGGCATGTTTCCATTGTGAAGGTAGACTACCTCGTTTCCATATCTCATTTAGGTAATCTGTGACTGCCGTGACCGAGACTAGATCTAGGTTCCTTAGCATTTTGTTGGTTACCCCATCTGCCCCCGCTGCCGACGTGGTTCTTAGTTGACTCATTGCTCTCCATACCTCCGCTATCGAGATGTCCTCATCTAGCTGTGTGTTCTCTGCTCCTTGGTAAGCTGGAGATGAACCCCCTTTGTCTGTGTTAAGGTACCTGCTCTTCAGTTCCTCTATTAGGTCCGCGGCTGTTCCCTGGTATTTGTGAATCAATCGTTTAAGCTGCCCTTGTGCCGCCGACTTAGCAACGCTGCCAGAGAGTCCACAGAACGCCATCGCCCATTCGGTTCTACGCCTTGCTCGTTGGTAAATTGGTTTTTCAGGAAAGGAAATGATCTGTCTCGCATTTCTCGGTGGCCACCTAAACCTCACCGTAACGGGAAGGGAGGAAGATGGGAGTGAACGAAGACATCGTATTCACTAGACGCGCCTTTGTTCATTCGAAACCATCGAGCTGGCATGGCGGAGTGGTTAGCATGCTCGTTTCGCACTCCGGATACCGGGGTTCGATTCCCTGCCTCGGCCAATTTCTTACTCGGTTTTATTTATTTATCAGGCCTAACTGAGTTTAGCAATAAACTAAACTCAGTCCCACTTACTTGCAGCATCACTATACGTTCCCTTTAATTGGTTGCATGGTTACTAGCCAGAGTACAATTGACCCCGTTTGAAATTCGCGCACTGTGACGTCACGACCGTTTCAAACAATTGAAAAGCTTGACATTTCTGTCGACAACTCCTGCTTACAACGATGAGGCATTAAAGGCTTCCGCCTTAAAATGCGGCTGTGTGCTGTGCGATGCCGGTGCACGTTGTAAAGATCTTCAGGTTTGGTTTGGTTTTGGTTTTTGAGGAAAGGAAACGGCACAGTATCTGTCTCACATATATCGGCGGACACCTGAACCGCGCCGTAAGGAAAGGGAGGAAGGTGGGAGCGAAAGAAGAAAGGGAGAAAGAGGTGCCGTAGTGGAGTGGTCGAATTATTCCGGAGCCTTTTACTACAGCCCCCCCCTATCTTCTTTCACTCTCACCTTCCTCCGTATCCTTACGGTGACGTTGAGGTCTCCAGCGTGAACTGTGACCGTTGCTACGCTCTTTCCTTTCATGAAAAACCAATTTTTACTCGCACACAGCTGTCCTAAAACTCTCCTATGAAAGTCAGAAGGCAAGTGTTCACTGTGCAGTCATATGCATCATCTGTTCCTGCAGCGACGCGCGTGTCGACCAGAAAACTAACAAGTACATGAAAGATGGACGATTAAAGGGTTAGTGATTGTATCGTCCAGTGAAAGCCTGTAGCACGATAAGCATGCGATAAATGATTGGTTGTCAGGAAATGAAAGGCACGATAACTGTCTAACTTCTCGGTGGACACCTCAACCGCACCCTGAGGAAAGAGAGGAAAGTGGGAGTGAAGGAAGGAAGGAGAGGTTCCGTAGTGGAGGGCTGCAGAGTAATTTCGACCACTTGAGGATCTTTAACGTGAATTGACATCACTCAGCACACGAGCGCCTTTTATGCTTCGCCTCCATAGAAATGCTGGCGCCGAGGTCGGGTTCGAGCCCGAGTACTCTGGCTGAGAAGCCGAGTGCCTTAACCACTGAGCCACCGCGGTGGGGTCCTGTGGATCTCTAACTGATATTGAACTAGAGCCCAAAATTTTTCCAGTGACTACATAGAACAACACACGGGCGCCTTTTGCGTTTAGAAGAGGCGCCATAGTGAGAGCCGACAGCACGAAGACAGGCCGCGCCTATTCGTCGGCTCCTATAGAGGTCTTCTACGGAGGCCTCTAGCGTCGATAGCGACTGATCTTACTGCTCCAACTGATGTTCCTTATTTTACTGGCTATGGTCAGTAAAATAATTTACCATGGAATTATTATGAAGAAGTGTGCGAAGTACGTGGGCTCACTTTGAATAAGGTGGTGGTGGTGGAAAACATTTATGTACAGGTATAATACAGGAGGTTATGCATGAGCTGACCCAGAGGGGGCCAGCCCTTACAAATACTAGGTGGAGGTCCCTAGTTCGGGACCCCAGTGGCATCGGCCGCCGCCCAGGCTCGCGCGACCAAGGCCCGTTGGGCCTGCAGGTCAGAGCAGCCGAGCAGGGTCGCCTCCCAGTCCTCCCGGGTTGGGTTGGGGTGAGGGGGGATAGCAGGGTTGGAGGGGCAGGCCCACACCATGTGGTAGATGTCCGAAGACTTCTCCGCACAGTGCGGACAGCTGCCCGAGAAAGAAGGGTCGAAGTGTTTCAGAGCTGCCGGGCACAGCAAAGTATTAGTATACAGGCGGAGCAGAAGCCGCTCCTCCGCCTTTGACAGACCTTTACACGGGCGGGGATAAAGACCATGGCCAGATTGATAGAGTAAAACGATGTCTTTGAAGGTGTAAGCTGGAATAAATTCGAGTTCCTGATCGTCAGGGTCGGAGGGGAATGTCCGGTGAGAGAGCGCGCGGGCGGCGGCGTCAGCTGCCTCATTTCCCTCAAGGCCCATGTGAGCGGGAGCCCAAACGATACGCCGGTGCGCGGGGTCACCGGTGTAGACGCTGTTTTGAAGAATGCGGTAGGCTAGATACGGTACCCAGCCCTGCTCGACGTTCCGACATGCCCCTCGCGAGTCGGAAATAATTGTTTTTGAATTGGAATCAGATGCAGCCAACGCAATGGCGACCTCCTCCGCGTGTGTTATGTCACGGGCTCGGAAAGTAAGGCCGTTCACTGTTTTGGATTGGTGGACGACTGCGGCTGTGTAGGGCAGTAGTGTAAAAAGTCATTCAGTACGTACACGATGGCACTGTTCTTGGCGAGAAACGACTGCGCCACACGCGGCTGACAAGGCTAAACTCATAGAGTGGTAAACGTAAACTTGGATAGCCTTTGTTTGGATGCTGGTTTCAGCAACGTGTCACGCGGGTTCGAAGACTTGCTACACGCTGTCGTCAATTTCTGACGTCATTCACGTCTTTCCGTCGCTCCCGCTGCAGCACAATTTCTAAGCTTTTTTTGTAACTCCACTATGCAAGAACCATTCATCAGAAAGAAACGTGAAACCCTGCACGGTTACAGAGTTGTCAAAGTGAGAAAACATGCTGCTTTATTTTAAAAGGCGCGCATTAGAACGGCAGTTAACGGTTAGCTGTTTTCCGAGAGGAAACCCTTCTGCCGTAAAATACAATGTATTCCAAATCGCGGGTTCTTGTGTTTTGAACCATCTTTACGTAATGCATTGTGGCCCAAATATGCTCTGAAAAGGCGCTTGTTAAAGCTTTTCCAATTAGATCGTTAACATGAACATCGTCTGAGGATAACCACCTTCTCGGTGCTGTTTTTTTTTTAATGTGATGCTTATTGTCTCAGTGCTTTAAAGGGTATGCAATGACGAATGACGAGGATGCGTAAACAAATGAGAAAAGGTTCGCTGATCTAATGAAGTCTAGGAGTGAACGGTGATGTGATCCCGTACCGTACCGTTCTGTGAAGGCCCATTCACAAAACCGGCTTCAAAGAAGCAAGTTGGTGTTCTTTGTGTTTTTGTTTCTATGAGTGTTGCTTTGTCCACAGGCGTCTCGTATGTCTGCGTAAGGCCATACAAACCTCTACTCCTTCAATGAATGAAAAAACTTCACTTCAGAGTCAATCGGAGAGTCGCAGGACTTTGTCCCCCCCCCCCCCCCCCCCCCCCTCCGCCGCTAAGCGTCAGCCGTAACCCCTTGGGACTCGGCGGCGGCCAAAGCTCCATTGGCGATGTTTCTTTGGACTTCTGGGTCTGGGTTGTGCATCAGAGTCTCCCATGAGTCTGCTGTGCGTGTGCTGTCTTTATAACGTAGCCATGTCCAGATCATGTGTACCATAGTCGCACATCCGTCACAGTGCTTACATCTAGCGTTGAATTGCCCTGGATATATTTTGCTATAGATCCATGGGGTTGGAAATACCCGGACCTGGAGTTACCTCCAAGCTGTCTCCTCCTTTTACTAAGTTTGCTATCAGCTTGCGGATATCCCGTTCTAGTTAACCTGTAGTACTGCGTGATTTCACAATATATGAGCATCTTATCCTTCACTGTGGCTGTCAGTTCGTTTGGAGGAGAGCTTGAGCTCGCCCGTCAAGTGAGTCCTCAGGCAAGCTCGTGTGCTCCTTCATTCCCTCGCAGGGCTTGATGTGCGGATGTCCAAACCAGCAAAATCGGCTGATCTACCCCTTTTTCCGCCTCCAGAATCCGAACCGCTTCGGCAGAGACTCTGCTGAAGTTGTGTACAGCGCTCTTCGAGTCACTAATAATCCCTTTAATCCCTTTCTGAACTGCCGCAAGAGCTATCGCAACCTCCTCTGCCGCGACAATAGATCCTCCGAGACTCTAAAGTCAGCGTACTTCAGGCAAAGCCGATACGATGATGTCAGACTGCAGCCGTCTTGTCAGGGAAACTCCGTAACCGCGGAGGCTATTTCATGCGACCTGGAAAGATTCAGGGAAATGTTGCTGACGCGTTCCCCATACCGTTGCGTAAGCGCGTGCTATATCGAGGGTCTGACCCACATACGTGAGTCCTGCTCGTCCACATGTCCGCAGTATCTCTATTGTTCACACTGGGATCCAAAGGCCCAAGAATGTGAGTGGTGAGTTTGTAAGTTTGCGATAATTGCGCTGCCTTTCTCTTTATCGGTCACTGCGCGCGCGATAAGGCGTGTCTGACACAGTTTTTGATGTAACTCTGAGATCTATAACACTGCATATTGGGCAGATATCTATGTCGCATGAAATCATGTCAGCGCAACTCTCGGCCATGTTCACAGTCACAAGTTATCACCTTTTGGCCGCGATTTGTTTTTTTTTGTTTCGTATATTGAATCGCGGCAAGGTCGGCGTCGTGATTTTTCCATTTTCCGTTCCATCAAACTTCGCACGACACTTCGGCCACCCATATACAGCACTAGCTGGCCTTAATTAGTCATCAAAAGCCTTAAATTACGCCGCTTCCACTTACAGCAAGCTTGGAGTGTAAAAGTGTGCCGGTGTTTACTGCCAGTTATCATGATGATGATGATGATGATCACGATTGGGGAGCCGCCGGGAGCATGCCGGTATTCCATATGGTATGGCCTGTGGCTCGGCCGCTCTGGAGTGAAATTATTTGCAAAATGGGTCTTTCACCCCGCCTCGTGCAGACAAAACATTTAGCCAGGCGCACTTTGGCCAAGCTGCCCTTCCATCACTGAAAGAAAATCATCATCATTATCATCACTTGTGGCGAATAAAATGGTCGCATAGAAAAATAGGAGAAGTGAAGACTTCAACCGTGGCCCGGGATAAAATACAGTGTGCCGCGCGCTCCACGATATCGGTCACACTCAACCCCAATGAAAAGTAAAATTTTCAGGAAAGGGTACAGTCTCAATTCTCAGTGGACCCCGAAACTGCACCGTGAGGCAAGGGTGGGAATTAAGGAATAAAGACATAAACGGGTGTCGTAGTGGAGGGCACTGGAATAATTTCGACCACTTAGGGATCTTTAAGGTGCCCCGACAGCTTACAGTACACGGCCGCCTTTCGCGTTTCGCCTTATCCCTTCCAGACCGAGGCGGTCTGGAAGAGATAAATATGAAGTACCCTTGCAAGCAATGGTTGCAAGGAACCGTGACAGACTCACGACAGAAATAATAGAGGCTCTCAAGATCAGAAGCCCGGGGAATTCGTGCATCAGCACCCCTTCAATTGTACTGATACACAAGGAGCTGCTCTTCTGGGGGAAGCTTAATCACTATATTTCTCTTATCTTGATCATTTGCTTTTGTTGTTTTTTGATCTCGGCGCTATGTTCTGAATCTCTTTCGTGTCATCTATGTATTTGTACATGATGTCGCAGAAATATACCTTCAATTGTCAGTCAACGCTGTGTTCGTCTCGTTCATCGTCCTACTGTGCGTGTCTCAGATTGCTCTGTTCGCTTCATGATGCCCTTTTGAAGGGCATTTGCCTCTTAGTTCTTGAGCTGTATCCGATTATAGCACCACTAAAGTCATTATCTCCAACGTCCTCGTGAGGTACAAACTATAGTCGGATGCAAGAACGCAGCGCTGAGTGTCCCTCAAAGGAGGCCTTCCAGCCAATGGCGACGACCGGTTCTCATGACGTCGTTAAACCCTGTGGGGTTGAAATTGGGGAGATAAACACGTATTCCCCGCTTAAGCGCGGCTGACACAGTTCAAAACCGTGCTTACCCCACCCCGTGGTCGCGTACGCTACCGAGCGCACGCCGACCACGGCGGGCCTTGCTCTGCGGGAACAAAGGAACGACACACTGGCTGACACAAACAAGGCATTTATTGCTATAACAACAGTAACGCCAGCTAGCAACAAAATACACTGAGGAATCTAGGATGTCCGACTCACCAGCACGGCTACGAGCGAACGTTCGCCCACGGTAGGGCAAAGGGATAAACTCCGAGGCCGAGCGGGACGGGCTCGGCGGGAGCAAGTTCCGACCAAGAGGCGCCCGTCGACGAAGAGCGGAGCTGCGAGCGAAACGTCCGGTCGCTTCCCGATCCCAGGGAGAAGAGAGCCAGCTATCCCCCGCGCGCGCGCTGCAAAACGCCATCCGTGGCGCTGGTGTCGCTGCGACGCGAGCGCCCTCCCCTGTTAGTTAGAGTAACCAAACTGAGAAGGGTGCGTTGCGGGAGAGATAACTACAGGGAACTAGAGCGTTGAGGGAAAGCGAACGCAGGGGACGAAGGCGTCCCCACAACCCCAAGCGGCTGCCTCCGTGAGATGTAATTAATCACGACGTCATGACAGTCTGTCGACAGCATTGGCTGGAGGGCACCATTTGAAGGGTATTTGCCGCTGTGTTCTTGAGTTGTATCTGACTATGAAGTATTCCTCTTGAATTTGGAATCCTCGTTATCAAATTCTAACTAACCGCCCCGAGTTCCTACAGAATGAGACATCCTGTTACATCATATCCGACTACAACCGAACATCGCTTGCGTCTGACAACAAGTTGACCTTATGATGATGATCTCTTTCTGATTTGGCCGGGAGATTTAATACTCAAAGTGTAATTACTTTTTCGCGAAATATTTAATAAAATTACCCCACCCAAAGCGACTACTTTGTCCACCTCGCACCCGTATTTCTTCTAGGAACGAGAAGACTTGTAAAGTTTTTCTTCAACTGGCGAGTACAGCTTCCATTTCTTCCTCACCGTTACTTGTAGTCATTCGATCATAGAACAAACTCCCTCACTCGCTCGTTACCATAACCAACCTTAAAAAATTGCGGTGTACGGTCACTGACCCTTTTAAGTGTTTCTAAATGCCGTTTTTGTTATTTATTCGTTTTGTCACAGATGAAGATGACGTATAAACTTGATAGTTTTATATGCATAAGCAAGCGGCCTCTCAAAGCTGGCTCAGAGAACTGCATTTTTGCTTTCGCAGGCATATCGTTGCGCACATGTCCCGTCATTTGATGTCAGTATTTTAGGCGCGTGTTCTCGTAACGGTGGCTCGTCTATGGCTTTCGGCTTTCGGGCAGAGTTTTGCGGCTTCGGTACCTGCTGCGGCGGCCGCCTTCAGATACGGACGCTAAATGAAAACTTCACGCACTGCGATTTACGTGCACTTGAAAGGACTTTAGGTTGGCAAAATTTAACCCGCAGCTCTCTACTACGGCGTGCCGATCGCTTTGGGACAGAGGAAGGAGAAAGAAAGGAAGAAAGGAAGAAAGGAAGGAAGGAAGAAAGAGAGAAAGAAAGAAAGAGAGAAAGAAAGAAAGAAAGAAAGAAGGAAAGAAAGAAAGAAAGAAGGAAAGAAAGAAAGAAAGAAAGAAGGAAAGAAAGAAAGAAGAAAGAAAGAAAGAAAGAAAGAAAGAAAGAAAGAAAGAAAGAAAGAAAGAAAGAAAGAAAGAAAGAAAGAAAGAAAGAAAGAAAGAAAGAAAGAAAGAAAGGAAGAAGATATGGCCAATTAATCCATCGACTGACTAGCATGAGCAGACAAGGCTCGAAGCTTGCTCTTATTTGACCAATGATTCATCGACCACCAGTGAAGCATGTATTGTTTCCTTTTCTAACCACATGTGCGCTCGAGCATGTCTGTGCCTTCTCTGTTGACAGAAATCGGTTGGACGAAACTGCCGATGCGAGGTCTGCCTTAAGCGTGGCTGAAGCTCGCTCCAAGTTTGCAGTCGCGTGTAAAGCCCTGTCACTCTTCCCACAAATGTGCAAAATCTTTTCGTTGCGTCTTGCATGTCATGAACTTCTAACCTTTGGATTGCAGGAATATGCGGTTGGCAACAAATAGGAGGGACATAGAACTGCTCTTGTCGAGATAATGTATGCTTGAGCAGCCCCTGGTATGAGCCACCCCTGGTAGGCTGCCCTGTCCAACGTTCTAAAACGTATCCAGTCAGCTCTCAGTGGCGAAAAGTATACCTTTCAAGAAGCGCTTTGTTATCCGCGATAAGCTTTTGACAACCTTGTCTCCTCGAAGGCCTGGCGTTGTCTTCCGCCCTTCATTACACTATGCAATTTGGCAGTGATGCAACCTCGTGCGTACGATCAGGAAGCTCCAATATATGCGAGCCAAGGCCACGGTCCAGTATAACACTGGAATGAACGACAAGGAAGACCTTGCATTCATTGTGCCGTCACAGACGCTTGGCAGCGAAACGGATATACCTCGCTCGCGAAGGCGAAAGTGCGGCGCGTATTCGCTCTCGTTCCGGAGCCGCAAACGGACGCCGCCGACCACTGTCAGGGTTGGAGGAGACCTTGCGGGGTGAGGGCTTCGTTGTTGTCATCCTTTCGTAGCACGCTGAGTCACCCTGGCTCGCACTGCCGGGGCTTGATTTACGACGACGACGCTTGTGAACGGTCGGACGAACCCTCTTCCTCATTCCACCGTCTACGACCGCGCGTCACCCCCCCCCCCCCCCCCCCCCCCAACCCTCCGCTTGCAGTTAGCGGTGAGTGTTCATTGCCTGACGTTGGCAGTTGGCTCACACCGACGGCGCTGCTGACAACGATACGAGAAGCGGAAGGCCGCCGCTGTTTTGCGAACTTGAAATTTCGAAACGAGCAGTGCAGAACGTGATCTCCCGTCTCGAGTGGAAAACAAGCGCATGGCTCTTCGCGTCGCCGTCGGCGCGTGCAAGGGTTGCGTTTTTTTTTTTTTTTATATAGCGAGAGCAGCATACAGAGGACTTCCTCCGGTGTAACCTTCGTTAGTATAGAGTGCTGCAGCCCAAAATTATCTCATTCGCCCTTGGGTTAGCCTGAAAGTAAGCCAATGAGAATGCAGACCCACTCGCATGCGCAGTTACTTTAACGTGGCCGTTAAGCTCAGACGGAAGTTTGCCGGCAGTGTCCGTTTGTGGCGCTCTCATAGCTGCCAAATGCTGACGGAGCGTACGATCTGGACGCTCCGCCTGGCATCTCCGGGTTAGAGATGCCTCTATTCACAGCAGACCCATGGATCTGCTGTGAATAGAGGCCTCCCTAACCAGGAGGCGCTCTGAGCTGCGGAGCCGCTAACATCGAGGCACCCCATAGGTGGTGGTAGTGGTGAAAAGCATTTATTATATTTACGGAGAGGTCGTTTGTTTGGGAAGTGACCCCCTAGTGGGCGACCTCACCCCCCCCCCCCCCCCCTCTGTATATTATTGCGAAAGCAATACTGCTCGAGGTTTCAGCTCTTGGCCGTCGTCCCGGAGAATCCACCACTGACCTTTAGCGTGACCTATGTGTGACGTCATACCAGCTGTGGAAAAGCGGGTCCCCACCTCGGCTCGTCGCGATCGTCCCAGCGAATCCTCCATGCCGCAGCTGCGCGGCGCTGCCGCGAGGGGCGCTCGCTGAGGGGCTTTAGTGACGCCATACCAGCTGTGGAAAAGCGGGGCCCCAACTCGGCTCATCGCGATCGTCCCAACGAATCCTCCGCGCGCCGCTGCCGTGGGGGAGGCGCTCGCTCTACGTGACCAGCCAAACCAGGCGCAGCCAGGGCTATAGCCTTGCGTTCAAAGGGCAAGGCATCGCGCTGAACGGGTGGTGGCGTTCCTCCCTTCCTGTACGGTGTGGTTCGGGTGTCCACCGAGATGACAGAGAATTACTGCGTAATTTCCTTTCCTCAAAAAGCGTCGCGTTCAAAGAGCAAGGCATCGCGCCGAACGGGTGGTGGCGTTCCGTGGACTGCCTGGCAGCGCTACAACACGCTGTCGCGTTCCACTCCTAAACGCGAAGCTTAAGCGTCATTAATTAACTTTGATAACATAACCCTTACTAAGAGCACCACCAAGACACACCACCAGCCAACCTAGGCGCAGCCAGGGGAAATTGCTTTCGCAATTATCGGGCTTAACCAAGCTAAGCCTCAGCCAATTTCTTTTTTTTTTTACAGAGAGGTCGTTTGTTTGGGAGGTGACCCCCTAACACTAGGTGGGGTCCCTACTCCGGGACCCCATCTGGCTCTACCGCAGCTCGGGTACGCCGGACCATGGCCGGTTGGGCCGGGAGGTCGTGACAGCCGAGCAGGGCTGCCTCCCAGTCCTCTCGGGATGGGTTGGGGTGAGGGAAGGATTGCTCTGGCATGGCCACGCTGTATGGTAGGTGTCAGCCACCTGATTACAGTATGAGCAGAGGCCAGAAAAGGAGGGGTCGATGCGTTTTAGTACTGCCGGACACAGTAGTGTATTAGTGAAGAGTCTTAGCAGAAGACGCTCACGGCCTTCCCCAGCTCTTTGAGAGGGGTCGGGTACTTGCGGTGAGACTCTTGGTAGTGAATGACGATGTCTTTAAATTTAAAAGGGGTTCGTTGTCCAGATCCGAATCGGTAAGGTCGTCGCCAGAGGCCTACGAAGTGAGTGTGCGGACGCCTGCGTCTGCAGCCTCGTTTCCTGGTAGGCCTTGTCCATACTAAGTAATGGAGCGCAGGATCTCGGTCCCGTATCGCGTTGCGAAGTGCGAGGGAGACCCAACCCAGCAAGTAATTTCGACAAGTTCCTTGCGAGTCAGACAGGATACATTGCGCCTGAGGGTGAGAGGCCGCCAGGCCGATGGCCACCTCCTCACCGTGAATTGCGCTCGGAGCTCTGAAAGTAAGCCAGTCCACCTGCGTTTGCTGGTGTAAGATGTATTTTGAACCGGAATTTGAGGCAGCGAGAGCAATCGCGACCTCTTCTGCGTGTGTTGCACTGCGGGCTCTGAAGGTTTAACTGTGTTGCTGTTGTGAACTACCGCGGCCGTGTATCATCCCCCGTGGTGAGGGCCGGAGGCGTCCACGTAGTATACAACTGTTTTGTTGCCATAATGTCGGGCTAAGGTTTGCGCTCGTGCCAGGCGCCGACCATTATGATCTTTGTGTGACATGTGACATGTTAACAGGCTGGAAGAGGTTGCACATGGAGGGCGCGTCTCCACAGTTCTGGGATGTGAAACCTGTCTTCCATGGGAGTGGAGTGTTGGATATGGAGTCGAGCAAGAAGGCGGCGACCCGACTCCGTTAGCGACAAGCGCATGTACTGGTTTGTAAGGTGCGCCTCCCGGAGCTCCCGGAAAGTGTTCACCACCCCAAGCGCCACAAGCTGGGTATTTGGAGTAGTGATGGGGAGGCCCAGGGCACGCTGAATTCTTTTGCGAAGGATGACCTCAAGGGCATCCTCCTCTTGATTCCGTGGGTGGAGATAAGGAGTCCAATAGAGAACTCAGGTCAGCAGCCAAGCACAATAACCGCTGAGCCACCGCGGAATTTCAAGTTATTCATAACCAAAGTTGGCAAATAATTGTAAGAATAATGGGGTCCCTTGAGATACTGTGCTCACTACTCCAGCAATATTATGCAACTTGGTTTTAATGATTATGAATATTCATGTATTGTATAATATTTGGGTGTAATATATAAAAAAATATTTAATGGTCTTTTTTTAACCGCGATCTAAAATTACCGAGGTCTGCGTGATATTATTCCTTATCCGTGAAAGAAGGCAAGCGAATTTTATATATTAGCTAGTAGATAAGTTTTTTTTTTGTTTAAGAATTCAGTGTTAAACGCTTACGGTTATAACTTATTTGTTCTTTTAGGTTAAAACTTTCCTTGCATTAATTTTGCGAAATTAAAAAAAGAATAAAGCTTGCAAATCGTGAAAAATAACTGGGTGAACTCTGCGGAATTGAATGATTTTCTGTATAAATATTCACGCGTCTCTTAGTAATATATTTTCAGTTATTCGCAACCAAATCTGCCAAAAACAGCAACGCGGCAAGCGCGGTAGTGTACATCGTCATGATAAAGAGTTTTTTTAAAATGAAATATGACCCTCTATGAACAAACCAATTAACATTCGGCCCTCAGACCCCAGCTGCTGCTGAGCAACTGACCAAGGCGGCGCAGGCCTGTGACACAGCGGAGGGTACTAAGAATCTCCGGCTCCAGAAGGCCACCATTGGAAACTGAACTTGCCAACGTTTAACGCAAGAACCTTATCCAGTGAGGCTAGCCTAGCAGTGCTGTCGGAGGAATTTGCGGGTATCAGATGAGTTGTCATAGGGCTTAGTGAGGTTAGAAGGACAGATGAGGCGCATACAGTACTGAAGTGCGGGCACGTACTGTGCTGTCGTGGATTAGCAGACATACCAGAGCTAGCTGTGGGATTCCTCATCAATCAGGATATAGCTGGCAACATAGAGGAGTTATACGGTATTAACGAGAGGGTGGCAGCTGTCGTAATTAGGCTTAATAGAAGGTACACGCTGAAGGTGGTGCAGGCCTACGCGCCTACATCCAGCCATGGTGACTAGTTCATTGAAGGCTTCTATGAAGACGTGGGATCTGCAATGAGCGAAGTAAAATCACAGTACACTGTACTAACGGGCGACTTCATTGCGAAGAAGAGGCAGGCCGGAGACCAGGCGGTAGGCGACTATAGCACAGACTCCAGGAATAGCAGGGGCGAATTATTAGTAGAGTTCGCAGAGAGAAATAATTTATGGATCATGAATACCTTCTTCCGGAAATGAAAGAAAGTGGACGTGGAAACGCCCCAATGGTGAGACTAAAAATGAAATAGACTCCATACTACGCGCTCACCCTGGTACCATGCAGGATGTGGAGGTCCTCGGAAAGGTGCGTTGTAGCGACCGCAGAATGGTAAGGTCTCGAATTAGGCCTGAGAAGGGAACGGAAGAAATTAGTGAAGCGGAAGCCCATTAACGAGTTAGCGGAAAGAGGGAAAGTAAAGGAATTCAGGATATCACCGCAGAAAAGATATTCGGCTCTAACCGAGGAAGACGATCTTATTGCTGAAAGAATGAACGGTAATCTGACAGCTATCATTACGTAGTGTGCAGTAGAAGTATGCCGTATGAGGGATACCTGCAATATATCTCAGGAGACGAAAAATCTGATTAAGGAACGCCAAAGCATCAAAGCGTCTAACCCTACGGACCGAATAGTAATGGAAGAGCTATCAAAGTTAATAAATAAGCGCAAGTTAGCCGACATAAGGAAGTTTAACATGGAGAAAAAGAGCATGCTCTAAAGAACGGATGTAACCTAAAAGCAGTAAACAGAAAACTAGGCCTACGTAAAAACCAGATGTACGCGCTAAGAGACAAAGAGGACAATGTCATTAGCAATATTAAAGTAGCCGAAGAGTTCTACAAAAATCTACACAGTAGCCAATGTAATCAGAACGCTAATGAAAGAGACAGTAGAGCACAGCAATGGGACATCCCGCCAGTAACGAAAGAGGAAGTAAAGAAAGCGTTAGGAGCAATTGAAAGGGGGAAAGTAGCTGGTGAGGATCAGGCAAAGTAGCAGGAGAGATCAGCAGATCTCTTGAAGGACGAAGGGGAGATTGCGCTAGAAAAACTAGCCGCCCTGTATACGCAATGCCTTATGACCTCGAGCGTAGCAGAAGCTTGGATGAACACTAACATTATCTTAATCCGTAAGAAAGGAGAGGTCAAGGACTTTAAAAATTACAGACGGATCAGCTTACTGTTTCCTACAAGGTATTGCTGGAGACGGAGGAGCCCTTGGGCTGTCTGACTCGTTCAGCCCCACAGGTCTCGGCTCCTAAGGACGGTGTCGAACTCCGTTATGGTGGAAACTGTACAGTAAGTTTATTTGTACACATTTACAGTCAAGATGGGATTGCTTCGGTCACGAAACAACATCCCGTTAAATACGCATCGTACCCCCCAGATCCCTGACTGGGGAATAAAGTTCTGTGAACGACGTCCAATCAGAGGGTCAGTTGGGCCACTTGTTGTACCACGCACGGCAGGGGGTGGTGCTGATGCTCTCTCGAAGCTCGATCAATGGAAAGGAAGTAGAGACAGAGTCATAAAACACTGATGTGTCAGTTTGACCACTGCGGCAAGTTTTCTGTTCGTTGCCTCCGTGGGAAAGGAATTTCCCGCAGCTTCCCAGCAGGTGAATGGACGTCCTCGTATTCCCCCGCCGGATGTCCGAAACACGAGACCTCTGTCGAGGACACAGCTGTCTTTCAATTAGCTGCAAACGCTTGGCCTTTCGCGGCATCACTCCGTCCGGCGACTCGAGGGCAGACTCGGCCACTTGACGCCGCCGCCGCTGCTTCCGTCGCTGTTGCCGTCGCTTCCGCCGCTGTTGCCGCCGCGTCCGCCGCTATTGCCGCCGTCTCCAGTTCCTCGCCGCATCTTTGCTTCAAAAGTACTCATGTCTGCCAGGAATTCCTCCCAGGGCCGTGTTCGCCGACCTGTATTTACTAAGGTAATCGCAAATAGAATCAGGACAACCTTAGACTTCAATCAGCCAAATGACCAGGCAGGCTTTCGTAAAAGATACTCGACAATAGACCATATTCACACTATCAATCAGGTGATAGAGAAATACGCAGAATATAGCCAACCCCTATGTCGTGTCCGGTCGCTGTGTTGAATGCAGCGAAAGACGCACACGGTACCTTAAGACTTCGTTTATTTAAAGCCGATGAGGGTGCGACCAGCGTCGACCGAGGCAGTCGCTGTGTTGAATGCAGCGAAAGACGCACACGGTACCTTAAGACTTCGTTTATTTAAAGCCGATGAGGGTGCGACCAGCGTCGACCGAGGCAGGAGCCGAACTGGCCGCCCGAAGAAAGGAGGGAGCGGAGAAGCGTCCACGGGAGGGAGTGGCTTCCCAAAACAGGAGGAGGATGCGAGTGGTCGTTAGGAGGAGGATGCGGGGGCGCACACACACAAAAGCAATAAGGGGACACAACACTTCCTTCCCCCTTAGAAAGTTGCCTGGTATCGTGCAGGGGGTCGGCGCTCACGCGTGGAGGCGCGCTGGCTTTGTGCGCTCGGGGGAGAAACACTTGTAGGCTGGCTGTTGTTCGCTGTGTCTCCTAGGTCTGTCCTGGGCGAAGTCTCTTCTTCCGGGAAGAGGTGCCAGGCTATGTGGGAAGATGGTGCACGTGTTCTCTCCGCTGGCGGACAGCTCTCAGACGGCGTCGTAAATCTACGCAGCTGGTTGAGATGTCGGCGTGCTACTGTGCCATGTATGTTGACGAGCCAAGAGCGCAGGCCTATGCGTCTGACAATTGTAGCTTCCTCCCAGCGTGGCTTTTTCAGAAACTGTCGGGCGAGGACGCGCTGCCCCTCATTAAGCGTGCCGCAGCGCGGAATTGCTTTTTCTTCCCGGAACGTCTCTGCCTTTGGCTCGGGGAGGATGGCTGTGAGCTGGGTTCGCATTTCACGCTCGAACATCATTTTCGAGGGGGTCTCGCCTGTTGTGCTCTGAACCGTCGTGTGCTGCTTGAAGAGAAAGCGCGCAAGGCGGCGCTGCAGCGAGCCTGTCTGATCTCTTTCAAGGGCGCGTTTTAGCTCGGCTACGTAGCGCTCGGCTTGTCCGTTTGTCGCTGGGTGGTAGGGGGCCGATGTAACTGATGAGATCCCGTTGTCGCGATAAAACTTGAGGATCTCCGCAGACACAAACGGTGTTCCGTTGTCCGACACTACCTTGCGCGGCAGGCCGAACGTTGCAAATAGTGATCGGAGGTTGTCAATGACTGCTGCCGAAGTCGTCTGTCCCATTTGCCTTATCTCAAGCCACTTTGTGTAGGCATCTACGACCACAAGGAAAGTGCAGCCCTCAATTGGTCCTGCAAAATCAATGTGCAGTGTGTGCCATGGTGTGTCTGGCTTTTCCCATTCTGGGACAGGAGCTTTCGGCGGGGCGCTCCGGCTGCTCTGGCAAGGCTTGCATTCTCGCACCACTGTTTCGATGTCGTTGTCAATGCCAGGCCACCACATGTAGCTTCTGGCACACTTTTTCATTGCAACGATGCCCCGATGTCCGGCGTGGATGAGAGACATAGCTTGTGCGCGTAGTTCTCTCGGCATCACAACTCGGGACCCAAATATGATGCAGCCGCGATGGGTGCTCAACTCTGTAGCTCGCCTGCGGTAAGCGTCGAAGTTGTCCCCTTTGAGTTTATGCACGTTGCCTTGTTGAACAGCTGTGTAAACTAGCCGGAGAGCTGCGCACTTCTGCGTAGATGCTGCAACTGTGCCTGCTGTAAGCGGAGGTTCTGGCAGTGCTTCGAACATCAGAACGTCTCCTGGTGGAAATGGTTCGTCAACAGTTGCGTCTAGTGGCAGACGGCTTAGCGCATCGGCGTTTTGATGTTTACTCCCATTGCGGTAGACCAGAGCGTAGTCGTACGCTGAGAGTTTGATGCACCAACGTGTCATTCGCGGAGACAAAGTTGGTGGCATAGGCCTTTGTGGTCCCAGAATGCCCAATAGCGGTCGGTGATCGGTTATAAAGGTCACCTTCCGGCCGGCAATGTACTGGTGAAAATGTGTCGCCGCGTAGACGATGGCTAGCCCTTCTTTGTCAAGTTGCGCGTAGTTGCGTTCTGCTTGCGACAACGTACGTGAGGCGAAGGCGATGGGAGCTTCCCTTCCTTGCTCGTCAGTTTGCGATAGAACCGCGCCGACTCCGTACGGTGATGCGTCGCAAGCCAAAAGCAGAGGCTTCCTTTCGTCGTAGTGGCGGAGGACTGTACATCTTCGAATCAGGTCTTTCAGGGCATCGAATGACTGCTGATGGCGTGGCGACCATGTCCATGTCACATCTTTCCGAAGGAGTTGGTATAAGTCGTTGGCCACGGTAGCTCTTTGTTCCAAGAACCGGTCGTAGAACGTCAAGAGTCCGAGAAAAGCCTGTAGCTCCTGCTTGTTTGTTGGAGCTCGTGCTTCTGTGATCGCTCGCACTTTGTCCTCGGTAGGGTGAATGCCTTCCGCATCAATTCGGTGTCCCAGAAATTGCACCTCTGGCACCGCAAAGCAGCACTTCGATTTGCTTATGCACAAATTAGCGCTTGCTAGCCTTTCGAGAACGAGCTCTAGGCGCACTGCATGCTCTTCAGTGGAAGTGCCACTGATGATGACATCGTCAAGGTAGACACAAACTCCTGGGATGCCCTGAAGCACTGTCTCCATGAATTTTTGAAATATGGCCGGGGCTGCAGCTACGCCAAAAGGCAGTCGCTTGACTTTGTACAAGCCTTTCAGTGTGTTAATTGCCAATAATTCAGCAGTTGACTCGCTCACCTTCAGCTGCTGATACGCCTGGGTGAGGTCCAATGTGCTGAAGACTCTTGCGCCACGTAGTACACTGAATACTTCTTCAGGTGTCGGTAGCGGGTAAGAGGACGCTTTAGTCGCAAGATTGACGGTGCTCCGGTAGTCTCCGCAGAGGCGTATGGTTCCGTTCTTCTTGCGAACTACGACAAGTGGTGTGGCCCATTCTGAATGCTGCGTCGGCTCGATGACACCTTGCTGCTCCAGTTTGTCCAACTCTTTTTCAACTGAATCTCGGAGAGCAAACGGCACCGGCCTGGCCTTCAGAAATTTGGGTTGCGCGTTGTCCAACAACTCCAGTGTGACCGGGGGCCCTTCGTTTCCTGGAATCTCTTCCGAGAATACTCTTTCGTATTTCTCTTGCAGTTGCTCAACCATGTTCTGGCTCGGCGTCTGGTGTATGCCGCATATCATCACGCCTAGTGGAGAAAACCAGTTTCTCCCTAGAAGGCTTGATCCTGTGCCCTTCACAACAAGCAGAGGTAGCGTATGGGTCTGGCCGTTGTAGTTAACCTGCACGTTGGCAGAGCCCAATAGTGGCAGATTCTGTCCTGACCACGTTCGCAGGTGCGTGTCGTCTTGTTGCAGGGCGGGTGCGTCAGATGGCCATGAAGTTCGGAACGTGTCCTCACTGATCAGAGTACAGGCTGCGCCGGAGTCCACCTCGAACTTAATCAGCTGGTGATGTACGCTTACTTCTGTAAAAATCTTCGGTCGCGTGCCGAGATTCATGGTGTTCAGGTCGTACAACACAGATGGTGTTGCTGATGTTGTTCCATGGAGATCAGATAGCGGCGTATTCTCTGAGGCGTTGACGCTGTGATTAGGCTGGGAAGGTGACTTAATCTTGGCAAGTCTCCGTTTCGTAATGCATGCTCTTTCGATATGCCCTCGCTTGTGGCAAAAATTACACGTGGCTGACTGGAATCGACATCCCTGGGGGTTGTGTTGGTCGTCACACCGCCAGCAGCGTTGTGCCTTTTTGACCGGTTTTACAACAACAGAAGGCTTGCGCACCTGGTTGCTTGTCTGGTGTACCGGCTCGGTGTTCCGGCGAATCCCTCTCT